>NC_064889.1:20151298-20451298 GCF_929443795.1 Astur gentilis | reverse complement strand
GAAGCCCCTGCAGAGTTATAAAATTGTGTCACCTTCCCTGCCTCCCTTATAAGTTACTCTAAGTGACACTATTAAAAAGAAAAACCACAGGATCTCCTGGGATCAAAACAATGTCCTGTTGTTATCTTAACACCGCTCCGTTTGGCTTTTTTGGCTTTTACCTTTCATTTCCTACAGCTCTATGCAAGCAGAGCTTGACTTGCATTGTGCTTCATTCCACGCATGCATTTTCTCAGAGAAGATGCTTTTATTTCTGAAGGATATGCTGGGTGGCCGGAGGTTTCAGATTTCTTCAGCAGGGATTCATCTCTTCCAGAAAGGGGGAGGTTGGAGTGGACAGGCCAGCTAAGAAACTTTCATCTCTGTGCAAGAAGGGAGGAGAGACTTAGATGCTCATCACTTCCTCAGATGAAGATTTAAGCTCAAGTATTAACTAATAAACTCCCTATCCCGTGGGAGTTGAGACAGGGTGTGTGGGGGAGGGAATGGATTGAACATGTGCGAGTTTCCCACTTTGAGTAGCAGTTTTGGTGGCCTGGAAAATGTAATGTGTTTTTCCTTGCAGATGCTCTGGAGTGTGACTCACAAGCCTTTGCAGCTCATATGGTTTTGCAGAATGAGCTACCAGCAACCCCTTTGTCCTTCGTATGATATTACTGAATAAACTCAAGGTAACTCATACCTTAGAGCAACCTACCATTGTAAGGAAGTTGATGCAATTGGTGTTTTCACACTTGTTTCCCATCTGTTAACAGCAACAGAAGTTACCTGCGCAAGAACAGGTTTATCACTGTGTAAATGCCCAGGTCCAGAATACATCTATGTGTTATACACACTTAAGTCTCTTTGAATGTGTGATGTGTCTAGTCACATTTTCTATGTTACACGTCTGCAATGTGATTTTATTTGTAACTCGAAGATCCTGCTATTATATATTATTATAACTTGAGGATGAAACTCTTCATAATGCTACCTTGCACTTATTGTTTTTGACCCAAAAGCCCACAAAGTGCCTGACAAATGCTAAATGGTTTTACCAGAGACCCTGGAGGTCATTAATTATAGTTATATCCATTTTACACATATGCTAAGTGAGGG
The DNA here is from genome assembly GCF_929443795.1 of Astur gentilis. Classification (NCBI taxonomy): domain Eukaryota; kingdom Metazoa; phylum Chordata; class Aves; order Accipitriformes; family Accipitridae; genus Astur; species Astur gentilis. Next base: position 20,450,200 of record NC_064889.1, on the reverse strand, counting down.
TTTCAGTAGTTTCTACTAGAGCATGCAGTGACTTGGCACAGTGCATGGAGTGAAGTAGAGATAAGCATCAAAGTTTTTTGCCAATCTACAAAATCTCCCTGAGAACAGTCTAATGTCAGCCTTTCAGTTCATGCACTTGGGGACTGGGCATGGAGCAAAGCACCAATTTTTGGGGGAGGGATCTGCAATTACATAGCCAACAATCTTTCAGCGTCCTAGAGCTGTACTATCCCATGGCACAGAATTGCCCAGAATTGAAAGAGGGTATTCCCATCTTGGCTCTTGATGCCATCCTGCAGTACATGCCCAGCACTGCTCTTTCTGAGAGATAAGCACAGAGCTGTGGCCAGAAGCAGCTGCAAAACCTACATGCAGAAGGGTCTTTGAAATGAGAATAATGAAGCAGGCCCAGCAGTATTTGCACTTTGGGTGTTGGGTCATGGATTTTAGCCCTTTGGAAAGGAGAAGAGCTGTAGAACTGCAGCATTCCTCATTTTGTCTGGCATGTTGTCCAGCCACCCTGGGAACTGATGCCAGCTCTCCTTACAGACTGGAAGGATTGTTGGGCTGGAGAAGCAGCATTGCACTTCTTGAGGGTCTCTGTAGCAATGATGAAAGTATCTTACAGACTGTACAAAGCTAACTCGCCTTGATGATGATATCAGCCGAAAAAAGCCCATAGGCAAGGTGCTCTGCGAAACCTCTGTTCTGCCCAGGAACTTATGTTCACCTCCATATGTAAATATGTTTTTGTCATTACCAGTCTTTTACAGCAAAGGCTGTTTACTCACAGTTCTACAGAAAATGAAGTGGCTGAGGAAGAACGTGAGCCAGAACTGCTTCATCCCCATCAAGGATTCTATCCATTAAATAAGTAAGTCCTTCATAGTCTTAACTTTTTGAATGATTAAAGTATTAATAAATTAATTCTGTACTTAATTAATCTGAAAAGGTAACAATCTGAAGAAGTAGTATGTTGCAGGCAATCTTATCTCTTCTTGTTAAAGACAGCTTTAGCCTTTTAATTTCCAGTGGCCACTTTCAGCAGTGGAAGATGATGTAGTTCACGTGCAGTTCCTGGCTCTTGGCTGGTAGACCACTGCATCAGACCAGCCTTTCTGGCAGTCGAGGCAGAGAGGTGAGCACAGTCTGGCCCCTTGCTTCTACACAAAGACTTATTGTGATATGCATCTCTACCATCGTCCCTTTTACCTTTGTGTGACATTTCTGAATGTTTTGAGGTTGCTTTTTTTTGTTGTTTATTTTAATTAAACATGACTAAACAATGATTCTCTGGGTGGGAATCATTCTTCCTAATAACCACAGTGTGCATACTAACTATACTAAAAATAAATCTTGTCTCTGACTAGTTAAAAATTGCAGTGATTTGTTGATGCTTTTTACCTGTCACTAGTAAGATATAAATATAAATAAGTAGAATTACATTTAAAATATCCATCACTTCACATATGGAGAGTGGCAATGAGTGGGCTGTAATAATAAAATATACTTTATAAGTGTCATAATCATTCAGACACCAGGAACTCATAAGCCACAGATCTGACATTCAGATGATGAATTGTGATTTTGTTTTAAAAGCCAGACATGTCAACTCCATGTGCATATTGGGAATTGTAGTTCAAGTGACCTCTGCTAAAACACTGACCTTAACAATGACTTTGTTTTACATTTCCCAGAAACTTTTAAAGTAGGTGTGATACTTTCCAAATGCAGTTGTTGCACTAATACTAATATAAAGTAATTTAAAATATTTTTGACACTTTTGTTGTGGTCATATATTATATGACACAGAAAATGAGATTCAGTGAATGGCTTAAAATTAATTCTATTTTGGGGTCTTGGTAACATCATAAACCCCTTGAGATTCACCTGTGTGATATATGATATCACTGGATAAGATGATATTCTTCTAAAACTCTACAGCTCATCCATTCTCACATGCAATAAATAAATACATTAAATATACATACAGAGGAGTGTTTGTATTGGTACATATGAAAGCGGATTAGATAACACTCAAGGGAGACTCCGTGGACTGTAGGGATCTTAAATCTGATGGAAGCAGGTTGATTCAGTGGACTTCAGAGACCTGGATTCTGCTCCCCTCTCTGCTGCAAGTTCCTCCTACGTGACCTTGGACATGCTGTTTAAACCCAAATCTTAAAAATATTTAGGCTCCTGATTCCTGTCAAGATCCCTGATTCATGCTGATTTCAGTGGGAATTTAAGATCTGAAAAGGAACTGAGCACTAAAATCCCTTGAAAGATCAGGGCTATTTTTGTCTGGGCTTCAGTTCCCTACTTTTAAGATGGAGATACTACTAATTCACAGGGACTTTGCTTGGGTGAGAGGATCATAAGGCAGCATGGTCCTGGGAGCTGTACAGATGGGTGAACTCTTGTCTCTGATTGCCTATGAATAGCTGCATGCACTATATAGATATAATTATAGTCATATCAAATGAAAACACAATTAAGTTCCAGAATTGAAGCTGATTGGCATAACAAAGCTGAGATTTACTGCTTCCTTCACCAGACCAGCACAGATTCTAACACAAATCATGCCTCTTAGCCTTCAATTTGATAAACTTTCAGCTATTTTGACATGTAGAGCCAACTGCAGCCTACTCCATCCTGACAAAAAGAGCCTAACAAATGGATTTTCAGTCACCCACTGAACAGAGCTAGATGACAGATCTACATGAAATCCTTTTTGGAGGGAAGGCAGCCTTTTAACTTGATTGATGAAATTATATCTAAATCTGGTAGATTTGGGACTTCAAAGGCATTTTTGCCTACTTAGGGCATCCCAGATGAAGGGAGTATGCTATTTGTACCAAACTCCCATGCTCAAGTGGTTTGCAAATTGACCCCTTTGTAATAGGTTAAAGGTTCCGCGCTAGATAACGGTGGTTCATTTTGATTAATTATGTCAGGGAATTAATGTATGATTACTAACTTTTAGCAGACCCTGCTCTTTTTGACCTCGAGCTGCTTGTTTGTGTGGCTGGTTGTAATTTTCGACCAATGGGTTACGAGAGGTCACTGTGTGGTCAGCATATTTTAAACAAAGAAAAGGGAGGTGGGGAAGGGGGAGCAGAGAAACAGCAATCTCAGATCAGAGTGGATGGACTGCAGTTTACTGGCCTGACAGGGGAGATTTGTTAAGTGTTTTAACAGTAGATTTTTATACATTTACCCTTTCCAATAAAATATTCTTCTGAAGAGCTAAGAGAGTGGCCTGGAAAGATGTTGGGAGGATAATTTAACAGTTGAATGTTAAGCCCATAATTGCACTTCATACTGGTTTCAATAGTAGAGAACCTTGTTAAAAAATAAATTGAGCAGGGTTCTGTTTAGCACTTGGATTGGCTGAGAGCAATGCTGAAAGCTTCTTATTAAGCCAATGCCTGGGAAATGCTGCTTACATATTTCTTAACCAATCACCGAAGAGTTAGCAAAGGTTGATAAAACAAGGTTTTGTGGGGATTTAGCTCCATTTCATATTTTAAACTCTTGGGTGGGTATGTGAAGCCATCTGAGAGTTTCTAAAGACTAGAAAGGAAATATGTGAGGCCCAATCCTGTAAAAACCTCTGCACACTGAATCAACTGTATTCACTGTGTTCAATATCGTATTCAATAGAATCGCTCATGCTGAAGGTGAAGACTATGCTTAGGTCTTTACAAGACATTAGCTATACTATGAAAATTATTGTAGACTACTGTGCAGATGAAGGGATTAGGAACCAGGAGCCTTAAATTCCTCCAGTCTTTGCACAAACTTGTGGTCTGATTCTGGTAGAGATCTTGAGACAGAGGGATCTAAGCACTAACTTTTAAAGCAACTAAAGTAGGACTTAAGTTTTAGAGATGCTACATGATAAGAGCCATTGGAACCAGGGATACTTATCACTTCTGAAAATCAAACAATACTTACTGGTCGGCCTAAACATACGTAGAATTAAGTAACCAACTGCAAATGTAAATACCATATTGCTATTATCTTCCCTAGGCCTCACTCTTATGTTAAAAAAATGGGTCTAAAACATCTACCTTGTTTATAGGAGCACCGAGAGGCTTAGTTCATTAATGTTTGCACTGTGCTTTATGGTCCTTAGATGAAAGGCACTACTAACGCTTAAAGAATGATTATTATTAGAATACTTATTCTAAGAACAATAGGCACATTTGTTTTGTTTTCCACCGAGCCCCTTCAAACACCAGGGTTTCCAATTAAGCTGTAATCAGAATAAGGGCTAGGACTTTGCTGAAACTTTTCCAGTTTGCTTTGGAAACTTCAATTTTGCTTTGCTCTTGGTTCTATCTTTTTGCCTACCCACTGAAAATGGGGCTTTTTATTTGGCTTTCGATCCCCTTAATTTTGTTGTTCCTTGCAAAAAATGTGCCTTGCCAAACTATCTTTTGCAATTCAAGTGATAATGTTGTAACAAAGCTTTGTAAAAGGAGAAAGGGGTGCTATCTGGACAAAAATTTGTGGTGTTAGTAGGCCCAGGAAGGAACACTTAGAGCTAAAAAGATGTGAAATTTGCAGAGTGAGAGGAAGAACTGGAAAGGAGAGAGAGATGGGAAAGGTAAGGACAGTGAATATGATAAGCAGACTGCATATGGAGACAGACATAGCAGGGGTGTCAAAGAAACAGAGAAGCTAAAGTAAAGAGAAAAGGAAGTATTTGGAATTGTGTGTATATATATACATACACACACACACATACAAACCTGCATAAACATGTGTTATGGTTCGCTAAAATTGCCTGGCTCTTCTGAATAGTCACCTCATACGAAAGGAAGATAAACTAGAAGATTTAAGATTTGTTTTAGTGGCACTGGGAAAAGCAAATCTCAGGACTGAAGGACGAGCTCTTACAATCAGTTGGCACTCTGCTGATCATTGTTGATTACCCTGCAGCTTTTATAGACCAACCCACAATACACATAACTCAAACTAGTGTCTTTTGCCACTTAGTAAAGGAAAGACTTGTGTCAGGCTGAAAATTCCTTAGGCCAGTGTCCCATTCACAGAGGGAGCTAGGAACTGATACTTCAGGCAGAAGTAACCTACAGTGCATCCTGACCCTGCTCCATGAGTGACAACCAGAAATTCAGTTTCCTAGTTGCTGCTTTGACTATTAGATGCAATTGCCTCTTGAGCTCTTCATTTAATGGAAAGTCTCACAGCTGCTGTCAGAGCATGAATGTCACTATTATTTACTTATTTAGTCATTTTACAGTAGTGTTAGGGATCTCAGGCAGGTCATTGTACATGCATTTAATAAATGGCAATTCTGCCTCAAATGATTTACAATCAAAGCTGTTGATTCAGGAAAGTACTTGCACATACATGCTCTTCAAGTAATCACAAATGCACATGCTAACTTGCTGTCATACACCAGATGAAAACTTCCTTCAATGCTATCTGTCCAGAATTAGGTCCTGTGCTGAAAACGTAACAAGCTGTGGGAAAATAAGGATTTGTAGGGGGAAGTAAGGATTTCAGGATGTGCTAGCAGTGTTATAACATTTTCAGCTGAGTTTTACAAGAAAATAATGTTATGCAACATGTTGTCTGTCTATCTACCTCTAATAACTCTTAAACTTGGACAATGTCAACTACACTTGGCAGAAGGGTCGGCAGCTCTGGATTAAACATGGGTCTGTGGGCACAAGAAAAAAGTCCTCAGTTTATATAGTCCCCAAAGTGCATATAGTGTTTGAGTTCACATGGCACCCAGGCAGCTGGAATTGCTCACTGTGAAGCACTAGGGTAAACCAACACAGGCACAACCATGCTTTTAACCACATGAGAACCTACACTGCAGAAAGGTCAAAATATCAGGTTTTAGACGTTCCACTTCCCAGGGAACCACTGGCTTATTTGTTTTTGAGCATAAGGGGATGAATTTCTGAGCCCTTTGAAGGTAAAGGGAATTTGGTGTTGCTTCCTATGGAGCTAGGATCGTACCCTGTTACACAGCCTGTAGGGACAGAAAATATTTGTTTCTTTTGTTAATAGGGAAAATCAAAGCAAATTGGGAGTAACAGTCTTTGGGGCTGGTAAAGAATGTGTCAGGCATTGGTTGCTTTTTACATGTTTGTACCTCAGAGACTTGCATTTTCATGCTCTTGTGTGTGCCCAGGTTTTGGTGCTTGCACATGCTCTGATTAAATAACAACTCTGAACAATGCTCTTTAATTTAATGATCTTAATAAGCACATGGGGAAAGTGTCTTTACTGTATAGACACAAACAATGCTACATGCTTCAACATGAAACATAATTAGGGTGTGTAGTAAAATAAAGGGGTGAGGGGGAAGGGGACATTTTTTTTAAAAAATGAGAACAGAGGTGACTTCCAACAAAACTTCAAAACCAGCTTGGCTAACAATGAACATAGCCCCATTCTTTTTAATCATCAACAAAATCTATCACACATGTTCTTTCAAGTAAAGTTTATTAGAAAGAAATTGCTACTAGAGAACCACATGTGAGCTCTGACTTGGCAAGGTCAGGCCAGGGCAATAAACCCTTGAACTTTACAAATATGCAAAGCTGACATAAATAACAAATTAAACCCAGCCAGGTGTAGAGCTGCAGTGAGCTGCTTGCCAGAAAGATTCAAACTCTGGCCAGCGTGACCTCTGTTAGCTTGTGTGGAAAGCGGGGGCTTATCTCCTCAGCTCGTTGTCCATTAGGGTTCATACCTGTGGGCTCAGGTCACTTTCTTCTCATTAGCTTAGAAAAATTATATCACTTCATTAGAGGTGTTTGTTCAGCTTCTGAGTGTCCTCAGGCATTTGGATGTGTTGCTGGGTGAGTGCTGAGTTTGTCAGAGCTGGAGCCTGGGTGTTTTTGGCCCTCTTTGAGGGATAACTCCAGGATCAGCTAGCAAGGGAGAGTGTGGAGATGCCTCTGCTGCAGGATTTGGTGAGTTAGGACAGGGAAGAGAGGGCTGGGGTCTTTGCCCATTGTACAGGGTGACACATACCCCAGAGAGCTGAAGTCTGGAAATCAGTAAATATAAATGTACTATAAGCTGGCTGACTTGTCCTGTGAGCCCTCTGAGAGCTACTGCTTGTATAGCTCACAGAATTACACGACCCGAGTGCTATTTTGGATTGAGTTCCAAGACATGCTTTAAAAAAAGAAGCCAATCCTTGCACCAATTTTATCCATATCTGTTGCAAATTCTCTGTGTAATCAGGTCTTTGTTAGAGGTGTAATTCTTGCTGCAATCAATCACTGTATCATTCTGAGCCTCACTGCCAGATTTCCAGAGGCATTCAGCTGCAGATACACCATCTCAGTGGGATTTCCAAATGTCTCTTAAGTGCGTTAAGCACCTAACTTCCACTGAATGCTCAAGGGGTTTTAAAAGTCCCACTATGTGTCTCCCTACATCTTGCCCTTAAACAAGTGCTTAATTTTAAGTGCAGGTAGTTTCATTGATGTGTATGGTACTGCTTGTGTGGTTAAAGTTAAACATGTGCTTAAATGCACAGTTAAACCATGGCTGTAATGGTTGGGGGAGGAGTTTGATGCAAACATACAATGCTTTAAATATAGATTTTTCACTATCGCACCTTAATTTTTGGATACTGGTTTGAGGCAGAAGCAGTAAAAAAGAAATGTCTCTTTAGACTGGAAAATCGAGGAAATTTGCTCGGGGAATCACGAAAAGGGAATAATATGGCACACTGGGACATGATGTTCTGCAGAATCCCTTTACAAGTGTAACCAGACTTTACAATATCTTTGCCATGAGAATTGCTTTGACTTTTTTTTTTTTTTTAAATGTAAAGCCAGATCTCTTACAAAAACACTTACCCTGAGAGGCAATACTCTGTAGTGACTACCGAGCTTTTGCGTCATCTTGAGCAAAGCATTTCACCTTTCTGTGCTTCTATTTTCCCTCCCGCTGTCTTTACTATTTGTATTATAACAACTCTGGGGCAGGGACGGTCTCTGTGTTTGCATAGCTTTCTTCGTAATGGTGTTGTTTCTCTGCTGGGATTGCTCAGTGCTGCCATTAGTAAAATCTAGTGACTTTCTTGCATGATCAAAAAAACTGTAGGAATATGCAATTCGAAAAAAACCCCTCTTTCTTGGTTACTTCAGGTTTTAGTTTTGCCTCTGAGTCACAGGTTAGGGCTCATCAACATGTGAGGTTTATATAGACTTGTTAGAGATCTGTCCTGATAAATGGGTCGGATGCTTTTTATAGAGTTCTCCACTGGGTCCACTCCATCATAATGAAGCTTCAACACAGGCCTCCACAGAGCTCCAAGAGAGAAATCTGGGAAGGAGAAAGTGAAGGGAGATTGGGTGAGTTTACACTATGTGTTAAGTGGAAGAGCTGCAAAGAGGTTGGGAGACTTGTCATGACATGCAATTAAAGGCTCCTCTGGGAGTGTCTGTATAAACTCTACACATAGCAGAAAGAAAACAGACAGCTGACAGTTGTACTGTGAAGCTTAAAAGAATATACAGTGTTCACTGCTGACACTCAAAGGCAATTTTGCAGAGTTCTGTGAAGTCTAAACACTTTTACTTAGAGTTAGGGACAATTCCTGTCGAAGAAGAGCTTAAATTTCTATTCTAGCTGTTATGAGTTAGCTCCCAGGAACCTCTCTTGAACTGAACCTGACACACACTTTGCTTTCGTTACGTTTCCATTTGACGAAGGCCCTTGCTAGTGCTTTTTTTGCCTTTGCTATTGCTTGTGGCTGGAGTGTGTGACAGGTATCCCACTTGCCTGGGTTCCTATTCAGAGCACATCCTGTGATTCTTGGGTCAGGCTTTTGTTGTGTGTGTCTCAGATTTTCTAGCAGGGGGGTGTGTGTGTGCATGTATGACGCATCCAGGAGTGCAAATGGTGAGACACAGAGACACTACAAGGTCTGCAGGACTTTGAGCACCAGGGAGCAAATAAATCTTGCCTGGAAGGACCCAGTTCTTAAATACCTTGAGAACTGTGATGATGGTTGAGGCTGCTGGTTGGGAGAGAAAGGATGAGAGGAAACCTCTGATCTACCAATTCCTTCAGCCCCCTTTTCCTTCATAATGTTGAGAAGCCTGAATGAGCGTCTGAGTTGGTTTGAGGTTGAGTGACTACTTGATATATTTAATCAGAAGAAATCTCTGCAGGTCTGCAGTGGAACTTGTGGTCAAAATGAAAAATAGCTTGGCAGAGCCAGTGGAGACAGAGATCCAAACCTCTATCAATCCTATTCAAAGCAAGAGCTTTAACTTATGTTTCTTTTAGCAACCTGGGTGAGCTCCCCAAGCAACAGACTGTTGGCTATTTCGGTCAAGGCCCACATTTACCATAATGCTTCAATGGGTCAGTGTTGCAAGGTGGCTTCTGTGTACTCCATGAAGATCTTTGTTGTTGTTTCTTTTATTCCTGTAGTTACCAGAACAAAAGGGAGGAAGTCACTCGGCCAAAGAAGTAGAGAGGGAAATCACCCTTTCTTTGACCTCTTTTAGCATTCCATGTGCAGGTCCTTAATAAAAAAGAAACAAGATGTAGAGAACCTGAACATCATTCAGATCACCAGAGTCATTATCACAAAATATTCTGGCTATTTATTTTTGGGATGGGATGACTTTACTATACAAAGACCATAGAAGTCTTATAGAAAGAACTCAAGTAGATTTTTCTTTCTTTCTGGATATAGGAGAATGGCAAATGAGAAGCAAACAACTTGGAATCCACCAGAGAATTTAGAGTGAAAATTTAATTTATATGGAAGAGTGTGGCGATGGGAAATATAGAAAACTCTAAGTTTTGATGGTTGGACCAGGCTCAGAGCCTAAAGGCATATATCACTGAAGAGTATTAAATATTTAAAAGAAGGTTTATTTAGAGTCCTCAAAACTGACAGGATCTTAAATACAAGATCATATGGCAAGAAAGCTCAACATCATTCTTGTCAGGGTGAATTAGCTGTGGTGTATAGCCCTGTGTAAATAAGCAGCCATGGAAATTCCCAGCTTCATTTAAAGTCCTGAAAAAAAAAGGATCATCTCCACTCAGAAGAAAAAAGAATAAGGCCAGGGTAGGTAGAAAGAGGATAGACTCAAGCTCTCTGAGCAATTTTATCAGCACATATTTCTCAGGTAACTCCTCAATTATTTTAGCAGCAGAATACAGAAGAATTGTATTTCAAGGGTCCATTGTTTATTGCCCGGTACAACTGGCATTGGTTGAAATGAGTAACATTTATAATGCATTTCATGATACCATTTTTCAGTTAAGTCTTTCCCTTCTAGATGTTTCTTTGAGCTTTTGGGGAAGTGCTCCTCCTCAGGGGAGGAAGTTGCTATTATTACTGTAAGGAGATTCAGCCAGGCTGTACCTGAGAGACTCATTGAGCGTATTCATCTGTATCTTTCTTATTTAATCCTTCTCACTACCGCATCCCCTCCTGCCTCAAAAAATGGCTCCCCTTGCTTAGACTGCTGAAATTTGTGGCAACACAGAAAATAGTTTGGGCCAGTAAATTTTGATGAATACCAGTGTGTTGGTTATGCTGGTGTAAAGGACATGGGACTTCCCCACAGAAATGGTAGAACCTGGGAAGGAGCCTTGCCCATGATCCACAGTGGTGTACATGCTGTGTTATGGCAATGTGGACCTCCTCTTACCTTAACTGTACATTGCAACATGTCTTGGGAGGGTTTTAAGGATCTTCACCAGCCCCCAAATTCTCCTTCCTAAGCTATAGCAGAGAGCTGCCAACATGATATTTGTACTGCTGTGAAGCCTTTCTCCAGAAGGTCAGTGGGGGAGTGTAATCAGTTTAGAACTGGATGTTGTAACTTACTTGAATGAAAGATTTTTTTCTAAAGGTGACATTAAGATGAAATATTTAAGATAAACCAGAAGATTTGACTGGAAATTCACAATGTCCCTCTGAAACAGTCCATGCTGATTTACTGATCTTCCATTTTCAATTTATGAGCTGAGACCAGAGTATACCACTGGAGGATGAGAATAGAGTAGTCATATTAGAGCCAGCTCATATATCCTACAGACAGACTTTGGAAGAATTAGAAAGTATAATAAACTGCTTGTCCCTTTAAGACACTGCTTGGCTCCTTGCCAATTTAGATCCTGGAGCATTAGATATTTTAAAAGCCCTTAAAACTGTCGTCTTTTTTTTTTTTTTTTTTTTTTCTTTTCCCCTCGTTGTCTGAGGTTTTCACCTTTTAACAATGAAGAAACAATGGTAGGAGCATCCTTTGCTTTACAGCTTTCTCCCCCTACAGCTTACTGAGGGATGAATTCTGTTCCCCACCACAGTATTTTAAATACGAGATAACACTTTTGAAGGCAGAGCATGTATATGGCATGTATAAGAGAGAGAAAACATATCTTGTTTTAAAAATCAAATTCTTGGTTTTACATAAGAGCAGTAACACTGCGATACACAAAGGCACCCAGGTACTTTTCAAGCATATAAATACTGCCAGGGCACTGTGGTGACCTTTGGTCTCCGACATTTTCAGCTAATGGTCACTGTATGTGGCAAAAAAGCTGACCCTGCAATTGCTGTGGGGCCTGACTGGAGGTTTGGATGTCTCCTTGGAGGGCAGCCACCTTATCAGTGGGCTCAGTGGCCCATGGGTCAAATGCACAAGTACCAATGTGGGCTTTACTGCAGCACAGTGTAATGCACTCGATGCAGCTACTCCTCCCAGGGAGAGTCAGAGGGCTTTAAAGATATCACGATCATTCTGGAAGTATTTCTAAAGTGAATTTTGTTCAAAACCAACCCTCCTGCTAAGGGCTTAAATACCTAAATAAGGATTTTGTTTGAAGATGCTGTCCCAGAAAGTTCTTTTGAGGGTTCTGTTTTGGCTCTGCAGTATAGTTTGATGCAAGATAGAAGGAATTTGGGGAAAGAGGAAAGGTGGTCTGGGGAAAGAATAAACAAAAAGAAAAATAAGAGGCCATCAACCTGGGGTCATTTTCTGAAGAACAATACAGAGTAGAGAAAGGACCCAGGGATCTTTCTGTGTCATAGTAGATGAATGGAAACTTGTGATTTATTCCACTATTTGCTGTTCCTTCGGACCTGACTTTTCTTCTAGTTGGGACTTGGGCAGAGATCCCCTCCAGTTTTAGGCAGCAATTTCTTTTCATGCAGTGGGGAGATTAAGCCTGATGAAAGACCTCTTTAAGGGAGGATTCAATGTTCCTTTCCTCTCTTCCTAGAGATTATAAGATAATGCATCTGGAACAACATTAGCTCATCCAGGTCTGTGGTTTTATTTTTGATAATCAAATCCCAGCAATCTCATTCTCCATCTGCCTGAACATATTTTTGGGTAAGGGGTAGATATCAGCTAGCACACATGGCTGTGGTCAGATAATGTGAGATCTTCTAAACATGAACAGAAAGTTTCCGTCCTCTAAGTTATATCTAAACATTCCTTTTTCTCTTGTGCTGTATTTTCTTTTTGCAGCTGAGACAGTTATGGTAGTTCAGGCCAACAGAACATGTTTATTTCTCCTTTGGTGGTGTTTACTCAGCAGACTCCCAAACTTGGGTTCAGGCTGCATTTACTCTCAAATGAGAATTATTTTGATGGTCTCAGCCTTATTCGATATAGTGCAGTGTCTATTTATGTCAAGAGCTAGCATTAAGTCATTGTCTGTCTGGATTAAGTATTAAGGGTACAACGAAGAGTTTGTGGATGTCTTGTTAGGAGACAGCTGGCCAAATGAAACTAGGCTTCCTTCTGAGTCTCGGCAACATCTGCATTCCTAAACAACAAGAGTATTTCTTACAAAAGCAAGTGGATTTTCTGTCAAGTTTAGCCTAGAAGTGAGATAATTATAGGAAAAAAGCTGAAACACATCTTAGGAGCTTTTAGGAGCTTATGACACTTTGTTTGGCCTTTTGTGAAAGCTATTAGTCATTTATCCCCTTTCAACAACAGAGCACTGGCGTGCAACATCTGTGCTCTCCTTCACCTTAAAGCTTCCTCAGGGTCACTGCAGCAGAGATGGAGTAGGTCTTCCTCCTACTAGCATCAGCGTCCTGTCTTGGGTGTCTGACTCACTCTGTCTGACAAAGTTTTGTATTTTGTCAATGAGGACATCACATTTTTAATGACTTATGCAAAAGTAATTTTCTTACAATGTTAATTGTATAATGTTAAACCTTACAACATCTCTAATTATTAATCACATATCTAATAAACAAATACATAAAGGACAGTAGTTTTGGGTACACTCATAAATTATGAAGAGACATAAAATTTGTGCTATCTTTTTGATCAGTCGAGATGGTCCAATTTTTAACCTTATCTGAAGCTCTCTGTCAATAGCACTTTTTTTTATAAAGCAGGTCATCTTATTCTAAAAACACTTCAAGATCAGTCAATCCTGTAGAAGACATTCTCAGTGCAACTTTTATGTTTTCCAATCATCCCCAAACATATTTATTCTTAAAAGAGTTCTAAGGGAGAAAAAAAATTTTTTTTTCTTCTAATGAAACTAGATTTTGTTAATGTTTGAGAATCGTAATGAAAAAGAATAAGGTTTTCTTCAGTAAAGCAACAAAATTTCAAAGTTTTATTTTTATCTATATGAAATATTGGTTCTCTCATTTCAAATTTTGCTCAGAATGAAGATTATTTAACAAACTGATCCTCAGAAGTTGCCTGGATTCACTGTGGTGTTTGAAAAATTTCAGCTGCTTCTTTTGTTCAACTTCTTTTCCACGTAAGTTGCACATATCCATGAGATGATGATAAACAGACTGGGGAGGGATCTGAACAAATTGCCCTGCATTTTAGCCCTCAATTATACAAGGTGATCTTACGAAAACAAGAAGTGAAGTCTTGAAAGGTCTCTGAATAGCAATGGGAAATAGTTCATGCCAGATTGCTCCTTGTTAGTACCAAAGAGAGACTCCTGTAAATTGGTTAATACAGAGAGTTGATGCACATCCTTTACACTTAAAGAATAGTTTCTTTGGTTTTCCAAACTAATCAAAACAGGTGAGTTAGGAGCCTAAATGTCAGTGAAAGTCAATGAAGAATAAAACATTTGAGTCACGAAGCATTTGAAAATGCCCTGATGGTGCAGAGAATCCTGACTATGTAGCACTATCAACCAAGCAAATAAAAGGTCTTCCAAGTTATGAAGCCTGTTATCATTCAAAGGGTGAACTAAGAGAAATCAGAGTGGCTTCATGACAATATATCTGATAGTCTGACTGTCAAAATAACTGCTTTATGAACTACAGGAGGATGTGTGTCAGGGCCTTTGCCATCTCAGATCTGTAAAAGAATGGAAAGATACCATAGTAAGTTACCATAATAATATTTTTCATTCACAAAGATTTTCAGCAAGTCTATAGAGGTAGCAAAGTAAAAAATGGAAAGTTCTTGGTCAAACCTATCTGCCTTTGCAAATAAAGACTAGTTGTGAAATTACTTACTCCATTTAAAGGCAAGCACTGGTTGAGGTTGGGTTTTTGTCAAGTTAGCTCTTCACTCAGTGAAAGCACAAGGTTGCTGTTTGGGTGGCTGTAGCAGTTCAGGTACCTGCACAACTGAGTCATTTTGCAGACTGATGCATATTCCCAAATAGTAGCACAAATAGTTTGAAATGGAATCTGGAAAGGAAGTGTTTTTTCTTTGTCATTTACTTCTTGCCACAAGTCATTGTACAGTTTATATTGTTTCAGTCAGTTCTGGACTAACTTCATCACCCTGCAGCTCAGGTGACTCCCACACACTCAGGTAGTGACCAGATTAATGATCTCCAAATATTCCTTGAGAGAATGTCCTGGTTTCAGCTGGGATAGAGTTAATTGTCTTCCTAGTAGCTGGTACAGTGCTAAGTTTTGAGTTCAGTATGCGAAGAATGTTGATAACACTGATGTTTTCAGTTGTTGCTCAGTAGTGTTTAGACTAAAGTCAAGGATTTTTCAGCTTCTCATGCCCAGGCAGCGAGAAAGCTGGAGGGGCACAAGAAGTTGGCACAGGACACAGCCAGGGCACCTGACCCAAACTGGCCAACAGGGTATTCCATACTGTGTGATGCCACATCTAGTGTATAAACTGGGGGGAGTGGGGGCGGGGAATTGCCGCTCGGGGACTAACTGGGTGTTGATTGGCGGGTGGTGAGCAATTGCACTGTGCATCATTTGTACATTCCAATCCTTTCATTATTACTGTTGTCATTTTATTAGTGTTATCATTATCATTATTAGTTTCTTCTTTTCTGTTCTATTAAACCGTTCTTATCTCAACTTCAAAAGAAGTTTTACTTCTTTTCCCAATTTTCTTCCCCATCCCACTGGGTGGGGGGGAGTGAGTGAGCGGCTGTGTGGTGCTTAGTTGCTGGCTGGGGTTAAACCAGGACAGAGAAGCATTTGCAAACAGTTGTAGACTGCCACTTGATCATAAAGGCTGCTAGAAAATATTTATGATTAACAAAGGCATTGACAGGATGCCAAATTGATTCACAAACACATTTTGGCATAGAAAAAGTTATGAAAATACTCAATGACTAATATTTGAAAGGAATAATTAGAACTGCTCTGTAGGCAACCTACATCTGAAAGCCACATTCTCTCAACCAAAGTGTCTTTGGCAGTGGGATAAGGTGCTCAGTTTTACCTACACCAGCATAAGCGCTATGTAATTAAAAAAAAAAAAAAGTGGAAAAAAAAAAAAAGAAAGAAGAATAAGTTAATTGATTCAAGCAGGCCAGGTGAATTTGAATTTGTTCAAGCTGAGGACTGCACAATATTTCACTAGAGGTTCTCAAGTAGGACACAAGATCCCAAAGAATGAATTAATGCAAGGGGACTTGCTCTTTTCCTTTCTTGTATGTAAGGTTACTCCTCCATCGGCACGGTTCCTGCTCTGCTAGCTCATTCCTGCCTCAGGGGAAGGACATTATTTACTAAATCTGTTTTGGGTTTTAAATAGGAGGTTTTGCACTGAAATACATGTCTGAGCCAGCCCAGCAGAACTTGTGAGATCTGACAGGAGCAGAGGAGAGGCAGTGGTAGACCAGAATGGCTGCCCTCAAAAAATGGGAGATAAATATTACAACTGAAAGGAAACCTCACTTCCTGCATTTGTGGGCTTTGTTAATATGTAACATGCACATAGTATAACTACTTGGTGACAGACTCAAAACCCCCTCCGGCTTTGGGATTCTGTTCACTATTTTTAATCATAATTTAGGTGTGAGGGTTAGGATTAACAGCAGGCAAACATTAACCATGGCCGTTGGACCTCAGTGAGCCTACCAAAATTGGAGAGTGGGTTAGCCAAGAGAATAGTCATTGGGGAAAAATGAAACTCAGATGTATTGAAAATGTAAAAGAAAATTGCAAGCAGCACAGGGAAGGAAGTTGATTGGACAAAATAAGGAAGCTTTGCAGCTTGTGATAAAAAAGGTGAAATTCAGTAAGAAAAAGCAATAGGAAGAAGGAATAGGAGAAAACCAGAAAATAAGGATAAGTCAAAAGGATTCTTATCCTCTACAAAGAGGACTCTGAACCCACGAACCAAGGAAAGAACTCGTATTACTGTCTTTTGGCTTTGGTGACTTGCACTGTGGCAGTGCAATAAAACTCAGGGATACATGGGAAAGCAATGCTGATGTGGTGTGGGTAGGTCCAGAAGATGGCTAAGCAGGGTGAATGGGAGGAATGTAGGAGAGCTGTGTGTTATTTGTTAAAGAAAAGAAGTTATTGCTGCTTTACCAGGTGGGTTGAGGCAGAAATCTCATACCTCTGAAAGCAATACCAGTTCCCAAGGGCTGGCTACATGGAAATCTCCTCTATCCACAGCATTCATTAGGCCATTTGCCTCTATAAAGATCAGACAAATTTATGTTGAGCTAGGTCACATGAGGCCAAAACCTCACCTGCTTCAGGCTTTCAGGACTGTACTTTAATGACAATTTAGGATCTAATGGAAGGCCAGGAAAAGGGTCATTTTATATCTGGAATATACTAGTATCTAACACTGAAATGATGTAATATATCTGATTGCACATTACATATAAATCAGGACAGCTCTTAGTAGAAGGACCATATGTTCTCCACGCCAATGGAGATTTACGCAGATTCCTGAGACTACCTGCCTGGTTTAAGGCAGTGTGACTCTCTTTCTCCCTTCCCGAAAAGCTTGACCGCAGTGCTACAGTCAAGCTGACCTTAAAAGAACAACCAATAATAGCAACAACAACAAAAAAAGCCCCAAAGCCAGCAAGTGTTTAGTCAGGCATTGCTGCCATAAAGCTCGGCACTGGCATTCTTTAGGAGAGGGGCAGGAGCAGGGGGAGGAGGGGAGTTGCTGCGTTCCCCTGGAATGCAGCGAATGGCTTGTAAATTAGAGCTCCTAATGAAACCGCACTGGTGTCCAACTGCAGCAATCATCTGGTTAAAATCAGGCAGTAATTCCACTAATTTTACTGCCCTTCTCCCAGCCCTCAACGCCTCATTTAGGAAAAAATGTTTATGTTCCCCTCAAAACACCTGCATTTTAACTTGGGTCCCCAAAGCAATTATTTTTATTTTATTTTATTTTTAAGACTTTCTGCTGTGAAATGCAGCATCCCTCCCTTTTCTGAACTGAAGCACATGAATGCCCTGGGATTCCCAATCTTCAGACATGTTTAACTAGCACTGTTTTTCTTGCACACTTCACAAGCTTTGCTATCCTATATATTTTCTGCCCACAGCTGCTGTCCAGAAGTGTTTAGGATATATATCCCCCCCTCCCCCCAGTAAATGATGAAATAAAACTACGTAGAGCTGTTTACATTGTGACTAAGGAAGTTAAGGTTGATGGAGGTGATAGTGACTGACACTTATCCCGTTTCAGGCTTTCCAAAACGTCTGTGGCTCTTATCATGATTTAGTCTCTACCAGACCTTGTAGACATTAAACAACAAGAATGAGCACTATTCTCACTCAGAAAAAGAAACATTATATAGTAGATGCTGGAACACTACCATGATGTGCTGTGAGATCTTACCATCTGCTATTCCATTAGGGTGAGTTATTCATTTTGTCTCCTTGGTTTCATGTTCATTTAAAGCTTTGATAGATTATGACTAAAGATCTCCTTCAAAAGTTGTAAGCAGATATTCCCAGCCCATGATGATACCATTTCCTGGAGCACAGGCATCCCAGATGAGGAAAATAGGATTCCCATACAGTCAAACATCTTCCTTTCTCTTCAGTCCTCACAATCCTGAAATATTTGGCCTGCCAGCAAATTCTGGGAGAAAATAAATAAATACAGGGGCCCACCCATTCCCCAGCCATCTGTACATATCTCCATCCATTTTACTGAATTGCTACAGTCCTTTTAATCAGAGCAAAGCTTTAGCCAGGCCAAGGTGTGCCAGTGCTGGGGTATAGATCATCTGCTCAAGGGTCCTCAGTACAATAAAGCCATACCAGGTAGGCAAAACTGGGAGTAGGATCAAATTCCCACCCTGTTTCACCATGGAGAATAAAGAATCAAGACTGTGCTAAGTATGGTAGTTATCCATATGATGGTTTTTTTGCGGTTATAACTGGGTGGAATGGGAATTTTCCATACTCAGCAAATTCCAAGGGGGGGACACTAATTTGCTGAAGCTAAAAATTAAGCTTTCTCTAGCTAGCAAGGAAAATGCTGGCCATGGTGATTTATGAAGAAGCTCAGGGCAGAGACAAAGCTGTAGCTTGAAGCATTCCATTCAAGTGTGGGGCACCACCTCCCAGTTCCCACTTTCTTGCATTCACTCCAGTGCAGCATGCTCTTGCTGTTAGTAAACCTGGAGTCAAAGATGCCGAAAGAAAAAGTGTGTGGGGGAGGGGGTAGTTTTGTTCTGGTTGTTTGGTCATTTGGAAAATGGCAAAATCTTTGATGTCCTCCAAGTAGGAGAAGATATTCAGAAATGTAGATATTTAGAAATCTTTGCTCCCCCAAGACCAGAAAACTGTTTTCTTCCTTGTGCTGCTGCTGTGTAGATAATGTAGTTATTCTGGACACATAACAAAATTTTTAAGCGGGAAGACAGTGTGCTGATTGCAGCTAGGGACTGATGAGGACCCAGGGATCCAGCATCCTACAAGTATTCAGAGAAGCCCTGCCACCCCTTGGTAAGGGACCTTGTCCTTTCCTTGCAGACCTGAAGGGCAGGAGCAGAAGCTGGTCATATCCACTGAGGGATGAAGCCCACGGTGAGATGAGGGAAGCAGAGCACACCCAATTCCTTGCCACACCTGGTCACAAGAGGAGATTAAGGAAAAAGAGAAAGGCCTATTGACAGCACCCAGGAACACTGGCAGGGGGAGGCAGTAGCCAAGGCAAACCAGCAAAACCAGGACCATGCTTAATCTCAAACCTCAAAGAAGAAAATTCCTCAGAGTTAATAGGTGCCAAATCAAAATATGGTCAGGTATGGAACATGTGGTCACCGCAGCATCCTGGAGGCTGCGAGAGCTGGAGGCTTACAAAAGCAGCTGGGCTTCTTCCCCTTTTTAAAAAATATTTTTTGCTTGCCTGCTTTCTTTTAGCCTTTGTTTTGGCCTCACTGTATCTGAACTCCCTTGGACATGATGGTGCAGGCCTACAGCTGAGCAGAATATACAAATGTAATCCCAATAATAAACGGGAATGAAGGAAATATCATATTAAGCACTGTATCACATTCAGTTTTAATTAAAATTATC
This sequence comes from Astur gentilis, assembly GCF_929443795.1. Lineage (NCBI taxonomy): Eukaryota > Metazoa > Chordata > Aves > Accipitriformes > Accipitridae > Astur > Astur gentilis. Next base: position 20,430,447 of record NC_064889.1, on the reverse strand, counting down.
ACAAGCAGATTTATGTTCAGTATAACTTTTCCTGCTGTTTCCAGGTTGTATTTATCTTCTAATTTGATTGCTTTTCAGTGCCATTTATGAAAGCTGCCTCCCAACCGGAGATAATGCTGCATTTTAACACTTTAGCTGAGTTTGTACTTTCAATGAGCTTTCTGCTTTTTGAATTTTTACTCGATTTGACATCTTTCTGAGAGCTGGCAGAAGCAATGTGTAGCTTGATGGTTTAAAACGCGCAATCGCTGGAAGGTAGGGAAGCAGCCTTTCTTCAGCTGACTCTTATTATGAACTCACTGCTGGGACTGAGACTCCAAATCAGCAAATAGCATCCCATTAAGGTCAAAGAGTCTGTTGAAGAGTGTGGTGTCTGTATGAGAAAAAGAAAAAGTAGGGGAGCTTCCTGTCTAAGGTGTTAAAGAAAACCTATTTGAAGGTCTAATCTTTGAATTTCTTTGGGGATTTTAATTCTTCTTCTTTTAATTTGAATGAACTCAAAGCTTCAAACTCCCGGTATTTCTTCCGATATTTAGCTAAAATATACCAGAAGTGATAACGGTTCCCTTTTACCTCTGAGATTGGTAGTTGATTGAGTCATTAATAATCTCCTAATTTCTATGTTTTCCTTTTCTTTCTGTCTTCAGGGATCTCTGGAAGCTAAATAAGAAAAAAGGTATTTTACTGGGAGCTTTTTTGCAGTTTGACAGGTGAGAAGTAGAGAAAGAAACAGCTTTTCATAAGGAAGCAGCACAGCTAAAATTAAAAGTAGGACTTGGCTCTTAACAACTCTAAATTACTAGACAATTTGAAACCCACATTTCACTGCTTGACTTTTTGCTTTGAGAAGTCAAACCAGAACCCCAAACACATCCATTCTTAAACCTTGGGAGATTTCACATCCTGATCTGAGCTTTGCAACATGCTCCCATTTCTGATTAATGCATACCAATCCTACTCTGTTATAAAGTCAAATCAATGCCAAATGTGGTGGTGACTTTTTGATAGGGAATAAGCAACATCCACCAATATATTTAACACAGGTCAGTAGACAGCCTACAGTCATGACAGTCTTGAACTAGTGACCTAGAAATGAAAGACTCCTTAATCCCTTTACCAAATCCTAAACCACTCAATTCCTGCCCCACCTCAGCAACCAAGGTCTTTTATAGATGTGCTGGAGGGTAATATGTAAGCCAGCAGAGTGTAAATTAAAGAGGAAAAAAAGGCTCTACTTGCAATAACATTGTAATTGTGGAATTTGAGAAAATAAGGGGCTCAGGAGAGGTCTTCAGTCAGCTTGTCTCAAATTCAGTGCAAATTTATTCTGAGAATATTTTGGCACCTGCAAACAGCCCAAAACTTTTATAAGTACCATAGCAGGGGAAAAGTGATGCAAGTGAAAGACTGCAGATAGACTCAGAAACAGGTCTTGATTGTTCATCTGACCTGTTGGCTTCCTCTGTTGCTACATGAGTTTACTTTTATGACTGTCTAACTCCACTGATTACCACAATGACATTACGAAATCGCACTGGCATAAAACTGGAGTGTTTAATCAGATGCCTTATTTCAGCTCTTCAGGGATGAAACTTACACCTTGGAAAAGAAGAACAGCAGCCACAGCCCATTCATCTCTCAAATCCTATGTTGTTTAATTTCATATCACTTGAATCGTCATCTTTGTCCTGGGATTGCCATGTGAAGAGGTTCTCCTCTGTGTTTTCTTAGTCCTTTCCATAGGTCCTGACAAGATGTACCATAAGAAAAGTATTCATTTCAGAAGCTGTTTCCTGTAACATAACAGAACCTGAAAAAAGGAGTGGGTTTGAATTCTAATTGAATTCAAAGCTACACAGCACAGAGCAACAACGGCAAACTCTGTGCCTGTACAGTTGGAATTTTGCTGCCAAATGTGGTTAAACAGTTTTTCACTTTTCCCCAAAACATGAACATTGTCTAAGTAGAAAAGTATTTCCATTTGTAGAAGGGACTTTTTTTCATTTTGTACATCTGCAGGCATAAAAGGACCATAATAGACCACAAATTAGATCCGGGAACTGAAACAAGCTCAGCTTGTAACTGAGACCACAGGTCTGTAAAAAAATAACTATAGCATCATTTTTGGGTGAGGTCTTTTTTTTTCTTGTTTGTTTGTGTTTTTTTTTTTCTTTTATGGCAAAGCAAATGAAAACTCATTTTATATTCAAATATGACACCATCTGTTCCCTGAGTTAGAAAAAACTGGGTGAACTGATCCAATATACATTGCGCTAGAAGGAGGGGAACAAATGCAGAAATATCTTTCTCTCATCTCTCTCCGGTTTTGTGTCCCACTCTTCCACGACTTGACCACAAAGGACTTGCAGATGGCACATGAGTGTTTGGGTTTTTTTTCTGTTTGATCTTCTGGGCTAGAATTTTCCCTTTCTCAGAGTGATCTGTTGTCTGTCTCCTCTTCCTTCTGACACAGCCTCTCCTAATGCTCTTCCCCCTGGGGCAACGGAGACCAGATCTTGTAGGACTTCTTACCAGAGTCTGGTGGCATACTTAGTCTTAAGAGTGGTAATGCAGCTGGGCATGAAGGAGACGTGGTTAGTCATAGGTGACACTTGCCTCACTGCTATTTGTGTTCAACTCTTCCACTTTTTCTCCCATGATACCACATAGCGGAGGAGGCTAGCTTGCAGGAATGGCTTTGACCAGCACAGTGGCCAGGTGCTGTGTTGAAGACTGCATCCATAGCAGCTGAAAGTCCCAGTCATGGCTTCTGGATCAGTCCCATGAAAACCCCTTTTATTTTTAAGCACAGCCATTTGGAACCAAGAACAGAATAAAACAGATCTCTTGCAATCATCATAAGCACTGGACAATCACTGGGCAGTAACTAAATGAAAGGAGGAAGAGGACAACTAAAAACCCACCATGTATGGAACTCTCTGGGAATGTGAAGAATACTCCTATATAACTTTTGAGCTCATCAGTTGAAACAGCATGGCAAAAAGTTCCTGCAACAAACCCCACCTCCCTTCTTAAAAAAAAAAAAAGAAAAAGACGAGTCCCTAAACTAGCCTGAGCCTGACAATGGCTGGTTGTGAGACATGTGTTAAACAGTTTTTGGTTAACATGGGCAGAGGAAATCAGCTATGAAACTGTATTAAGGAAATATGACACTACTGTAATCTGCATAAAAATAAATTTGGGTATATTCCCAACACACAATCGCAGTGTGGAATTGCAGGAAGTGGGCTAATGGGAGGGAAGCTTTGCTTTCCCTAAAGAAAACCTGCCCAGGATTATGTTTTTGGTAAAAATAAAGCTACTTTCATATTCTTCTTATATTGCTGTCCTGTGTTTGGAGTTGAGTGAATAGTTTGTATGAAATAATTTCCTCTATGAAATGAACCTTATATTATTGTTGCTCAAAGCCTGTTGATAACATGCTGGAGTTTCCTGCACTTACTCTTTGTTTCTAATTGTTCAACAGCTTGAAATCATATATGTGTATTTCTCTAAGGATTGATCTGGGTTTGGGTCAAGTGTTTGATACCTTTGTGGTGTTGGAGCTGTGTCAGTTACCGTGACGGGCTCCTTCGCTTCTCACCTTTTCCATGCCCCCTTTCGGAGGGATGTGCCGCTGGGAACCCCAGAAGTAGAACAAGTTCAAGAATAATTGCTGCTGGGCTGGGCTGTGGAGAAGGCAATGCAAAGAGAAAAGGCTGTGTGAGCTTTCTCCTGTTCTGGCTGGAGCGGGGGACATGGCATAGCTTCTATGAGCTGGGACCATCACCCAAGGGGACCTTTTGTTCCTCTCCAGCGTTGTACCCTGTCTGGAAAGCAGCAGGCTGCTACAACTGGCCACAGCACAGGCTTCCCTGTTTGCAGGAAACAGGTTTGTTTTTTGTTATCCTTTTGGCTTTACTCCCAATTGAACAGCAACCAACATTTTTTTAAAAACTTGGAACGAGGCAAGGCCTCTTGTGTTTCCGCCTGGGAAATCCTTGGGGCTAATGGGGCGCACATGCCGGGTGCCACCGCAGGCTGCTGCTGGCCAGAGCCTGGCGGTGTGTGCTGCTGGACAACCGTAGGACATCGCAGGGATCCTCTGGGCACTGGGAGTCTTCACTTGGGCCACCCCTTGCTCCAGCCATGTGGTTCAGAAATCCCAGGCAACTGGCTAAATCATCATTATTTTTGCCCCGACAAAATTCCTATTAGGAAAAAGGGAGCTCAGGATGTTTAATAGCTTGGTGGCACATCAGGTGCTCAGTAAAATGGATATGTTGCTAGGTTCGCTGCTAAGCCCAAGCCTGTTTGAGCAGTTCCACAGTGCTCCTTTGGGTGCACCTGTGGTCCCACCTACCAAGGACCCTGGCAGGGTTCTCATGGTATTTCAACTTGAAGGGGGAGAAAATTCATCTCATCAAAGGTATTCCCAGTGCAGCTGTGCAAAAGCAGGCATAAACCCAGTGCTGTCCCTGTCACACTTCTGTGAGCAGTTATTTCACGCAGGGAAAAAGAGGGAGCAGAGGGAAATAACCATTTCAGCAAGAAATGCGTCTAATGCTTTTACTCCGCGAGTCACTGAGGCTGCCAGCTGGGTGTTTGCTGAAGGAAGGCAGCAACAAAATAGAGAGCAGGACAAGGAAGGACAAAACTTACACGGCTAGAAGCAAATCTGAACTTTTCATGTTGTAAATTTGGAGGAAGGAATGCAGTCCCCTCCTTCCTTCCCCACCACTCGCACACACAGAACAACCTGAAGCTTGTAGTTAAGAAAATAAACTGCAGAGAAAGCCCCCGAAGGGCCTTGGCAGCAAACTGTTCGCACTAAATTGGGAATCTGCACACTCATAGTCTGAAATAAATTAAGATGCTGGGGGTTGGGGGAAGGAAGACAGGAAGGCAGGGGGAGAAGACAGGGGAAAATCAACAGCTCTGGGGTGAAATGCAGGTTGATGCTGCCTCATCATTTTTAAACCTAAAATAAAACAAGCAAATTTTCTTTAACTGCAGGTCAAAATAAAAGGGGAAAAAAAAAAAAATCTTCCCTCATCTGTTCGCAGTAATTACTAACAGAACGCAGCCCCTGCCAGCTGCAGAGTTCATGGATAAATGGAGGGACACATTATTCTCTCTCTCTGGGATCAAAAACCCAAACTTTGTATCTCAGTTTGCCTGTGGTATGTCTTTCATATACTCTTGCAAAGTCATTTCACTGAGCTGTTCAGTCGGGACTTTTTCATCAGACAAAAATTGTGATGTTTGCAGGCTTTCAAGTTTATTTTAAGTTTGCTTCTGAATGAGAAACATGACTCCTGCAATTTCCCAAACTTTTATTATGTCATTATAGTGTATTTATTATTGGATCTACCCACTTTCCTTGTTAGCAGCCAGTCACAGCAGAGCAAGTTCGTACTCTAACCTACATACACTGGCTGCAGAGGATGCAATGGGGTGTAGAAGTCCTCTGGAACTAAAACTGCAAACCACCTGAATATTTGAAAGGGACAAGATTAGCACGTATTCACCAGAACATCTCAACTGTTTCTGTGATATCAATGCAAAGTAGTTATTGATTTTTCTCGGTAAGTCACTTGTAATGTCCCATGGTATGGCAATCTCTGATTCATGTGCTGTTGTAGAAGTGACGATGATAGACCTCGCTGAGCATAGCATAGCTAACTGAAGAGGAGGGGGATGATAGCCTGTTCCTGATATTTGCCATCAGCTGATTTTTAAGGTAGCTTAGGGTCCTAGGCCAAGCACAGACAAATAGAACAGCCTTGAGGTTTCTCAAAGTTGTCATGAGAAGTGAACTTGTAACAAATATAGGAATTGGGAGAAATAAAGTTAGCTTGAAAGTCCTTGTGATTAAACAAGCTGATTGGACTGAAGAATTCATGCCATCATACTGCTGAGCATCTCCAAAGATCAAACAGTCCGTCCATCAGGTAGGAACGAGCAATTAAGAGTCACAAACTGTGTGTGTATGTCTATGTGTTCACATGCACTGTTTCAGGCAATACAATGATGGGGTTGGTATTCATATTGTTTGTGGACTTAAAATATCAGCCCTGCTCTTTGCAGATCATTTGGCAAGACCTTGAAGGCATGTGATTTTGTCATGATTTGGTGGTCACAGAGTAAAACTCATGATTTGCAGTATTTTTGAACCTATCTGGCATGTGGGCATGGAGACCATTACATTTCCTCCTGTAGAAAGAGTAGAGAGTGATTAATGAGAATTATAAGAATTTTGAGAAAGCTATTACATCATTTTTCAGAGTAAAAGACAGAGCATGAGAAAGGAGGAATAAACACAGGAACAGAGATTAGGAGATCTAAATATTCTCTGTCTCATACTTGCTATGTGACCTTGGTCAGGGCCCTGTATATCGGTTTCCTAGCAATAAAACAGATGGAGTTATCTTCTTTCACTACCTTTCAGGACATTGGAAGGTTTAATTCATGCCTCCTTGCAAAACGCTTTGAGATCCTGGGGCTGAAACGTAAAGTCTTCTTTTTATGATGCAGGGTTTTATTCATTTTAATGTAGGGATTTTGTCTGTGACACATACTAAATGCACTGCACCATGGCTGGAAAGTTAACCCACTCTGCATGGCGCTCTGTCCCAGGAAGTCAGCCTGGTGGACTGCAGCAATTCATTGATGCATTTTAATGTATACCTTTTATACCTTCGCCACTCTAGAGTGGAAAACTGACATTATCTGGGCCGATCTCCTGCTTTCTCACTGGCTGATTACACAACAGAAGAGGCTAGGCCTGGGGCAGATCTATTTTCTACACCTATTATGCTGTTGCACAGTTGAAGTTCAGTTGTTAGCTGCTTTTAAAAACGACAAATGTGCTCTAATTTTAGAGCATCACAGCAATCATTGTTTTTATTTCAGTAGAGAGGAAAAGTGGAGGAAAAAAACAGCTTGGGACTTAATAAACACCTTAGCCTGCAGCCTTCGACTTTATTCATGAGGTTTTTTATCTTCTCTTCCACTCTCCATGCACTCACTGCATCTTCTTTACTGCACAGTCTTAAATTACCATTGCAAAGGTTATATGTTTATTTACAAAGAGCTGGCTATGAATGGTGATCCTAAAGGCGAGGAGGGTGTCTGATGGCAATAAACATCTCTTGCTCTCTTAAACACCAAGGCCAAATGAATAAGGTGATGTTTAGTGCCTCAGACATATTATGGTTTATGGCTTCATTAACTACCTGACCTGTATTGTGTGCAAATTTCATCAAAGTGAGATGCATATTTATTCCCCGAGGTGGGCTGGCTGATAATGTTCTTATTCTTAAAGGAACAGTGCAGGTAATTACTTATAATTAGTGTTGTGAAAGTAAGGGAATTTTGTGAGGCAAGGTAATTTCACATATCTGAAATTTCACTTGACAGAAAAAAGGCAGTGCAGTGAATATTTATACTTGGGTGAAATTGAAAATACATGAATATGGCTTCTCTTGACTCTTTGCAGCATGTGGGATAGTTTTAGCCATTTAAGGAATTTAGGAAAAAACCCTCTTGGCCAAATTCTTGTCTGGTGCAACATAGTTCCCTTCACCAGAGCTGAATCTTTTTTAGATCAACTGAAAATGAAACATAAAGTGTTCAAATTTCTCACCCCATCCCATACCCTCTCCTTTACTTTTTGTTCCATGCAGTCTTAGGATCTGTGTTTGATTTCCCAACAGGGTGCTGGGGATATTAGTATCATTGTGGGTTTTTTTAATTTTAATCGTACACATGGACACTCACCAAACTGGGGTTACGCTGAAAACTTGAATTTTAGTCCACTGTCTGACTGTAGACCAGCTTTCCTGGAGCACAAAGCATGTCTTGGGCTGGTTTCATATAGAGATGCTGTGACAAGGGTTCCACTGTTGTAAGAGGGTTTATTACTCATGAAAAAACTGCAGCCAATGCAGAGGGATTTCTCTGGCTGAGAAGTGAGTTCACTGCCTTCTCTGCACATGCCTTCCCATTTGAAAGATACCCCATAGCCACAGTGGAGTTTGTTGTAGGGTTCATTAAAACACAGCTCTATATTCATCTGTCTTTACTATAATGATAATGTTTCTTACAGCTTTGAAGGATGCTTCTGGCATTTGCAATGATCAGCTTTGAATTTACTGGTAGGGCAAAGGCAGCTTAAATGTATGCGGACCTTCCACTCCAGGATCAGTCAAAACAATGTGTACTCTCTGTCCCGTAACATGATCACAGCTCTCCAGTCCTTACATTTCCATCAGGCCTGAGCCTACTCCTGTAGTTGTTCCAAGTACTTACATTTCTAATTCTATCAGACCAGGAAAAAAGATGCTGGTAACAACCATGTTCACATGCTTAAAGGACGAGATAATAGCTGACTGTAAGAAATAGCACTAAGAAGTCCTGCAGAAAAGACTTTTTGAGAGTTGCATTTAAAGTTTAACCATAAGTATATGATGTATTTTGCCATGTGTGCTGACTTAACCAGAGAATGTCATGGAGCTAATTGGAGCATTCATTCTGAGCAATTGGATGTCTGTGGTCTAACCACCAGCTATAGCTGCAATGCATGATGAATGGCCTATGGTCAAGGTACATATCCTGAACATGGAGAAGCACAGTTTAAGCTGTTGTTCCTCTGTGGTAATGTTGTTCTGTGGCACAAAGAAGTTTTCTTATTCCGTTTGCTTTCCAGCTACTGTAAGAAAAAAACACTTTAGCAATTAACCAGAACAGAAAAAAAAACCAAACATGAAGGAAGGAAAAAAAAGTGATCTTTCTCAAATGCTGTGAAATCTCCCAGATGGCAAGTTGGGCTTCAGTCTAGGACTGGATGGCGATCCCTGCAATCCATGAGGCCCTCTCATCATAAAGAAGCTCAGCCACCTTCCAGATTGAGGGGGCCCGCCTTGCCTGCTACAGGGTCAGAACTAGCTTTTTAGCAAAGCCAGGAGAGAAATTCTGATGGACATGCACTGTAAATGAGCTGGGGCTCCAGTGACTGTATCTGTTAGATGTTTGGGATACTTCATATTTGACGTTCCTTGACAGTTTTCCAGGGGTCAAGCACAGGGTGTGCTCAGCCTTGTGTCTCTCTGTGGTCTCTTGGTAGTTTCTTCCTGGGAATAAGCTCTGGACCTCATGTAGGAGCTTTTTTACTTGGTCATTAGCTTTGAGCACTGTTTGCTTACTATGCTTCTGGTAGCAACAGCTAGACTGTGTCCGTCCCTTGTAGGAGTCTAAATATGGTTGTTAGGCCATGACCTTGCATAGGGAAAAACAAAATGAAAAAGTAAGGCCTGCACATGGAAATTTTCCTTGCATATCTTGGAACTAAAAGCAACTGCAAGCAACCTTGCCTCAGTATCTACCTGTCTTCAGCCACTACTGCATCAAAACTCCCTCCTTTCTGGGCAAAGGACTTCAACAGATAAATGTCTCCTTGACAATAGTCCCGGTCCTGGAAGACAAGAAACCTACCCCAGTCCAGCTGATATAGGTGGAACCAGCTTTTTCCCAAATTTATGTTGTCCCTTTGGGAAACTTTCTGTATTTTTGCTGCTGTTTAGTTAACTCCATCTGTGTTTAGTTTTTTGTGCAATTGCCTCAATTCATGCCATCGAATAAAAACCCAAACGACTAGCTAGGTCAGCTGCAGGATCTATAATAGTTATAGAAATAATTCAGAACTCTCTCTATCCTTTATAGTTGGAATTAATCTTTTTTCCATTTTATTAAAAAATGAAAAGAAATACAACAACAAAGACAGAGCCATACAGAGGACAAAATGGCTCCTTGTTTAGACAGAAAGTGATAGCATTTTCTCACAGTTAACATATCCAAAATGGGGAAAAACTTGCTTTATTTTTTTCTATTGGAATCGGGTTCAAAACCTAGCTAAATTATGAAGCTAAGGGAAGGACACAGAACAGATTTTAAAAGTCAGTATACTAGGTATTACTGTAGCTTCTCCCAGTAAAGGTGAACAGGGGCACCAGTATGTTAGGTACTACATAGCCTCAACTACTTACCCTTTTCATTTTCATACATATATACAAAGCAGAGGCAAACAGAGGGAAAAAAAAACCCCAACCAAACAAAAAAAAACAACCAAAAAGGACAAACAACAAAAGAAGAAAAGAGTGATATGCCTAAGTAAAAAGATAAAGTTTTACAAGGGTAAAGACAAAATTAGATAGACAGTGTAGAAAGCCAATGAAAGAAAAAATATGTGACCATCAAAAATGTAATGTCAGCACTGACCTGGCCAAGTAAGTAGGGAACAACAGCTTGTGAGTGTTTGAGAAGTCCCAAACTTGTTAAGCTTCTTCCTTGAAAACTGCAATTTCTTACTTTCAAGTTATTCAACCTTTCACCTATTAGGCTTCTGCCCTCAACCTTGACCCTTGCTATTTGTGTAGCATAATAGTAACTGAGGTTAGAAATCTGAAAAAGGGTAAGTAAACGCAGATGGAAAAAACCTCCAGAAGTCTGCAAAAATTTGGAAACTTGAAATACATGCAGCTTTTTTTTTTTCCCATCAGTGTTTTTTAATCTGTAGAAAAAAAAATATTTGTAGTTCCTTAGCAGCTTTGTTCAATGTGATTTAATGGTTTGTCAGTTAATAAAAGTGGGCTAGGCATGAGATTTGGGCAAAATAAATAAATCAGACCTTGGGCACTGTGTTGCAAAAAGTAACGCAAAGAAAAATGCAGGAACAAATTTTGAAACCATGTTATGGTAGGAAATTACCCTGATGGGAGGATTCTGATTTCCAATGGCTGACTTGTGATGTGGGGAGATTCCACAGCATCTGGATCTTAGCTGGTTTAAATTATTATGTGTAGAAGATCTGTTGCGCTCCATCCACTGACTTGGGGATAATTCTCGAAGTTGTGGCTTACACCACTTTTGTCTGATGGAGCAGATCTGTAGAATCAGACAGTGTTCACAAATGACATTTTACCCACAATTTAGTATCATGCTGCCTTGTGTCATGCTACAGGGAGTCACCTAGGGCAAATGTACCGGTCTTTCAATGAGTTCCCTACAGGTTCATATGTATGCAAACAGAGATGTGCAGAGACCAGCAAAAGTACTTAGAAGTACTTCTGAACCTAAATAATGTAACTGCAGTGGAGGCAATCGGAGGTTTGTCAGCAAATCCTCTTCCATTGAACAGTGCTCTTTCCCTGAGATGCCAAATTGTGCAAAGAAAAGGGTTGATGAAACTGGTAAATTACTCCACTTCAACACTTTCTAAAAATTCTTCCATTGCCTGGACCAAAATCTGTTGTTTTGTTTGCAATGTAAGTTAAGTTAAGGGAAACTTGTGTGAAAGAAAATACAGAGTTAGAGAAGAAATTAAACCATTTGGAAAGAAAATGCATCAAGCGATCTAATCCTCTTCTCCTTCATGTCTAAAAATATTGTCTATTTAATCTTTTCGTCTTGATTTGAGATAGGAAGATTTTTTTAAATGTCAGATTTACACATGGGATGGGAAAAACATTTCCTGTCGTGATCTAAATTATGAGTTATGTGTACGGAAATGTTGTGGGCACTTTTGTGGATTCTCTCGCCCTTATGGCTGTATGCATGATTTCTGCATTACATCATGGGCTGGACCCAGCACAGGCTAAATCAGTCCCAGGAAAGCAAATTCTACTGGATTGTCTGAATATTTTATAAAGTGATAAAATGCCCCTGGAGGGCTAATGAGACTTGGGAAAATTCATTTCTACTAAGATTTCAAAGTCAGACTACCAGAAAATAATTTCCAGTACACTGAACTCCTAGATTTTGATTCTCTTTTTGATGTTTATGCATACAAATTATTTTTGACCATGCTGAGACCCAATTTTTCCCCAGTCTGCTTACTGTATTCCCCTGAATACTTGTTTTATTTCTCTATTTACAAGGAAGGGCGAAGATCTGAAGTACAAATCATTTGCTGATCTAGGATGATGGCATCCTTATTAGACGGTTTACATATAAGCAGAGGCAACTACCTGGACAAAACAGGGTTGTCTCAGGGATAACCATCAGGGCTTGCATATCAAGAGAGACCAGTTGAAGGTAAGTGTACTTTTGGAGGCACCCACAGTAAGTGTAATCTTTGTAGTAGAGAGAAGAAATACATTGCTGAATTTTGCACAAGAGGGAAGATGCAGAAAAGAGCTTTGCTATGCCCCAAGCAGAAATAATGACAGTAACTGAACTTCCAGTTCATGCAGATGTACTCTTCTTGCAAGGCCACTCCAGGATAAAGTAGAAGAAATGGTATTGCTGAGGGAAAACACTATGCATGATCAGCAGCTCAGGAGGACAGAACTGGGGCTTTCAGCCATCTCTCTGGTAACCAGGAGATTGGGTGAAAAGCTTTTGAATAAGGTCCTTCTTTTCCTGTCAGAGTCTTAGACTTTGTCTTGACTAGGATTTGAAGGCATTGTTTGAACATGCTAGCTCACACTTTTTGATTAAAAGCTTTGAGGTGAAGCCTTAGTTCCATTTAAAGTTAATGGCAAAATTCTCACTGACTTTTCTGGAACCAGGATGCAATGTCTTTGTGTGAAGAAACCCATGTTTCATACTTGTCCGCACTAGATAGACTTCTAAATCAAGACTGTGCCTTACAGAAAACATCGCCCAGCCACACTGATGTGTATTTTTAAATTTGAAGCTTCTTTCTATGTTCAAGGCATGTAGGTCACATCCCTTCTTGAACCTCCTACCCTAATACACATGTACATGAATTAAAAAAAATGATCAATAAAGTAGGCAAACCCTCTGCAACATGAGCAAGAAGTCTTGTTCTCCTATGTTCAAATGGATCTGACAGGTTTATAATAGCTGATGGCTTATTGTAATCAAGCCCCGTATTACCACTGATACCCAGCAAGCCAGTAAAACCAGTTCAAGGAGTGGGTTGAAAGACAGATTCGATCTTGAAGAATGGAGAACTGTAATGGCATCCACCTGAACAGAGACACCAAAAAGAAATACAGGATTTTGCCTCAGAAAATGAAGTAACATCTGACATGGTGCCATGTCCGTAACTCAGTCAGGAGGCAATCGAACGTGTGGTGGAGAATATTTGAACTTGTTATTGACACACATACACCCATCTGAAATTCTCGGGAAAGAGATCTGGATAATGCTTTATGTGATATTTTAACATTTATAACCTATTAAAGAGATCACCTTGCACAATAAAATACTTTCAAAAGAACAGCTGCAGACAAAATAATGGCATGTATTTAAGATAAAGAGAAATAGAAAACGAGGCTGAGCAAAATCCCAAACTGCACTGGGAGCAGTGAGACTCCCCATTTCCCTCTCTTTGGACCAGGACCTGGTTTTGAAGAAGGGAAACTAACAGTTTAAATCTTTCTGGTGGTAATAAAGCAAGAGCCATGTTATTTTATGTGTTGTTAAAATCAAACAATTGGGTGGGAGTGAGAAAAAGGCTAGCTGAGAAGGCAGCCACTGCTGAGCTGCAGTGGAAACACGTGTTTTGGTGCAGCCCACAGCCACGGTCTGCCCAAGCATCCTTGCTGGTCAGGGGTAAAAGTCATCCCCTGCAGTTATTGTTTAACAGTGTCCAGAGAGGGAATGCGAACCGCACAGGGAAATCCCCACTTCAAATCAAAGCCTGCTGTGATGCCAAAAATGTCTTTGTGATTTTATAAAGGTGAAGGGAATCAAACAAAAATAAACAATGTCTAGGGAGCGTTACGCATCCCTCCGCCTGCGGTCTCCAGATGCTCACTGGCCTGAGTCACACATGCCGAGGTGGATATGCTGGAAAGCCGAAGCAACGTCTCGGCGGAGCTGGAAGGTGTCTGGGTTTGGTTTTTGTGATTCCTGCAGCTCATTTAGAATGAGACAGTCCCTCCTCAGTAGATGGTGTGACACAGTCCAGAACTGAAACATTTTTGTGCAGATGAACTCTGCAGGTCTGCAGTGGATCATCTGGCAGAAGGAGAGGTAAGATATTACAGGCAAAAAATCGAATGCCATGTGGGGCTGAGCGGAAGGAGAAGAAGCTGTCTCATGAGCACTGAGAAACGCTGACAGCTCCCACCGCCAGACAAAGCTGCCCTGTCCAACAGGACCTAGTGCGTAGAGTTGCCTGGTGTAGCTTGTCCAGACTCTCCTTGGAAACCCCCTTTGCCTTCCTCCCACTCTTTCCTATTCAACAAGAGCATTTTTTTTGAAATGAACGATGCTCACGTTAGTGTCTCCCTTCAAACAAAGGGAGATGCCCCTTTGCTGCCATCAGGACCGGGCTCTGGGTTTTTGCCGGGCTGTCCAGGGAGCGCCTCTCAGCTCCTCCATCCCTTCCCCCTTCACTTTTTGTTGCCGTTCCCAGAAAGGAAAGTGAATTTTTGAGAGTGTCAGAATAGTGTAAATGCTGATATATAGGCCACAGTTGTTTGAGGGCCTTTTGAGAGACAAACTCCTCCCCTCTCCTCTGTTCCCTTCAAGTTGGGAATGATTCATCAGCTGGCCTTTAGCAAGAAAAGAGCTCTGCCCTGGGTCTCAGGCCTTTGACCCGGGTGAAGAGAGGGGTCAGGCCGCGAGCAACTGTGCAAGCGCTGCTCGGCAGCTACGGGTCTGGGAGACACAAGGGAGAGGGGAGGGAAAGAATGGAGTGGGACGGTGGGAAAAAGTGGGAATTTATAAAAGTTAAGAGTATATTTCTAAGAGTCTCAGTGGATCAGCTGACAACTGGGGTCAGGGGTCGTATTTATGCTTGATTCCCTGGGCATGTTACAGTAACATCTGCTTGTTAAGGGTCTGTGGGGACCAAATGTTCCTGACCTTTGCCTACGGAAGGGGACAAACTGGGAGATTAGGGGTGTTCATATTAAGGTTTGTGTTTGACTTGAAAGTTTCCCCTTATCTGAGCCTGGTTTGTCAGTTTTGCCGAAATTCTTTTATACTCTACCCAAATAAACAGGTCAACCATGCCAACGGTTTGGCCAGGATTTGAGGTCATGAGGTGTTTGACGTCACTTGACTCCTAGAAAGGAGAATAGGAAGGGTGGAAACCCTTGCTCTGGGAGGTGAGGCGCAGTCCACCCCCTGGTCTGAGCACACCATCAGCTGTAAACATCTGGAGCAAATGCTGTGTCCCTGCCTGCATCTATATTTAGTAATGAAAGAGCTATTGCCAAGATGTAACCAGAAGCTTACAAAAAGGGTAGGACCTCACTCTAACTTCTGTGGTAGATTTTGTGACTACTGGCTATACCAGAAAACTCCAAGTATGGAAATTCCTTATTATACACAGGAGGAGTTAATGTCCCCTCACAACCATATCTGAAATTAATTTTGAGAAGCAATGACAAACAATGACATTGCTTTATGAACTATAATCCCAGAACCAGAAAGATCTTCTTCCAACTATATGGAAGCAGAGAAAGGTATTTTAAAGACCTTTTACTTATAAAAGTCTCCTTTCTTTTTTCCTACTAACTGGAAGGAGTTTGGTTCTTGGCTAACAGGATGCAGGGCTGCTGAAAGAAGGATGAGTAAATGGTTATGGATATATTTCCCAGTACCAGAAGCTTTGAGGAGACAGACTTAGATTAAAGATTCTCTTGTCATGTTTATCTCATTGGACAAGAGACAAAAATTACTGCCCCATTTAATGGGAGCAGAAAAGCACTTGAGTGTTAACATTATGCATTGATCATTTTCAATTCATTAAGAAGTTCCTTTTAGTACTTGGCTTTATCCTAGACACTTACGATGTTCAATCCATGACTATGAGTATCTATGAACATACAGCAAGTGTCTATTCTTCTGGACCTGGGAAAATAAGACTGTTGATTTGTAGCTTGTTTACGGACACTGTTTGTGACATTTGTGGTATTTCACTTCTGTCCAAAGTTAGTCTCAGCTCAAGCCCCAGAGACTACGTAAAGTTTTATTTCAGCTAAAACCAGCCTCAATGCTGGAAACTTTTTGTTTGTAAGCGTGTATTTTGGCTATTTTTATCCAGCAACAGCTACAAGTTATCTCATATGGTGCTATCACTTTTGTTGCCCTATCCTTGGGTCCAAAGTCAACAACAGTTACAGTTGTATTGTGCAATCCAATTTTAGATGTATAAAAGAAGAAAAAAAGGGACTGGTTCAAAACAGAGAACCTGGCTAAGGTCCAGGAGCTGGAGGAGAACTGAAGCAAAATAGATCTAGGTGATCTGGGGTGATTTAAAGTTGGGGTCTTGGAGTGAGTAGGATGGTGATGGAGAGGAATGTAGACCATTCAAATCCACCTTTGTGATTATAAATAATAAAAAATTTCATTCGGAAGTCCATTCTGCCAGACTTCACAATAAACCTCCTAGCAGGTCATTGAAATTCTCTTAATCAGGGTCAGAACCCACAAGCTGAGGTCTGCCCTGTGAGTTCAGTGGGAAAAATATTCTTCTTTCCAAATAGTCTTTTTTCCTCTTTCCTTTTCTCTTTCAGTTGGAAGGGACCCCCACATAAACATGCAGAGCAATTTTCCAGTACATTAACCCGGGAGGGGGGAATCCTTACTAGCAATGCAACGGGTAGCCGAAAAAAAAAATAAAAATGGAGCAACTGGGTGAGCTGAAGATGGATGAGCCTGGGATATAAGACAGGGTAGTTTTTCCACTGTCCTGCCCTATACACCTAGGACAAAGGCTTCATTGAGTGAGATGCTTGACATCAGCCTCATAAACTAGTAGTTGGGCACAAAAGGTCTGACACTTGAAAGTACCAGTCCCTGCCCTCTTTGCATTGCAGCTGCACAGAGGGGTTGGGTCTAACAGTTGTGTCCCTTTGTCGTCCTGTAGGACAAGAGGTGAAGATAAATAGTGTTGACTTTAATGCAGTCACACAATTTTGCGTTTTCCCAAAAGACAACATTTCCTCCCAGGCCTTACTTTATTACCTCAAGCAGCTAGAACCACCTTCCTTCTCTTGGGGGTGGGGATGGGCTAGAGGTAGTAGGGGGCAAAGGGAGGAGAGGTGAAACCCAAGCCCTGGTACCTCTTCCCCAGCAACGAGGTGCGCTGTGATTTCCTCCCACTTTGTTATGGTGGCTTTCTTTTCTTTCTCGTGGGAAAGCTGGAAATGGCCTGAAAAGCTTGGCAAGAAGCTGAAAAAATGTAGAAATTTCTATGAATTAAATACTCAACATCACATAAAAAAATTTAAATGCTCCCACAAGATCTACACCAGGAAGAAGGGTTGAATTTTCTGTGACAATTTCCTGGAGAAAAGCTTGCCAGAATGTGTTTGCAAGCAATTGCCTTGCAAAATGGTCATTCATTAGTTACTTCAATGTCTTGTAACCAGATCCATGTGTATTTCACCTCAAAAAGTAGATAGAATCAAAATGTATGTTGGAGACAGGATTGAAATAGCAGCATCTTTACCAATGCAGATAGCGAAGGAGGAAATTCAGGAATGATGAGACTTCTGTTCACATCTGAACTTGGTAGGCCATAGCCAAGTTCACGTGTTTAGAAAACGCTCTATCTGGTACTATGTTCACCGGCTGCAGAATGCCCTTTTTGGATGTGTCCATGTCATCCTGTACAGTGACTCATTTAATGATGAGAAGAACATCTCGAGTAATTTGTATTTGTCCAGCTTGATCCTTCTCTTTCCTTCTCTGCGGTGAACTTGTGGTAATGACACCACAGAGGATGAATGAGCTAATTAAAAATGTATTAAGGGGAATTCTATACTTGTAAGAAAAATAAATATTAGACCTGGGACATGAAGGCTGTGGAGAAACAAAATAATCTAGCCTATGATCTATGTTGCTTTGGCTAGATTGCTTTTGGTATTTGACTGTTTAAGACTGAAATAGGCACCTCCCCAGTGCTCAAGAGTCAAAAGCACAGGAGCACCTGTAGCTGTTTTTTTGTACAAAGGTATGTTGGAGGAAAGCCTCACAGAAAAGTTCCTGCCTGACAATGATTACTTCCATTTTCCAAGTTAACAATATTGTTAGTTTTTTCAGGCCTTGACTAGTAGCCTAGTCAAGTTTGTTTCTTGGCTTCTTGTTGACCAGTGATCTTGGACTGACTTGAAACACTGACTTGTATGCTTAAAGAGTGTAGTTTTTGTCTATTCGATAAGTTGTCGGCAAATCTAAGAAAATAAAGATGGGCAAGTTTTCTCAGGCTGTTTTGAGTCCTATCTGCCCTTAGGACATGGCAGCTAAACAGAAGATGAGAAATCATGTATTTGAAAAATACATTCAGTTCTGTGAGATATCAGGGATAGGCAGGAAAAGAGGCTTTTTTGCCTCAGCATTGTCCTCTGCAAATGGTATAACTGTCTACCCCATCACTATGTTATGCATTTCAAAAGAAAGAAAAAAAATTGCCCAGGGGACTTGACATATGTCTGGCAGCAAAAAGAGTCCCGGGCAAAATTACTAACTCCAGGGAGTCAATGACAAAGTCCAATTGATTGTGATGGGGCAGAACCTGTCCCCTGGGAACAGTCCTGGCCAATTTGGCCAGGGACTAACTTCTTGCTTTCCCAAGTCACCCCAGCAAACACTAACCGCTTCTTTCTGTGCCTGCATTTTTCAGTGATCCTCCTGAGCACTGAGTGACCTAATTTCTGGGGCACTGAGCATCATCTGAAGTCAAAGGCTGCTGAGGGTGCTCTTTGCTCACTCACACTTCCAGCAATCAATTGGGATTTATTTCTGAGTCAGCAAAATCAACTCAGGCTACTAAAGTCTGATTTTCAAAGCTGTTTGAAGTCAGCTGAAATTAGGGGCTAAAGCAGCTGGCACCTATCTGCATCTTTATGTGAGTAAATAACTTTAAAAATCTTACTCCATCTCCTTATACTTAGCATTTAATATTTTTTTTTCCAGAGTGCCCGTACTCCCCTGACCTCACTGAAAGGAGAGGCACTAAAATTATACGACAGGTCTTATAACGTACACAGACACATTGCAGTGTATGTAAATGCATGTCTCGGGTCTGGAAAGAGGTCAAGTCTTTACTGGGCTGAGGGCCAAATAGGTGCTGGAATTAGAACAGTGTAAAGATTATGTCTGCGAGGTGGGGGGAAGCATTGAGTTGTTTAGGGGTCTTAATGCACCTCTCTCTCCCTTCAGTCATGTTGGGTGGTGGTGTAGGCATCACTGCTTCACTGGTTGCATGGTTCCCCCATACAGACTGAAGGGGAAGGGGCCATCATTTAGCACGACCGGATTATCTGATCTGCACAGTAGCACATACAGAAAGCTGGCGATAGGATCTTACTTTCATCCTCACCTAACTCATCTCTGCCACCCCTGTGGGGATGTGCTGCCTCATGTGCAGAGAGATCCTCGGCTCTAAATCATAGCAAGGGTAAGGAGGGTTTACTTTGCTCTGCCCCTCTTCTGTCCCTGCTCTCCAAATACTATTATTGTGGGTTTTTTTTCAACAGTTTAAGAAATGTTCAGTAGCAAAATTGAAGAACTTGGGCAGAGCCCTCCTTCAAGCCAAGTAAAATGGTCTCAAGCAGCCAAAACAAGAGCCCTCTCTCACAGAGGTGTCTTTGTGCAGTACAAAACTAGCAGAGCTGGGTCTGTGCCACGTTTTCCTTGCCCTGTGAAAAGTGGAGGGCTGAGAGCATGGCTGAAAAAGGCTCAGGACATTCTCACAGTCGGGGCTGGCAGGACTCGTCGGAAGGCTGTTCCAGCTGGCTGGGATCAGAGCATCCCCAGGGGTGTGACAGATTCCCCCAAGAATGAACAAGCAGACTGAAGAACATGAAGATGTGTCTCCTTTCTCCCACCCCCTGCTCTGATCCCAAACCCAGGTCAAAACCAGCTCATTTCAGCCCAAAAAATAGCCTTTTGATTCCCCTTCCAGAGCCAGTCTTTCTATAGTAGTGATTTAGAATGTTGCAAGTTTCTGCTATCAAGATTTTCCTTCTATTTGCCTGAGGAAAATCATCGATACTAAACTTAAATAGGCAACCTCCTCCATGCAATTCTTTTCTCTAAACAAATTAGCATATGTTGGAAAACCGTCTTGGAAATGAGACAAACAATGACTCGATCTGAACTGTTTATGTTGGCTGAACATTATGACACTGGGAAAGTCCAATGCTGGTCAATATTCTTTTTCTTGGGAATTGACAGTAATAGCTTACTCAGAAGAAATGCAGCATCTTGCACACTACCAATATCAAGCCTGGAACTGCTGGCAAAGCCTTCTGCTATTTTAAGGATGCTTTACTGTAATTTTTCATTTTGAGGAGCTGCTTGATTGCATTATTTCCAGTATATGTTTTATTCCAAAGAAGCAGCTAGGATTCTTACCAGCACACAGCTGTCTTGGCACTGTAAACTCTTTTCCTGAATTGTTGCCTTGTAAAAACTCTCATTGATTTTGAAGTTCTCTGACTTACATTTAAGTCTTAACTGTCTGAAGTCCAACATACCTAACCAATTTTCTTTTACTTCATATTATATGCTCAGCTATCAAACAGAATTGACTATACTGCTTGTAATACCATGACATATGGGGAGAACAGTCAAATGCTTTGTGTAGGATAGCTGAGAGTGTCCTGTCCTTCACTGTGGCCAGATACCTGCCACATGTGAGAGTTTGCTCAGAGCTGACATCTGCAGCACACAGACAAGGAACAGAAAATATTTTGGAAAAAAGAAAAAGCAAATTACTTCTGATGAGTATTTTGAATGATGAAATGTTTTGACTACCTCATAAACTGACTGCAAAGGAGAAGACAAAAATAACTAATGGAAATTTTGCAATTTCATTTTTTCATCCACCTTACCTATAAAAAGATGCTTTTGAAGCCTTCATGTGGGATTTTTTAAATTTGCAGAGTTCAAGACATTTCAAAGAAAGGTGATAACATTTGTATCCCCATTTTACAGATGGTGAGACAAAAATATTCCTCACATCATCTTATACAATAGTTTCTGTAGTCTAATAAAATCTGAGTTCAGTAAGACCACTGACTGCTTACTCCAGTAAGACAAACCATAGAAGCTATTAGGGTCTTCTGGCTATTAGTTCATTCTCCGCAGCAATGAAAGGGAGTTAGAATCATCTTCTTCAGTCAACTTAGCTGAGGTGGTAATACGTAGTGACAATACACATTTAAATACGCATCTAATTTTAAGCACAAAGTAGTTTTCCTGAAATCATTCAGGACTACTCTGTGCTTAAAGTTAGATGCACATTTAAATGTGTAGCTACATCAAGATGTTATTAAGTTCTTGTATCAAGATAAGCCAAGCTGTAAAAGAGCATCTCTAACTTGGAATAAGAAGTACTTTTCTTTTTTTTTATTATAAGAAGAACAACTACACAGAGAATAAAGTTCTGTTAAAACTACCTTTCCTGTTGAAGCTAGAAAGAAAAGTATCCTAATTTTATGGGCTTGTGAAAAAAAGAAAATATTTTTCATTTGAAACTTGATTTTTTTCTAAGTAGATAAAAAATAACGGCCATCTTTAAAGAAAACTTATTGGATCAAAAAGACTAAAAAAAAAAAAAAGAAAAACGAATAAAATGTCTGGAGCCATATTGATCCTTAAGAAAAAGTTGGATTGGACCATAGCTCAATTTAAAAGCTGCCAACACCTGAAGAAAATACATTTTCATCCTGAAAGCTTGTGCGCTTTATTTCTAACCGATATGTTAGTCCAATAAAAGGTTGCACTTTAACTATCTTGACTCACTTGAGAATAATTGGCATTTCTTTCATTTTATGGCATCGTTTAAGTTTTAGAATGGATTATTTGCTTGCATATTCCTGCCTTTTGCTGCCGCTGATAGATGAGTTCCTACTCAGCAGGAACTCTCCAATTTCTCTTTTTGAGCTATATACTGTGCAGCTACTGTGAAATCTTCTATTAGGCTGAAACCCAGCCCGTTGCACCGGGCTGGAGGAAGTGCCTTGCCATGACTCCCGCCCTATAGCAAGGTGTTCAAGAGGGCTGAAATATTGGGTTACAGGTCAAAGACAAGGTTGTGTTGCCCAGGGAATTAAAATAGGCCAAACTGGGAAGAAGGCATGGCAATGCAGGGCGCAATATGTTGCTGCAACACCAAAAGAAGTGGGGGGGTGGGGAGGAGTTCTATATATGTGTGTGTATTCTGACCCACTGATATCAATGGATTAACCCCTCTGGGACTTCAATATCCTTCTGGATTAGCCTTGCGGAGCATCAGTGACTGCTATTGCTGTCAGTACTCCAAGGGAGTAGCTGTGAACAGGCTGTCTCGCAGTCCTGCGCATCCGCTGGCTAAGGGATATAAATTCCGTCTTCCTCTTACAGAGTCCGGGGTTGGTGTTTATGTGAAAAAGTAGGGATTTTGCCCTTAGCAAATTCTTGCTTGCTGCACACAAAATGTCCTGTGTGAGGGAATTCACTCTATCAAAGGAGAGCCATTTTCATCCTGATTTGTGTCTGAAACATGAAAACAACATAACAGCTGCATGCTGCATTGAATAAAGAACATACACATGCATTTAAATCACTTATATCTTACTTTTTTATGATGCAATTGTGAATTATGTTCTTTTTGCATCTGTAATTAGAGGGCAGAACAGATGGTGAAGGCTTCGTTTAAAGTGATGTGTCCATTAAAATAACCTATGCTGCCAAATGATTGTTCACTATAACAGGGTATTCATTCACTAGGGCAGGCTTTTTGCTCTGTTGAAATACGTTGGGAAGGCCTCTGGACTTGACAAAATCCTTTTTAATTTTAGGGCTTCCCGATAAAAAGACTGATTGTACAGGGTTAGCACTAAATGCCCAAAGCATATGTTTTACTGTATCTTTATGATTTTAGGATGACCTTGTTTATGATGAAAGGATGACTGCAAGTGAAAGATAAAGGGAAAGGAAAAAGGGAAAGAAAAACAGTATACATTAATTTACTTTAAAGCGTAATTATTTTGTGGCTCTTAATTAATTTCCAGGGTCGTTCCACCCAATCTGGAACAGAGAGTGACCTATTCTCAGGATAGGGCCTGTCCTGGTGCTCAGTGTAGCAGCGATTAAAGTCCATGGCTAAAGTGCTTTAGAAATATTTGCACTGATCAGAGCAGTTAAACTGGGGTTAAACCATGACAGATGGTTACATGAAAAGAAGTATTTCTGAGTCTGATGATGAGGGAAAACACTGAATCTGTACCTTTCTTTTCCTATCTCTCTTCTTGGGAGATCACTCACTATCAAGACAATTGTCCCACATTAAGAGTGCAGGAAAATAACTAATTTGCTTTTGCTCAGTTTTCTTCTTAGTAGGGAAACAGGTAAAGAAGTGGGGCACTCTCTGTTAAAAAACATTGTCTTAAGGAATAAAATCTTTGAGTATTGGGGCGAAGCCAACTTTGGCCAGTTGTGATTGGCCTTTACTGCTAAAGTCGGCTGGGAAGCCTAAGAAAACCCAGTCATCAGTCTTAATCCAAGTTCTTAGCCCAGATGTATTTTAATAATATAATTTTGTTTTATGTGTGCGTGTGTGTGTTCTCAACAGGGAGGTCAATGGCTGAGTGGAAAATGAGAATTTTTTTTTATAGATACTCCTCCAATATATAGCATATATATACATATATATCTAGCATAATGCTATAACAAGATAATAACAGTGGCAAAGTATCTGCAGTGCTGTTAATTTCAGCTCTGAGATGGAGAATATTCATCAGGATTGTCCCACAGCCCATCTGATGAACAACAGAACATGCCCATGGTGTATGGATGCAACATAAAACCCAAAGTCCTTTTACTCAAGCCACTTTAAGAATATTAAGTGAGATATGGACCAGATAGCTGAAGCTGGTTTAGGATAATTTATTGTGGAAATAACAAGTCAAAGTCTTTGGTGCTTCAAGCGAATAAAAGAAACTGAAATAAAGAAGGCTACTTCCGTTCAAAATGTGAAGATAGCTGAATGCTTTGCATGCTGACATGTGATTTTAATTTGTGGACACCAGAAAAGTGCTTCCCATGTTAAACTGTCCCATGGCATTGTGAGACAGCAAGACTTTGCTGTGCAGATCAGCAAGAATTTATAAAATTGCCTGGCTCAGGTAATTCAGAAGGAGCACAACGCTTTGTGACACATTCATTGCTGGTATGATACATTGGTCCCTAATGTAGTGAACAGCTCACAGATGAACAGATTACATCACAGGTTGAGAAGAAAATAAAATGTCGTGGCCAAAGACAGTCTTTTTAATTGACGCTTGCATTATGTTCTATATAAATATATTTTTGAGGGGAGGGGACTCTGTCAGCACTTCAGTAGTTTCACATGCTGCCTGTTTGTGCTCTCTAGGCTGCAAACCAGCTCCCTAGTGATCAAGTAGATTTCAGAGTGGATCTATTATTCTGAGAAGGATTTGGATATGTTCTTTTTTTTCAGCATACCTATGACTATCGTGTTTCCATACCTGCCGTTGATCATCATTTCCCAGTTATTGTAACATGAGAAGCACACATGGTTTCCAGACTGCACTTCTGATCTCCTCCAGTCCACAGCTGTTTGCTTAATGAATGCTTGTGGTTTGTTTCCCTTTCCCTGGAATTATAAAAAGAGAGAGAGAGGAGGAAAAGGGGGAGGGAGGCCACAGATCAGAAGAGAATTTACTAATTTAAATGTTGATTATGCCATAATCGGACTGCAAGATAGTGCCCAGGTTACACTCCATTAAGGTCAAAAGAAGTTTTATGAGCCTGGTCACCCCAGAACTTGAATGAGTATGCATACGGGAGATGAGAACATTAGAACTTAAATAAGTCTGCATGAGGAGGTGGTGAGTGACATGCTTTCATGGAGGACAGTTTTCAGGTCTAGAAAGAACTTTTCTGGAATAAGCCCATCCCATAAAATGGCTTTAAAGCAGGACAAAGACAACATCAGTGCAAATATGCCAGCAGCCTGAGATGTTCTGCTGGGGCAGCAAGCAAACAATGGGCACAAACTGTCTAAGGCATTGTGTTAAAATAGCAATGATTCTTAATGGCAATTGCAAAATGACGCATTATGTTTGGCAACAGAAAGGAAAATGCAGCTTGATTCTTTTTGTTTGCATTTAAGTGCTTGTCAAAGTCTATAGGTAGACCTACAGGTATGCTCACTTGTCAGACCAGAGGAATCTAGTTTATTCTCATAAATGTAAAGGAATTTCTTTTGTGAGTTTTTCATGGGGTTTTTGTGTATGTGGGGTTTTTTTCTCCCCTCCCTGCCCCTGCTTCATTCCCTGGATTGCTTTCTGATCCAGACTGTTTTTAAGTCTGGTCTCTTTGTATTCCCCTGTTGACACACCTCTGAGCCAAGCTGATGGACAAAACCAGTCTCTGAACTGAAGCCTTTCAGAAATGATATACAGGAATTAGTGCTGATATGCACTGATGGCGAGTTCTACTTTTGTTTCTTCAGTGGCTGGGGAAACTGATCCAGGACAAACTTTGGAAGTCTTTTACAGCCATCTGATGCAAAGTGATTTTTAGCTTTCTATAACCTTTGACACGTGAACACTGGCATAATTTTTGTACTACCATGGTCCTTGCCAGGGGCAGTTCATCAGATAGCCGGGATTAGGGACAAGTGAGCTAGTTCAGCTGGAATTCCTGCCCAGCTCCCCTTTCACCTCTGTGGTCTATTCTGTGATATATACTAAATCTGAACCATATACATTACATTCTACTATCACCATCCTGTGTAAGTCCTCTTTAATCTGTTGCTGCCATTGAATAGTGTGGAGCCAGTGCTTCTAAATTTCATGACGCCATTGAATTCCATGGGGGAAATCTGGGCTGTATTGAAGTCAAGAGCAAACCTCTCATGGGTGGTCAGGTTTTTACCCAGCTCCTTGACTTCCACTTTTCTCAAAAGGAGAAAACCCCATTTCAAGCCAGATAGAATTTTCGTTGAACAATTCTGGAGTCAAAATGCAGCTTTTAACAAAGTCATCTATTTTAGAGCAAAACATCTGTTGCAATGACATTTGATTTTGTAAAACAATGCAATGAAGTATCTGAGTAATGTTGAAATATCATGTGTCTATACTGAAGCATAGATTTATTTTTTCATTTCAAGTGACTTTTATGAAAGAAAAGTCAGTATTTATTGTGCAATTCTTTCAAGTTTAAAAGGTCACTGTGGGAATGAATACTCTGATGTTATGCAGATGAAATGTTTTGTTTTGACTCATAATAAAAGTTTATTTTGAAATCTCAGTTCATGTTAAAACTGCTTTGAAATAGGAAACGAAATATAAAATAGTAGTACTTCCTATTATAGAAAATCTTCCTGCTCAAATCCACATAGTTTTTACACTGTTATTGACAAACTTACGTTATATGGTCAAATAGGCTCCCCCATTAACTTGGGAACTCCACAGGAAAATAGCAACTGCTGTGGAGAAGATTATTTCTTTACAGGTTTAACTTAGATCATAATGTTGGGAAAGTATCTCCAATATTACAACTCCACATATTTTCTTATTTCTGTCACTGAGCCATCGCTGTTTCTGAATGCTGGCTTCCAATGAGATGTCTTAAAGAAGTGATTCATGTACCTACTGTCGATGAGGAAGATAACTGATAAATGTCATTTCATAAGCTGCTATGCAGATGCAAAATGGTCAATCTACTGACATAAAAAAATAACATAAAAGACACTCAAGCGAAGTATGTCCAACAAAATACATAAATTAACTTCTGCAAAATCCTCCACTCATTTGCAGAATTGAGGAATACAAAGTGTTGCTTGTAACAGGAAATAGGTATCTTTAATCAAAAGTTAATTGATCTGTATATCACATTTTTCCTAGATTCTTCTGCTACTTCTCTAATTTCATATGAAGTTGTATCAATTTTTCAATATGTCTTGCTGTTTCTTGGAACTGAACGTCTAGGCCAGATCCTCATTGGAGATTCATTGGTTTAAATTTGAAGTAACTCCATTAACTTCAAGAGGGAATTTAGCCTGTTGCATCTGGCTCACATCTTTCCCTTTCATTCAATTAGTGTTTGGCACAAACATACAGCTACTTAAAAGCTTTCGATCTGGTTGGGAAAAATCCTTATGGCAAAAGACAACAGAAAGAGCAATCCAGTGACCTGCAAGCTTAGGTGACTGAAGCCAGATGTGTTCAGCTGCTTAGCAGTCTTAAAGCCACTTGTTAGGCAAGGCAGAGGCAGAACAGCATCTAACATTGCAGAAACCTTTTATGTTGCTTTGATGGCATCACTTCAATATGGATCTTAAATCTAAACTTTTTCTAATGTCCCCAGGAGAAATGACCTGGGACAGTCAGTCAATTACAGCACAGCATTTGTTATATCTGCTAGGAAGATGATGCAGAAAAGGTTCTTATAAATGTTACTGTTACAAATTGTAGGATTTCAGGTAAGAGCTGGTTTGGCTTTGGGATAAAAAGTTAAAGGAGCAGTAAAAGTTTGCACTGGGACAAATTTGGGTAAAGTTCAACATTCTGGTCACTGTCACAGCAAGGGATTAATAGGACATTAATGGGAATTGGAGTGGGAGTTGGATTCAGACCAGAATGGAAGAAAACCAGAAATTGTGGTAATTTCTACAATTCCAGATGGACATTCTTAGATTATGAACAGAACAGGGCAGGTACTGTCGAGCACATCCAACACATACGTTTGCCAATGTGCCATAACCCTGACCTAGGAAGATAATTTTTATGACATTGGCTGAGGTTTCAAGACTGTTACGCAGTCCTCGGTCTTTCTGCTGAGATTACCAGAAAAATGGACATTTTTAGAAGCAGTTTCTCACCGTGTGTAAGCCTTCAAAATTAGAGACATTATTTTGTCTAAGCTTACTCTTGATACAGACCGGATTCAGATCAGTGACCAAGTGTTAAAGAGCTTTATAGTCCATAGGTAGTTGTGCAAGTCATCCAGCTCTGATCAGAACATGCTGCAGTATAAGGAGAAATTGTGACTTTATCATTAATGCTTGTTGGGATGAAGAAGAGTGACGCAATCTGTAACAGGCCCTCTTTTCACAACACACGTGCCAAACAAAAACAAAAATACAAACCTCAGCACATTATAAATGACATAGGAAATGAAAACTCCCAACCACTGTTCAAGGGGAATAGAGAAAAGAGAGAGATAAGCAATCATCATAGTGCAGTCTTTTTCTGCTCAATAATATTAAGTTCAGGAAAAACTGGAAGGGTTCACATCCTCAGACAAGGAAAAATGTTTTTCATTCCCTTTAAATTCAATCTTTCACCCTTTTCTTTTCATTTATTTGACTTCTGAGACATTATGTTCATTCAGGTGCTGAGCTCCCATTGGGCTTGAAGTGGAATTAGCTTGGGATGTAGGAAGCTGGAAACTGTGAGCAACGCAAACCTTTGCATCAACCCCTATGAAACTAAATTAAGTAGTTAGCTCATCTCTTCTCAGAGTGTCTTACTCTGCAATAGAACAAAGAACCAAATTTAACCCTGATGTAAGAGGTCAAAACAGTTAAGAATTAAACCAATAAGAAAATTTCTCTTTATTTGACTAACAAGAGAATGCCTTCTGTATAAACAGGCATCCTCCTCCTCCTCCTAATCTCTTAAACATCCGGCCAGGATTAGGGTCCTATTGCACTAACTGCTCTATAAACTCAGAAGACAGAGCAGTTCTTTTGCAAAGGCTCTTTATTTTAAATGGACACAAGGAAAAGGATGGAGAGAAAGGGATACTGTACTCGAAAAAGAATTCATTTTGTGAGTAATCTGCTCAGATCCTGACATCAGAGACAAATATAGTAAGAGCATTTCCAGGCAAAAAGTACAGCACTCACTTCCAAACCCACTAACCTTAACTGCTGTTTATGTTACAGAGAGAAATAAATGAATGTAAGAACCACCTTTGCTTCACATCTCTACTTTTTGTTACAGGTCAAATTTTATCAATACAGACGGCTGCTAATCCTTGCCTGGCAAGATGTGGATGCCATTGTTTTATTAGGGGATTGTTTCACAGCATTAATCTGATTGCCAAATTTGAGAGTGGGAAAGACTTTTGGAGGTTTATCATTCTCTTGCCTTTTGACGTATGGATAGTATATTAGGGTCCCCTGTTATCAATTTCTTGTGGCTTCAGGATACCAGCCAACACAGACCTCAGAGCTTCCTATCTTTTATCGTGTGTCTGCGGTGACTTTCTCCTGCAGCAAGGCATTAGATCAACTCCGTCGTCGGCTTAGGGGAAATCCATCAGTTAGCATCAGCAGAGGAATGAAGAAGAATGACCTGGCAAGAAGCAAAGTAACCTCGAACTTGAGCCAAGAGCTTGTCAGAGAGCATAACTGCATCACCCAGTTTTCTCTGGGTGATGAGAGAAAAAACATGGAGGGTGACTGCCACAGCAAGCAGGATCCACACCCTCTCTGCAAACAAACACCAGCTTCAATAAGTGCCTTTTTAAAGTGCATTGAGTCTTTGTGTAGGAAAAGGATGTGCAGTTGGCAAGTACAGAGCTGTAAGGGGATAGTTTGAACATGCTGATAAAACGTCTAGCTTTACTCCAGAGTTGACTTTATCATTTACCCAGGGATATTGTTAGTAGAAGATGATAGCCACACTCCGACAAGAGACAGACAGTGAAATGTATATGAACAAAACAGCCATTGTGGTGAATTCTATCCTGTTTGTGTGGTGACTTCTCTATCCATAATCACGCAACTTTACAGGCAGAGGTAAAACACAAAGCAGGTGGGGAGAGAGGTGGGGGGTAAAGAAAGGCAAAAGAGAACACACTAAGATCAAGGGACTGCGGTAAGAAAGAAGGACACTATCCCTCTTAAAGCCTCAACGCTAGGAAAAGGAAAGGAAGAGAAAAGAGAAAGAAATCTGCTGTGCCTGTGTCCTTAGGCAGAGAGGTGGTGGCTGGAGCAATGATGTGAGGTGTGCACTTTGGAAAATGAGGTTAGCCAGTTCACTTCTGCCAGATGGTCTGCAGGAGCGGCCGGAGCATGGAGGCAACAAAAAGTCAGTGCCATGAATGGAAAGAATGGCTTTCCTGCCCTCAGAAGAAGCTGTGGGGATTACTGAAATTAGAGCTGGTCTCACGCTGCAAACATTTTCCCCTGAGCGTTCACTTGCAGTGAAAGGAAAACAAATTTGCACCCGTGTGTAACATGTCTCTTTTGTATTCGCCTTCCATGGGTCTCTCCACCCACTGAGTTTTATTTGTCTAATGAAGACTTGAGGGCTGTGAATTTTAAGCTCCCATGTCTGACAATTCCTGGCTGAAGTGGTATACTTCATTGTATTTATTATTTCTGTTGATTTAAATCAATATAAAAAGTCCTATTCAAGAAGTCTCAACAGGGTTTTAATTGGAAATTATGGACATCCCATGATTGAAAATAATCCTAAGGAAATAATGCTGGCTGAATTGGTACTGCCTTCAGCAGAGTGAGGCCACCAAAACTGCAGTGAGCCAGAGGAAGATCTTACCACCACTTTCGCAGATTGGACCTAACTTAAACAAGCAGTGCACCAGTGGCTAAAGACTTCACAAAATCCCTTACTAGGAAGGTTTTTTGGTACATAGCACATAGCCTAGGGAGGAGTTTTTCTCTAGACCCTGCCAGGCAGGCAGGGAGGAAGATTAATCAATAATCTGACTGTGGGATTTTCCTGCAGGACCACAGTTTACATGCAAACAGCCAAGGTGTGACAGAAGTCCCTTGAAGTGACTTAGCCTTGGTTCCGTATTTACCCCTGAATGAATGAGGACAAAATGTGCTGTGCTTTCCAATGCGCAGCTCATAGAGGCAGCTTCCTCTGTGCAATATGTTCTGCCTTGAACTTTGCCTCTCTGCTTGGGAATTCATAGCCCGAAGGCTCTGACTCACAAACTCTGGTGGTCTTGGCTGCCGGAGGTTACTGCCTGTCTGCCAGGGGTTACGGCAGGGGTGGCAGAAGGTACCTTCTCAGCCACTTTGCAGTCAGAAATATTAGTTCAAACTACTGGAGGGAGGACCGGGAATGATGGAGTTCATCGTTGCTAAATCCACCAGAGCCCTATGACTCAGAGCTCTTAAAGTGAACAGGTCCATGCAATTACTTTGAGTATATGTGGAAAGCAAAAAAACCTCTTAAACCCTCTTGGTAGAGAAAATAACGGCAGTGATCTTCTAAGTAGATGCCATGAGAACCAGAGAGATAAAGGTTTAATGTTTTCCAGAATTCAGTGTTACCACTTATCTCCAGCTCCATCCTGAAAGCGAGCTAAAGCCTGGCAGCACCTTCTGGTGTTCCCCCTGGTTTTGGTGTCACTCTGAACCTCACTGAAAGCAGAGGGTGTGCTTCCACAGGCTTAGCCAGTCTGGAAGGAAAACCCATTTCTCCTACGTTAGGTAAAGAATCACAGCACAATTAAGACTGATTATGAATCTTTATCTGTATATTATTAAAGACACTCAGAGTACTTTCAGTTAGATATTATAATGTGCTTGGAAGATATTTTTATTATGAGCTTGTATCAGGCCTTTAGACATACTTTAAATGAATGAGTTGCTTGACTGTAATGAAGAGTTCGGTTCAGTTTTCAGGGCCATCCGTGCGAAGTTGGTCACACGCTTTGAACATCTATCCATCTGGAAGAGTCACAGCTCATTCCACAGAGACCATCAAAGAGCCAGGAGATAATAACACATTTGTTTTCAACTGATAAAGGCCAAACTGGAACCATAAATTCAGTAGTAATAGTTTGTTACCAGTTGTTTGATAGATTTACCACTCTGTGCCATTGTATGCCAGGCTTTGAGTTCATACCTTATTTTCGTTATAAGTTTCTGTGGTTCTGTTATTCCTGCTTAGACCTGTTAATATGAAAATGTCTCAACATTGAGGTGTGTGTAGAATCGTGTCTTCAGGAAACAGGTAACCTTGTTGCTGAATCTTTTAAAGCCGGACTGCCCAAAATGTGCTGCAGGGGAAAAAAATACTACATTAGCAGGGAAATGGACTCCTTTAAGTGACCTAAAAGGTGTTCTCCAATGCTAAATTCTATAGCTCCACAATAGGAAAATACTGATTTAATGAGTCAAAAGAAAGCAGAGACTTCTTGGGGAAGAGATGAATTTCATGATGATTCACTCTTTTTTTTTTTTTTTTTAATCATGAAAAAGACAGTTTCTAACCTATATCTTGCAGGAAAACCCAGAAGCTATCATTTGTCAGCAAATAATAATGCATGGGGTGCATCCTTTTTCTTTATGAAAACAGCATAAATCTGAGATTCTTCCCTGCTGGAAAGAAATTTAATATTTAAAGGTAATTTGACCTGTACATGTGTGTGCCATGAATCTTTTATGTGACCTACAGCAAATGTATTTATATAGTATTATTCTGAGGATAGTTATCTCTTATTCATTTTCTGGGATATTATTTTTCTTTCTTTGACTAATGTACATTTGGCCTTCTCATTTCCCCACTCAGCCAGAACTGTGTTAACCTTCCTATTTATGCCTTTTTTCCTGGTTTTCAAGGTCTGATAACTAACACTGGACCATATGTGGCTAATATTATGATAGAATTGTTCTTTTTGCCAACATAAAAGATGGGGTTTTTTCCTCAACACTTTATTTTTATTGTTGTTGCCGTTATGACATAATTGAGTCAATAGTCAGGTGTCCGGTGAAGGGGAAAACAATGAGAGAGTGGGAAAGAACTATTTTTATTGTTCCACTTTAATTTCTGTTCCTTTGCAGAAAGAATCTGTGGTGGGTTCAGATGGTTTTGGGTAACGTGTTATCTCTGACCAGATCTCCCTTGTAGAGGACAGACCCCTTAGACTGAAATTCTGCACAGGGGTCCATGCAACAGATACATCCCCCTTACAACCCACTTAGCCATATTTTGAAGTAAGTCTGCATGAATTCAAAAGCCTTGTCATATCTCTTGACAACAGTGAATTTCATACGCTGAAATCCTGATGTGTAGGTCTGTTACAAAGGCTTTGATTGACAAAATGGCTTTGGGATGTCTGATGAGGCTACTGCCTCCAGCCCTGCGTCTGCTGCAAAGATATCTATAGTGCTTGTCAGTCAGCCCCCGACACACCATCATTTTGAGCATAGCATTTTGTGGTAAATCATCACCAATTTCATCTGGTTTTCAAACACTGTATGGTGAACTTCAGTGGTTCAGGAGCTGGTTGACTCCATAGGTCACATAACTGTGAAAGAAGGGTAGGATGGGCATCTAGGACTGTAAACTCATCAGATGTCCCAAATGAAGCTGTCCCTCCTCATCAGTCAAAATCTTCCATTGCATCTTTGAGTTCAATGGTTCTGACCTCTAGTTGCTTTTAATCATGTGTGTTGATCTCCTACTTCTGTTACACTGGACCAAAACCTAAATCGGTCATTTTATCTCCCATCTGCTCCCAACTGTTGGATGAGCAGGCCACTTAGAGTCTTCACTGTGGCAGCATATGGCTGCATTTACTATGTCCTTGTCATAGGTCTGCTGTTCTCGTTTAACTGCACGCAGTGGTACCTATAGGCTTAGCATCTCTCAGTGCTGGAGCTATTGTTTATACCTGCTTTGCACAAACGCAAAATCCAAGAGTGGGTATGCTCCATGTAAGAGAGCAGCTGGGAGCGTAGTGTTGCCCCTAAAAGCAGTTTGCATTACGGTCTCTCTTCTGGTCACCTTTTCCAGGTGTTCTGGTTTTATTAGGGCCAAGGATGTCCGCTGATCAAGGGAGACATAAAAAAATGACTACTGCTAGCTCACCTGGTCCTCTGTGAGCTGTTGAACTGTCCTGAGAAAAAAGGCCAGCAAGGAAGGGACCACAGTCTGGATGCACAGTCCTGGTCAGGGAGGAGCTGCAGATGGACCTTTTCTTGCTGATTGTTATTCAGTAACAGTTGTGGTTCAGTTTCTGTATTTTAGAATATGTTAAAATTTGAGCTTGGGAAAGAGGAATTTTTCCATAGGTTATTATTACATTTTTCTGATGTCATGAAAATATAAACAGTTCTTATTAAATCCTGTTATTTAATAGAAAACACAAGGTTTGGGACTAAACTCTTTGGCAGGATTCTTCAAATATAGCACTGGCAGAAGGACAGAGGAGAAATTCGTATCTATGAATTGTCTGTATTACTTGACATATTTTTGTTGGGAAAGCCAGCTTGGTTCAGACATAGTGTAATCATACCAGACCGTTTGCCCTTTCCCGAGTCTCCCATTGACCTTCATACTCCAGTGAATCTTAATTTTTAAGCCTAGGGAAAGATAGCCTGTTGCTTCAGGATGTTGCTTCAGGCCTCTAGTGGCATTAAATATATTGTTTAAAACCTCTTAACACTGTAAATCAAATTGTGCCTCTTATACAATCGAAACTGGGGTACTTAGTGGTCTGAGAAGAAAAGAAAGTAGGCTAGGGAAATAGTAAATAAACATAAAAAATACCCTCCCTCCCCCCCAAAAAAAGCTGAAGTGCAAAATACAGAACTGCGTATCTATGTATAGATACATACGCATAGATATATGTCCATGTGTGTATGTCCCCGCCCCCCACTGCAAGTAACATTACCTAAAGTCTGATAGTAACTAAAAAGCAAAGAATCTCAAATACAAATATTCTTTTTTCTTTTTTTTTTTTTTTTTTTTTTAACATCATGAAGATTTCCAGACAGGATTTATGACGGTAACATTATTTGTCTAAATGATGTATGTTGGATTTATATATAGCTACATATAAGTAACTATGTGTATATGTGTATGTACATAGTTTTGTTTCATCCATGAGTTTACTTTTCTTGTTTCCACATGTGAAGATCTGAGTTTGAGTGTAAAAAGATGTATTTGTGATAAGTTGGTAGATGTTCAAATTGAGAAGATTATCCGAGGTTTGTCTGGGTGAGTGTACTGTCTGGGTGAATGTACTACAGATGCAAAAACATTTTCAAAACCTCACAGGAACCAGACATCTCTTGCAATATTTCAAATGGAATAATTTGCTTGGACTCAAAACTTTTAGATTCTTGAGAAAATATAAAGTTGGGGAATAAAAAAAGGCTACTTAGACTTCCGAAAGATTTTGGCCTGATTTCAGACCAACTGGTCACATAAGATGTTAGCTGAAGTAGTAGGGTCTTCACTTTCAAGCTGACAGTGCTGTATGGAAGCATTTTGTACTGAAGGTCCAAGGGAAATTAAGCCTGTGGCCTTGTAATTTGGCTTCCTGTGCTGTACAGAAGAGGTCTTTGATCTCATCTTTAGCTATGGATGCACAGCAAATTCTTAAATTTGTCTACATGGCATGAGAAAAGGAAAAAGAGGGTTCCTGCCATAGGAGAAACTTAAGAGTAACCTTGGCCTTTTCCATGGTAGAGATTCTATTGCAGAACATAAACTGTCCACAAGCCCTAGATAATAAGCAACCTAGATCTGTGCTGGCCTGGCTAGATACTGCTCCTCCAGATAAGATACACTGTAAACACACTTAGAAGTAATATAATGAAAAAACTTGTTTGCCCTATTTCTTTAAAGCACGTTATCTGAAGAGGACAGCAGGAGCTGCTCTTAGTCTCATGACCCAGGACTTACTCTGGACTCTTTTAATACTTCCATGGTGGTGTGTTTCTCCTGTGGTCTTTCAGCTCAATGTGTTTCTCAGCCACTTCCCACTTCCTCGAAAAGGAAATTCTCAGCCTAAAAGACTGATGCAAGGACTCAAATTTCCTCAAGGTACGGAACATAAGACACCTCCCAGAACTAAATTTTCCCACACGTGCAAAGTATGAAACTTCCAATTTACGGAGGAAGGTTTACCAAAAGTGGGATTTTTGGAGTTGACAGTAGGCAGTGGTAATTAGTCCTTTGGGGATTTTGTTGCATAGGGACAGACATCCCTATTTTGTCTCCCCTGTAGTATACAAAATGTCTCAGAAATGTGTTGAATCAGGAGCTAAGGTGGCCCAGCTCTCTCCAGTCTTGTACTGCTTCAAGAATCTTGGGAAGAACAGACGTTATGGGTAGTTCATTGCACTGATCAAGAGCATCTGGTGATGTTTCTGCTTCCCAGAACATCACCATTTTGAGAGATATCATGACAAGGAATATAAATATGTCAGGACCAATCTTTGACATTCAGACAGGAGGAAATCAACATTGTTTCAATGCTTGTAGATCACTTAGGAGTAGTCAGTAAATTGCTCAAAGCACTTCATTCTGACTTGAGAAGGATTCCCCAGGCTCCAGGTGAGTCTCTAGCAAACACGGTTTCAAGAGGTACATGTTAATATTCCCTTCATTAACTGAAACTGATAAACTCAGATGACTCACAACAAAATGTCTCCTCTGTGGATCTCCATCTGTGGGACCTTGGGGAGATCTGAATCTGTTTATACTGTATGCTCAGACACCAAAAATCACATGCACTTTTCTCTGAGGAGAACTGAATGATGTGCAGGCAATACAAGTCTTTCAAAAGGCCTGACATAGCAGCTTATTCTTTCATCCACTACCCCACAACAAGATATTCCAATGGATTTTACCAGACCCTGTCTGGTGGGGAAAAAGGAAGGATGGGCAAACATACAAGTTTTTTGTTTGTTTGTTTGTTTGGGTTTTTTTTGGTTTTTTATTGGGTTTTTTTGTTTGTTTTGTTTCTGTCTTACTATTCTCTTCTTTTTATTTCTTATTTTTCAGTCAACCTGACTTTGAAATAGAGTAAGCAGACTTGATCTCACCATGCCTTGGCTGTCCTGGGGATTGAAATTGCACTGAGCCCAGAATAGATGTGCATGGAAATTGCACATTTTAAACTGATGGCTGCACAAGATCAGAAGCCGTGGCAATGCTGACACTTTTGGCCTGGAACTTGGCAGAGCTGTGAAAAAATGTGGAGCTGCTGTTGCAAATGGCTCTTTTTCTGACTTGGAGGGGAAGGACTTGTAGTTTCAGATGTACCACTTCTGCAGATCAGCGACGAGGAGACTTTGGTATCAGTCCACTAGCTTATCTCTCGCAAGCTGAGAGAAGTTAATATAAAGCATTGTAATCTCTTTCACAGCCTCCAGGACTCATAAGAAACCATAAGAAGAAGTTTCTCAAGCTTAAAGTGTTCTATAGGATACTAAATCTTAAGTCTCCTGGAGGCCACTGGGGAAATGAAAAGGTGTAGTTGTCACATTTTGTCAAAGTATAACATCTATATAATAAGCCAGTTAGCTCCCTTTCTTCAGACCCAACCCAGCTTGATGTACTAGAGCCATGTTCATTGTTTTCCAGTTTTATTGATGTGGGTTTTTTTATCAAAGCAAAATAAACCTAACCTGGGGCCAGATCCTCAGGTGCTTTAAATTGGTGTTGCTCCACTCTGGCTGATGAGACTGATTTATTTCAGCTGGGAATATGGCTACCTACTCATATTCTCATTCTGTCTCCTTTCATTTCTCTAGCCCTTTGTTTTTGATTTCTGTACTTTTGTTTTTGTTTAACTATAACAAAAAATGGCAAAAAATATTATGTCATTATCCTCAACTCTTAGCAAATGTGCCTTGATTGAAGGAGGTTTGTTTGCTTTGTAAATCAGATCTTGGCTTCTACAGAGAGGAGGACACTCTGCCTAAGATGGGACTTCTGGGGAAAGGGTAAAACCAAGAAAGGACGTGCTTACAGCAAATTAAGGTAAGTCAAGTATAACAAGAGATCAGTAGAGGAAATGAACAAGCAGAGTAAGTAAGGAGACAGCTGTTCATGATGATGTTTGGGTTGGTTTTGGTAGAGCTATGGAGAGAATGAGTGGTAAGGAGATAGGGAAGAGCTAGAAACCTAAGGAAGAAAGAGAAGGGAAAAATGTTATGACAGAGTGGGAAATAAAGCTCTAAAGAGGAGATGGACACTTGCACAAAAAACTTGCTCATTAGCCCTTGGTTTATATTCCCTGTCTCAGAATTGTCGCTTCTAATTATCTTTTCACTTTGGTTATTAACTGTAATCACAGAAAACTAATGATCACCAACCTTGCTTCAAAATATTCAGTGGATACTGCCTGAGATATAGCAGTTTTCTTAATTTGACCCTATAAATAGGAATAACTAAGAATTTAAATCAAAGCAAAATATGAGTCTATGAGTCAAATGCCTTTTAACAATTTGTTTCTATAGTAAGAAGAAGGTTAACTGCTGGATTCCTTGATGCTCACACATGCCTGATATGTTTAGTATCTTGGATACAATTTTCTTTTTCCCACTCTCTTTCTTTTTTTATCCTGTGGAAGCTAAAACTTTATTATAAAACTGAAGATAAGTATATCAGTTTGTTGGATGCTGGCAGAGCAGAACACAAGCAATGAGAAGATAAGGGAATTTGGTCAAATACAAAAAAATACCATGGAACCTAAACCAAATGACATCAGATAAGACCTCCACTGACTTTCTATTAAAAATGTAATAAATAAGGATCACAGAATTATTTTTTTTCTGGCACTTTTTTTTTGTTATTGTCTCTAGTGCTTCAGAAGTGTATCTGTATTAGTGCTGTTTTCCCATTCATAACAAATAAATGCAGGTCAGTTTATACTGAAGATGTGATAGGTCCAGATTAATGAGATTCTTTCAATATATGTACATTTTAATTTATAGACTCAATAATACTCTTGTGGGACAGCCTTACTGCCCTGCTTGGGGACTTAGGCACAGTATTAGAAGGTCAGGGTATCCCGAAACCTTGACCAGTAGTTCTGAGAGCATGATAAAGGCTGGTAGCTGGTAAATTGGATAGCAATTAAGTTAAAATCAGTGTAAATGTTAATGTGATCAGTAGTGGCAATGTTTGGATTTGGGCGAGTATTCAGCTTCCCAGACGTTCAGAGCTGGGTTCTTGGATGGCAATAGCACAGCGTATTGAACTGGTTTGTGGGGCAGAGCATAGCTCTGTTCAAATAGTTCAGCTACATGGACTGGTGTTATTCTTGACTGTTGGAAAGGTCTGCCACTCAAGCTGCTGCTTCATCAAGTGGGAAGAAAGGGATTGCTACAAGAGAGAGAAAAAGGCAGAATTCCCTCTTGAGGTCTGTTGTCCGTTCTAAAATCTCTTCCATTCACCAGAGACTTCCAAAAATACAGTTTGTCTGCAACGTCTGTAGGATGTCACCGATGATGAGGCACAGCTGCAGATAACTTTACTGTTGTGCTTTCTTCGCCTGTCTTGGATATTTTCCTGTGCAGATGCAATTATCCCTAGCTGGCGTTTTTTGTGGATTTAGTAATATAGAGGCTGGGAATCAGACCATGAATTGCAAACGGCACATATTTAATTGACAGCTCATCTATGATTTTAATGTGTTGTCCTGGTTTTGGCTGGGATAGAGTTAATTGTCTTCCTAGTAGCTGGTATAGTGTCATGTTTTGGGTTTAGGATGACAAGAATGATGATAACACACTGATGTTTTCATTTGTTGCTAAGTAATGTTTGTACAAAGTCAAGGATTTTTCAGTTTCTCATGCCCAGCCAGCAAGAAGGCTGGAGGGGCACAAGAAATTGGGAGGGAACACACCCAGGACACCTGCCCCAAACTGGCCAAAGGGATATTCCATACCATGTGATGTCATGTCTAGTATAGGAACTGGGGGGGAGTGGGGCTGGGGGGAGTCGCTGCTCGGGAGCTAACTGGGTGTTGGTTGGCAAGTGGTGAGCAATGGCATTGTGCATCACTTGTATATTCCCATGCTTTTTTTATTATTATTGTCATTTTATTATTGTTATTAGCATTATTAGTTTCTTCTTTTCTGTTCTATTAAACTGTTCTTATCTCAACCCACAAGTTTTACTTTTTTTTTTTCCTGATTCTTTCCCCCACCCACTGGGTGGGGGGAAGTGAGTGAGTGGCTGCGTGGTGCTTAGTTGCTGGCTGGGGTTAAACTACGACATGTGTCTGGATCTTGGTATTGCCTTGCTAGGGACTCAGGTAAGCTTTACGTCACTGCATAGAAACTATAAAGATAATAAAATATATCTTGATTCATGGCATAGCCTGTTGGAGACAGGTAGGGGAATTGTGGCTGCTCTTAATAGCAACCCTCTCCTCATTTCATTTCCTATGACACCTACAAACAGAAAATGGTCACAGTTTCAGACTGGGCAGCACATTAGAAATAAGGCATAGAATGGATAATCTTGGCCTTGAAAGCATCATGGAGTTGTTTTATTTCTGAGGAAATGTCATAGACTGTTTCTGTCCAGGAATATTTTAACCTTTCCAACAGTTCAATGTTCACATCCACCTGTGTGGCTCAAGCCAGGCTATCTCAGGGCTTTGTCACTGATAAACTTTGAATGGCAGGGAAAATATACGTTACAGACTGGAAAAGGGAGAGTGCTTTTGATGGGAGAGGAATCCCCTTTGGACTTCATGCTTGCCTGTGGCCTTAGGTGAGGTTTGCTTAGCGGTGTCTGCTCGGTCTCCAGTGGACAATAGTCTGTGCCATAAAAAGACTCCATGCATAATACGGCATGTTTGTTGGCCTCTGCCTTGAAGAAACCCAGATGAGAGCTGTTTATATCCATCTAGGGACAATCTCCAGTAGGAAAGATAGTACTCTTTGGCTAACAGATATCTATGCCATTTCATTTTATTCTACCTTTCAGTCTTAAGATCTTTTTCTTCTGCCTCCCCTCCCTCCCCTCCCCATTTACACTTAAATTAAATGTGGGGAGTTTTAAGTATCTATAACTTTCTTGAAAACCAAAAGGAGTGAAAATGATCAGCGTTCATCATACGCTTTAATTAAATTTAATTAAAGAATGTTAAACACAATATGTACAAGTGTATAATCAGTGTCCACATAATTCTTTCTACTTCACACTTTAAGTTCTCAGTTCTTAAGCAGAATCGGGTTATAAAAAGTTAAGAGTCAACTGTAAAATCAGATCACAGAGAAAACATGCTGGGAAAAGAAAAAAAGACAACAAACCCACAAAACCCCAAACAACCCTAACGCAATGGTGCTGTCTGCCTGGCAATAGTAATCTTTTCCCTTATGATATCACATGCTGTCGACATATGACGGGGTATCTCCCCACTGCTAGGCTCAGTTTGGGGTGCACAAATGTGCACACGAACACAGGCGCACCCACACGTGCATCCCCTAGCAGATGAGAGAGTCAGTAAGAGAGAGAAAGTGTGTGTCACACCCTCTAAATTCAGGTGGCCTCAAGCAGTGCCATATAATCCCAGCCTCAATTAAACTTTCCAAGGTCAGTGGTGTTCTACCAGGTCAGACATAAA
This sequence comes from Astur gentilis, assembly GCF_929443795.1. NCBI lineage: Eukaryota > Metazoa > Chordata > Aves > Accipitriformes > Accipitridae > Astur > Astur gentilis. The sequence goes on along the minus strand of NC_064889.1, from coordinate 20,389,134 downwards.
TAAGTCAGGTGAGAGTCCTAGGGCACTGAAAAGCCATATTTATTCTTTATCCACAGTTCATAGCTATCAAATGAAGCCTAACAGAGAGCGGGAGAGAGCGTATGTGTGAGAGTGTGGCTCTCAAAGCTGCTCCTGTTGTAAGTACTTTTTTTTTTTTTCTTTAAAGAAAAAACACAGTTCTGACTCACCCCTACCTCAAAACTGCAGAAAACTTCACTATGACTGTGGAATTTTGGGGGAGACAAAGGAAGAGATTTTAATTGAGCAACATTATTTTCAATGACTAATTTATTCCAAGTGAAAGTATCTTACTCGCTCTGAAGATTTTTTTTTTTTCTGATATTGTTAAGAGGGAGTTCTCATTCTTTTAAAATTAAGTTTTGTCTATAGCTAAATCTTCACTGCATGGAGCATGAGACCAGATGCCACCACAAACCCCTCTTGAATTCAGATATTCAGATGTCATGTCCTGATTCAGCCAGTAATGAAAATGGGCCAATACTGTATAGTCTATTGGGCTTGTAAACAGAGTATTTAATTTTCTCTTGTTTTGGGGAAACAGAGGAAAGACTAGGGAGAATAATGATGTCTATATCTTAGTCCAAAAGTGTTAAAGACTGTGGACTTACATTGGCTTCTCTGGGCACCAGACCCACTGAGAACTACCTCATTCAGAGAAAGTAATTAAAGACAGTTGAGGTCTGCTGATTTCTGTACTGTCTGAAGAGCTATGTGAATTTTCCAGGTCTCTATGACTAATAACCAAACTAATATGTATGTTTTAATAAACCAACATACCACAAGTCTGCCTTCTTGTGCTGCATAATATTCAAAAGGTAGAGTTTTGACATGCAGAGTTAGACCTTTCTCTTATTATTGTTTAGTAGGGGAAAAAAAATGGTTGAGGACTATTTGGGGAAGAATTATTAAAACCAAAAAGAAAATCCTTCTGTTAAGCTCTCTCTTCTCTATCTCCAAACAAGACACCCCCTGCCCCCAAAGTGCAAGTACAGTCATGTTGTAAGATTGTTATAAGCAGAAAGTGCAAGTGGTCTTTTTTTTTTTTTTTTTTTTTTTTTTTTTTTTCCTAAGGAGGGCTCAGAGATCTGAAGCTGGTTTTGTTCTGTTGACCTAACTTGATTTACGCCGGTTTACAGAGTTGAGAAACTGATACATTAATGCTGCTGGGAAAGTCATCTCATACCTTTTGTTTGATTTTCCTTATTTAATCTTTTTATTATGATTAAGATATGGCGATCTATTAAGTATGATAAGGTATATATATATTTGTTTTCTAATGACTTTCACTCCTGTGTTGAGAAATAATTTTGAAAGTTCAATTGAGTAATAACAAAAATAAATTTTGAGATATCTTTGTGAATAATAGTGCTAGCTTTTATTTAGTGGATATAAGGAGATCACATCATTAATTATGGTGAATATTCAGACAGTGGACACTTATGCAGATGGTTTTGAATTACTGAATATATACAATTTTTGTCAAAAGTAACTTTTAATCCGAGAAATATTCAAACACATGTATAATCATGCATTTATCTTCCTTACAACAACTTACAGACTTCCAATCAGGGAATGGAAAAAATACTAGGTGATTAGCATGTCCAGACACATAATGACGAGTGTTGATTAGTTAAAGTGAGCACTTTCCAAACAAAGAAAAGTATTTGTCAAAACTGTTATACAATTTTGGATATATTTGCTATATTCATCGTCAAGCAGCTGTATTAGTGATTCTGAAAAATTTTAAGATAAAGTTAACATTAAAAAGCACAGGCATTAGGGAGAGTTTATGGGGGACAAAGTGTCATAGAAAAGTGTTTACAGAAATATCAGTTTAGTTTTATAGGCATTCATATTAGAAATCATTTTAGCACTTGGTATCCATTAGAATATGTGTTAAGAGTCCCCTGCTTCTGTGCCTCTGGTTTAAACATCTGTAAGTATAAGGGAAAATCTTGACAAATGTTTCTGAAGGTTTTATGTGCTCTTTATCCCAACACTGGATTGCAATCCGTGTTATGCCCGCTACAATAACAGGAGAATTGGGATCAGATGACCAGTTCTACAGATTAGATGTGAAAAAAGGGTGTTACAACAACATACCAACTTCCTCTTAGACTTTAACCGTACACCATGTTTCAGTGAGAAGACAAGAGGGGGGAAAAGGAAAATTTATCTTTTTGTTATACCTGCTTCTATCATGTTTCCCCAGCTAGCTCTCAAAAATGTGTCTTAGTAGTGAATATGTTACATGACTCATTCTTGAAGGAAGGAATTAAAGCAAATCTCAAGCAATCAATGCCATAAGAAATTTCACCAATAGCTGGAACAAAAGGTGATTAAATGAAACTGAATCCAAGAGCACTTTTTCCCTGAGACGGAAAGATAAAATAACCCTTTAAGGTTAAGTTGATATAAATGTATATGGAGTTTTTAAATATAAATCCACCTCATTGAAGCACTCAATCTTAAATCCTGGTAGGTAGGAAGGCCATGGAAACTCCTTCAGCTGGAGGGTCCCATTCCACACTTCATAGAATTTTTGATAATTTACAGTCATCCCCACCATGCTAAGATACCAATTCAGGGATACAAGCCAAGTGCTTTTTCCAGGATCAAGTTAGATTAGTTACAACATCCAGAGTTATTAATCAGAAAGAAAAGGGGAGGACATTAGAGAGGGTATTATATAGGTCAACGTTTTGTATAGCATCCATGTCTTCTGGTTCTCCATTTATTCAGAAAAAGCACTTGAAGTCAGTGGCTGAAAAGAAAGTATATGATCATAAAGTTGTCTTTATGGAGGAGATGTTCAGCCCAGGGAAGCAGCACTGTATCAGGCAAATTGAACATCTCTATCTTTCATGGAAGTGAATAAAGTCACTTCTGAGGGAAGGGGATAAAGTGGGGAAATGTGTAGTCTAACTGTCAGGAAATGTGGAAATACAGAAAGAACAGATTTTTAGTCATCAGAAAAGGGATCTCAGACTTTTATTGCTGAATTCATTGTGCTGTTAAGCATGCTTTACTTCCTGTCTCATTTTCCTCATCTAGCAAACATGGATAATGATTTACTTTTGGTGCAGCTTAGAATGAGAAAGAAATTGGTACTGAATTGCCTTTTTCCACACTCTAGAGTGCTTCACCATCTAACAAGTCTCAGGTGTTCCTCCAGATTCAGCCTGCCAGAGAGGCCCAATGAAGGGATTGTTCTACTGGCCAAAATCTTTGCTTTAGCTTACTCTTTCCTCAGGACCTACGCACCATCATGAGCAGAAGGACACGGTCAGTATGCACAGGAGAAATTGTTCAATACATCATCAGCCAGTCTTCGCAGTGCAACTTTTTGGCTACTTTGATTACACAGTACTGGAATCAAATGGCTGTGGAAAATAAGCCACTGTCTCTAATCTGCTTTGAGATGCCCTCGGATGCAGTGCTGGGGGACAAAAGTAAAAATTATTTATTATTATTGTTGTTATTTCTATAGATTTTTACACATCCAGAGTTCACACTGGGGGACAAAGTTATGAACCTGTTATCTTTCATGTGTTAAATTATTGATCAAAGCCAATGATGATGTTAAAGTTATATAAATGTTTTGTAGGCCTATAATGATTCATGACTTCCTGTACAGTAGCAATGTTCCTGATGTTGTTGCACCGTCTGGAGCTAATGTTCTGATTAATGCATGTTTTCCTTCCTGATTTAAGAAATAGCTTATGGCTAAAAAAATCCTTAGATGTTCTCTGACTTATTGCATCTTTTATCTTCCCCCCCCCCCTTTTCTTTCCAGCTTCTTATTCCTATGTATAGCATAAATATATGTATTTGTAAACGTGTCAGCTTTAGAGATATCCCTGATGCAATACTCTTATGAGTTGTCTCTAAAGACTGCTATTTGTATTGAAAGATGAATTTTGTTAGACCGTGTCTGTGAATCTATCATCTGATGGGGGTACTCTAATCAGTGTACGTTGTTTGTCAAAACAACACCAAACAAATGTGGCCACATCATTTACTGGCTTGTGGGGGACAGGAGGGAGGCTGCTTCTACTGTTAAAACAGCACAAAAAGTCAGGGTGATCTATCATAGTTACAGTACAGAAGCGTCACATACACAGTGCACTTGTGCCCCAACTCTTGTTTCCCAGGCAGAGGGGATGTGTTTGGGAAGGCAGGGGGTGTGATGGGGTACACCTTGGGCTAACCAGCTGAATGATCTGCAGGGAACATCCTCTAGAAACATGGCCTAGATCTGTTCTTCAGTCCAAGTAATGCTGAGGTCTGAGTGCCAGAACCAACAGAAGGTTGGTGTAGGGTACTCTCCTTGGGTTTTCGTAGAGATGGCTGGGTAGAGGACAGGCTTGTAAACTGTTGTCCAGAAATATAACTAGTTTTGTTGTTTATGCCCCCTACTTGGGCAATAGTGTCAATTGAAAGTACTATGCTTCCACAAAGCTGACAATGTCTGTCTGATTTTTCCTTTGAATTTCCTCATGCACAGAAATCTAAGTGTTTATGGTGATGTTCATGTTGATTTCTTTAGTCTTCACTCAGAAAGCACTGAAGTTGAGAATAGTCCTTCCAAAATAATTTTGTTCACAGAGGTCCTCGTTAAGGACAAGACAAACACATTTGCTCTGCTGTAGGGACTATCCACAGATTCAATATATTTTATTTTTTTTAGGTCTATTTACTAGAAGTAGGCTGTTTGCCAGTTAGCCCTCTGGTCTTTTAGCCTAAACTCCTCCTTGCTGGAGGAGTGGTGTGCAAAAGAAAGTACCCACTTTGTTTTTATCTGCCATGCTGTAAACCACCTACTTGTGTCCTTTTGTGTCTTTTGTGAAGCCTGTTAATAGCTGTTACTGCTAATTGCTGTGCTTAGCTTGCTGTGTTCATCCATGGGCAGAAACCAGGGAGATCAAAAGCAGTATACTCCATAAAGTCTTGCAGTGTTCATTCTGCAGCTCTAATTCACCTGCACATGGCTGAGGTACTACATGGAGGGGTGGCACAGAACATCCAAAAATGGAGAGAGAAAAATGGGGTTTATTTCACTCAGACTTTTGGGCTGCTTCAGCTGTAGGTTCAAAATGAAGTGTTTTGTACTGCTTTGATGCAGGACAGTGCATTTGGAGGCTATCCCAGGCCTCATTGTTTTCCGAAGCAGCCTATAAGGGATGATAAGTTTTTCCTTTTCTTAAAAAACAGTTGCATAGAAACACAGGACTTCACAAAACCTCATGAATCATGAAGTTTCTGTCCTTCAGTAGATGTTTAAAACCCACAGAATGTGTGGTCCATTCCCTCAAGACTGTAACAAACCTAAGATCTTTATTATAAGTGATGTAAAAATCTTAAAAGTGTACATTGTTCCACCAAATAAGAGTTGAAGGATCAAAAGCCTTCTCAGCATCCAACGCATCTGAAATTACAAGTGCCTTGGAGGTGAAAATGCTCACCTAGCCCTATGAAGGGGTTCCAATCTGATGTTACATTGGAAACCCCTTTCTTCCACCTCCCCTTGACTTAGAAGTGGGGGCCTTGACTGGCATTATTATGAAAATTTCAAAGGGTTGTAGATATTCTCAAACAGAAAAAGGCCTCCCTGAGGCCTTTCTTCAGACTTAATTTTGGATTCTGATGTGAGACACACCAAGATTATTAAGTTGCATTGTCCACATGCAGTCTTTTGAGGGAGAAATGATTGCAAAGGCTGGAGGTGGCCTTGGCACCATCAATGATTTGGGTAGGTTCTAACTTGGAATCTACCCTCTGCGGAACGGAGAATATATTTTTTTGGTATTTTGGTCCTTAAATGATTTTTAGGTTGATAATATCAGTCATGCTACCAGCTCTGGCACAGCTAGGGACTCCAATAGGGTTTAAATGACACAACCTTTTTGCTCAGTCTTCAGCAGTCTCATTAATTCTTTTAAGAAAGACTCCATTTTATGTATTAGGCAAAACCCATTAAAAATCCAAATTTGATGTCTCCCAGGGGTCTGTCTTGCTTTATAGTATTCACCAGATCTCTGGCACATTATTATGCATTGCCTGCTCATGTAAACTGTAGATTTTTGTCTCTGCTCCGATGGATTGTTGATATAAAATTACCAGCTGATGTTTATCCACAGACATAGGAATAACAGTGTTATTAACTATTCCTATATATTTTGTGTCATTATGACTGTAAGGGCTTGTCTGAATAATAAAGATTCCCTTGAGTGGGACTCACTAGGGTAAATGACTGTTTAATAAAGACAGATAATGTAGATGAATCATTTTGACTACTTAGAGGAGCAATTGTGCTAAAACTCCTAACTTACACAAAGTCCTTCTGAATACATTAGGGGGTCAAATCCTGCCCCTTGAAATCATTGTAACATTGCAGTTGAGTGGGAAGGGACTGAGATCTCGCTTCAGGAGCAGAGACATATTTTTAGCAATGTGTATTTGATTCATTTACATGGGTGAAACTTAACTGCTACCATTTTTTAAACTCTAAGTAGTATAAAACATGCCTACAGATATGTCTGTATTCCATCTTCATATGTTGAAATATATGTTTAAAATAGATTTCTGCTAAATTGTATGGCTTAGTTTTCTCTCTTCTCCATGATGTGATACTTCATGCTACACTGAAAGAATAAGAATATGAGTTTATTAAGTTTACTCAGAAAACTATTCAGTCATCTGTATGAGCTCTTGGAGCTATGTCAACATTTTCTTGAAAGATATCTGAGATTATTTGGTGTTTACTTTTTTAAGTACAGTATTTGTGAGTAAAAGTGCACAAGAACATTTTATTACATTTTAAATGTAATTCCTGATCCCAGGGTGCTGTCTGTATAAATCTGAACAAACCTACAAAATCACTATCTATATTAGATCAGCAAATCCTCTCAGTCCCAGAACTGGTCACTGTGTTAAGAATAAGAGGCAAAAGTGAAATTCCTTGGTAATAAAACTTCTGAGCCTTGACAACTGTGAGGTAATGCCATTTCTTGCAGCATTGCCTAGACCTTTCAAAGTACACTACTCTTTATTATATGCCTTTCCTCTGCCCCTAAACCTTCACTTCTAAAGTGCACATCTCACAGGTAACTAGTATATAATGTACTTTTCAATCAACCTCCTAATTCACTCAATGTAGCATGAGTTTTAGATAAACCAGGAAGATGTGAAATGCAGAATAAAAGGTTTAGGTTGTATGATACCACTCACCTGTTTTAAATCTTTTGCTATGTGTGGAAAAAAATACAGAAAGAGCTCTCCTTCAGGATAATTCAGGGTGGCCCAGCTCTTCTCCCAGGCAGCGATGACACCAGCTCCCAACATTACTGCAAGGTCCTGCCCCTGATCTTCTGGGGGATTTACATCTTTCGCCCTGCTTTCTCTGAGCCTTTTATCAGGCCATGTGTAGGCAACAAAATGATGTCTCCCTTGGATCCACCAGCTCTGCAGGGGGAAATGTGCCCTGTAAGGCCTAGTGGCTGTGCTGGTATCGTGCTGTCTTCACTCTAACATGCTTCTGTGTTTCAACCAAGAGTGGAAGTGGGCAGCACTAGAAGGGCTGAGATGGCTTTGCTTTTGTGCTGCCTTTTTGGTTTCATGAAATAAAAATTTCTTAAAGGTGAAACACAGGGTGAATCAGATTTCATCTGGAAAGTAGAACGAGGAGACTCGCAAGGGCCTGTCTCCTAATTACCAGATTTCCCATAACTTAGGTGTAAATCCCCTACACTGAAGAACCTAAATTCAGCATTAAAATTTGTGTTGTGGTTTGTAAGCAGATCCAAGGTTTTGCAGAATAATTGTTGGCTGCTGCTGTTGTTATTTACGCTTGCACATGCAGACTGTGGTGGGCTTGCCTCTGCTGGCAGTGTGGATAGGCTTAAATTTACTCTGATCAAGGCAAAATACCCCACTGAGAGGCTCAGATTCAGCATCATGCTAATAAAGTATGTGACTCTTGGACAAGAGTTTCTGTCCATCTGGCAAACCCAGAGCATAGGCTTGAGAAGGATTTCTGTTGTATGCAGTAATCCCTGTGGGTGTACCCAAAAGTTTTTGAGGGGCCTAATATGTGAGATAAATATATGGCAAAAATATAGTCCCATCTCAAAAATACATGCTCCAGAATTAACAATCGTAGAGTTTGTGGAAGTACTTGAACATAAAGGTAAGGGCCAGCTAGTGATTATGTACACAGATTTGTTTTGGTTTTGTTTTTTGTTGGTTTTTTTTTTTTTTTTTTTTTTTTGCTGGCCTTGAATCAGGCTAATCCTTACTGCACAAGGTAGAGCATAGCCAATATGGAAACATCTGTGTTATGCAAATGCCTTTGAAATGGTTGAATGACAGGTAAGTGACTGTATTTTGGAGCTGTTCCATGTAGAGTGAATCAACAATTTCCAGCAAAAATCTGTGTCGTTCCTTTTGATGCATGCACACAGCTGTGAGCTTCTGTGTTGACTGCTTTCAGCTGAAACTAGAAATAGTTTAAGAACGAAAGAAAGTATTTAAACCCTGATGTACTGAGAAATCTAAAAGATAGACTGAATTCATCCTGAGATTTCCACTCCAAATTTCCAGCAAGCTTGGCTGTGCTAGGTTCTCCTCCCTCTCTCCTGTACTCCCATATTACTCCCCTTGACATCCGTAGGGAGACATGTGAGTTGTTCTGGAGCAGCTTGTTCCTCTCCATGGAGGGATGGAGCTCCTCATGTGAACCTGGGGCAGAATAGGGCCCCTTGCTGTGTGGGTGGATCTGTGAGACCAACTGCAGGATAAAACTCCAGTTCTTAGACATCAGAAACTTCCCAATCTGATCTGTCAGAAACAGGTGACAATGAAGCTTTGTGACAGTCCTTAGCACTGGGTACCGCAGGAACCTACAACACTAGTCTAACCCTTAAAACACCAGCTCTGCAGTGCTATGGAAAACAGATGAGAAGGTCTTGAGAATAAATCCTGCTGAACAGTTTTCCTATTTCAAAAAGTTGTAGTGCTTCCCTTTCGGATGGGCTTGCTGCTATCTGGCACTGGAGCTCAGGGGATTAACATTTCATACCCATAGCATTGAAATAAATAGGAAACATGGTTTCAGGAGGAATAAAAATGCGGTTATACAAAGAGTAACATGATGATTTTCTTTTTAAATGTAAGCTTGTCCCAGTCAGGAATCCTCATAATTTAATTTGCACTGGCCAAAGATATGTGACCCTTTTCTGCAAAATATTTTACATTGCGTAGATCACATTAATTGTAAACATGCTGAAATGCTCTCTACTACTGCTGCTTTCTCTGATTCATTGGTGACCTGTACAAAGAGGCAACACATGCTTATTGTTAAAAAAAAAACAAAAAAAAAACAAAAAAAAAAAACAGAAGGATCATCTACTGCTCAGATGAAAGACAGAGACAAAATAACCAATCTGTAATGCAGATTTATTAATAGTCATTCACTGGTTTTCACTGAAATACTCTTCACGTAACCTTGACTTTATTAAGTAGTCCTTAAGGTGCATTTTGAAGACAGATAATGAGTTTGGGGAATAGTCTTATCTACATCAAGCTAATCTTTAACAGCTTGGAAGGGAACTCACAGAAACTTTTCCACTTTAAGTGACATAGCCATGTTCAAATCAAGCCTTTTAAAATGTCATTTTAATCGGAAGAGTTTACAGGCAGTTTTAATAGCTATACTTCATAGAATAATATGATTTAAACAAAGGCGAAAGAAAAAGTTATTGAGTATTTAATAGTATTAATGGGGCTGGAAGGACGTGGTGTTGGAGAAGCAGGAATGCTACTGCAGTGGATTGACACTTAGTGCCTTGACTACTAAAGACAAGGCAGCTCTTCCTTGAAAAAATAGCTTCTTTCACAGTGGCTGTCTCTTTAAAAGGGAGGGCTGGGGCAAAGGCAGGGGTTTTGAGTGGTATTTCAATGCTGAGCCTGCACATGCTACATTGCCCAGCTTCCACAGGCAGAAGTTTGCAAGGGCCTCCTGACCCTTTGCAGACGCAAAGGCTGGTTGTGTGTGTGAGGGAGCGAGGGATGGGGAGAGAAGAACAAAAAGAAACTCAAAGAAAACAAACTGAGAGTCACTATTTTAATGAGAGCTCAGATATAACCCATCTGTACTTTCCCTTCAGTTTCCAGCATATCCTTGAAAATAATTTCGCTTTTCCTGCATCATGTGTAAAGCCACAGACATGGTTGTGCACCCAGAGGCACACACCAGTCTTTCTCTCTGGCTCATATATAAGTTGCTCATACCACGGGCTGAGTTTTAACCCACTTGTACAGCCAGATGAATTACATGAACCCTCTTCTGCTGATTCCAGTTGGCTTAGCTCATTTTGTTTTGCTTGCTTTATTGTTTGGGCATCAAATGTCCCAGCTCTCCCAAGTGCACACACATTTGGTTTCTGACTAATGCGAGGCCTCTGTCAGAAAGACAGCATTTGTCATTTAAAATCCAGCATGTCTTGGAGTCAGGTCGTGACTCAGATACCACAAACTGTATACAGAATAGACCACAAATTCCTCCAGTAAGATTGAACAAGGCTTTCCGAGAAGCCACTTCCCCCACTGGTTATATCCTAACCCTGACTGACAGGTAGCAAATAACCGTGGCATTTTTTTCCGACTATTTTTTTGTAATTTTTTTGTCTGCTGTATTCGTGGCTGTTTAAAATCCTGTCTCTGTGTGGGCATACAGAACAGTGCTTTTGGCTAGACAGATGGCTATAGGAATTTTGGTTGGTTACATTTTTACAGAAGTATTGGCATTGATCGACTTTAAGCTCCGAGGCTGGGGATTTTTTGAGCAGACACTGACCACCAGGGCAAAACTCGGCCTGATCCGTTCGGGTTCCCTTGAGCCGCAGCTGCAGCTCTCACGTGCTCTGTACACAAACCCCATAAATTGGCCGGGGTTTGCTCGAATGTTTCCTGAACTTTTGCAAAACCTTTCAATGAACCTGCTAGGGACTGGAGGGGGGGTAGGGAAGGAATGGGAGCAGGGCTGCCGGCTGTGGGGAGGTTTGCAAGGAAACCTGAAACCAGGTGAGCTTCCCAGGCTGAGCCTTTCCTCGGGCTGGACACCCACAGACATTTTTCATTTTGAAGCAGAATTGGAGTTAACAAATCCGTTAACAAGCCTCACACACTTGCTGACCAGTAGTAAATCTCAGCTCGATTTATTGCTGAATACAGTACTTTGGCATAAGTCCTCAGTGTCATTTTGCAAGTGGATGGGGAGCAAGTCGCGATCTTAAATCCTAACTAGAAAACCCAGTTGTGAGAATCAGATGGGGTGCAGCTCTTCGATTTAACCTCTCTTTTTTTTTCTTTCTTTTTTTTTATTAATGAAACAAGAGAATTCATCTGCCAGCGCACTACTCTTCTCTTTTGTCAATAGAAAAGTTGTTTTGCTAATGGTTATCTGTCTGCAAGTCCTTGACCTGCTTGTAAACACATTTCTGCAGGAAAACCCCAGGCCATGGCCTCGAGCATTTACGTCAACAAGAAGAGATAAAGTGACCAAAACTTAACCTGATCTGGCCTGGAGTGCCCTCTACTGCCCCTTGACCAAATACTTCCCTAATCTGTGTCCTTCTGAAAGGAACAGATTGTTGTGTAAGAAGTATTACCTGGAATGAAATCAATTTTGGGAGCCTGACTTCCTTCTCCTTTGCCCCTGCCCATAGCCAAAGCCTATTGAATCGCTGGAAGTTAAGGAACAAGGCCTGGGTAGGTTTTGGTGGAAAGGCAGAGTTTTCCCCCAAATTACCCCCTTTGTCCTCACCCCAGGCATCTGTCACCTGAGGACAGCCCAACGGGGCAGCCCCGGCTGCGGTCTGTCATGCCACGTTAAACATGCCACCTTCCACACCATATAACAAATGCAGGCAAAACTGAACTTGCCGATCAAGTTGCTTTTAAAAGCCTTTTGCTGATCCCCTGGGATTTGTGCTGGATTCCCACAGCGCAAGAAGAGGCTTTGATACAGCCAGGAACCGGAGAGTTGCTAAACTAGGAGCGAGGTCCCAAATTGCGGTGGGGTGCTGTGAGATCGTCCAGCAGCCTGGCGGTGCTGGGCTTGGGGAGGCGGGCAGGCAGAGAGCTGCTGGGGTGTGATGGCATGAGCATCCCTGGTTTGGCTACTGAACCCACTCGTGGAGGCTGGGGTGAAAGCTGGCTGTAACCGAAGACATTTCAGGGGGGAGAAGTGACGCCAAATTGTTCCAGGAAGGAAGGAGTATGTCCGTATGTTGTTTGTTTGGTGGTTTTTTGTATTTGTTTGTTTGTTTGGTTGGTTTTTTGGGGGGTTTTTGGGTTTTTTGGGGTTGTTTTTTTTTTTGTTTTTTGTAAAAGCTGGGCTAGAGAAGTCGAGGGGCTAACTACAGGGGAAATGTATGCTGTGGAAAATCCTATGTTCAGTACGTAAATAAGACAAAGGGAAAACACAAGACATCTCTAGAGATAAAATGACAAACTCCAATTGCGGTTCACAATAGGAGCATTCATTGTGCTGTGCCTCTGTTTGCACCCTGCTTAAACTGCTCACAAGGCCACTGCACTGGGAAGTTTCACGACTAATCGAAAAGCTGGTGGGTCACGTCCCTCTGGGGCAGTGTTTTTTCCATCTCTTTAATTCAGTCACAGGTTGCTGGGCTTAGTACCACAATAGTGGGCTAACTCCTTTCGCCAGGGTGGTTGCACTGGGCATCTCCAGAGTTGCTGCATGATATAGCAGCAGAGTAAGAAAATTGTATTTTCTGCAAAACCTTTGCTGTCCCAAGGCAACCCGAGGGTTTCTGCTGTGGAGCTGGGCAGCTGGCAGGGGAGGCAGTGACCCTTCCTGTGGTCCTCTGTTCCTTCCATCCAGGATCCTGTGCTGCATAACAGAACATCTCCACACTTTGGATATCCAGAGTCAGATGAGGTCTTGGACTGAGTATTGCACCCCTCATTTTGATATTTTTTTATAATTAATTTCATGGCATTCTGCAGGAAGTGTTCCATTCTCTATAATCCTAAAATGGCATTTTTAGGAGACAAAGAAAACCTTTTTTTTTTTTTTTTTTTTTTTTTTTTTTTAAGTGGTGGTGGGGGAAGCCCCCAAACCCCCAACCTTTCAAAACTTTGTTTTGGGTGTTTCATAACAGAACAAAACCAAATGACCTGCAAAGTGATAATGAGATGCTGTGACCACTATGATTCACAACTTCTCAATGCCCATTCTCTAGTTGTTCAGACTGAACTGGGCTGTGAATCAGTCTTGAATTATCCAATCCTGGTATCTGTAGTTGATCACTGCATGTGAAGCTGCACATGACAGACCAAAAACTCCCTCAGGGTGTAAATCGGGGGGGGGGGGGGGGGGGGGGGGGAAGCAGAGTTTAACGAAAAGGCTGAAATGAAACTATACTGCTGCATATTGGTGCTGAGGGGCTCTTAAACCCTACAAATTTGTCAGGATCTACCAGACACAGTGGACGAGGTTGTTCACCTCTAGGTAAGGTTCAGGCTGTAAAGCTGAAATCTGTGCCCCAAAGCATCTCCTGCCTCTCTTGGAGGCAGCTTTTTGCCTCCCCCCCCCCCCATTCGTTGGTAGGTACAGTCTCCTGTGGGTCTCCGGCAGGTATCTTACAGGCTTCTACCAAGTGTTGGGAGGGGAACGTGCAGTTCTTCAGGATTGATTCCAGCTGGGTTATTTCCTTAGGATACAGCTGTTTTATAGTATTCTTTTGTGCATTTAACCTTGTTTATCCATACAAGACATTTATAGCTCCAACTTTGCATAGCGGGATTAATTCACAAGCTTTAATCTAAACTGGACAAAAACTTTCAACGTTGGCTTACAGGAAGTATCATTTCAGCTTTTCTGACAGAAAATCAAACTTTGGGGAACAAAGATTTTTTTTCTATAGAAAAGGTCTATTTAAGGAAAAGTGATTTATTTTTTTTTCTAGCAGAAAATCATTCGAAGAGAAAATTTTTCATCTCCCAAATTGAAAATGTAAATTTTAACCTTGCTCAATAATTCAAAATTATTACTCCTTTTTTTTTTTTTCTTACAACATTTCTTTATTTCCATGCTTCCAAAATTCTATAGGACTTTGAAGATGAACGCAGATCTGGTGGGCACCTTTTCAGATTGAAAAGATTAGTTTTATGGTGAAGAGAACTTGTCTTCCTTGTAAAGTATGAAGCTGTTTCATCAAAGAAGGGCTGGCTGAGTCTATTCGGTATTCTCAGATACTTTCCAAACCAAACTTCTGAATACATGTTAGTTATTCTGATTAAGTCATACTCCTGAACTCCCTCCAGGGTCTACACTGGAGATGATATTTATACAGCACTAATAGAGAAAACTTGGTGTGTTTCAAAAAATAATTCCCAAGAAAACCAAAGCTGCGTTCAGCAGATGTAACAGGGAAATTGTCAGGGAAGTCTGACTCTCCTTCCTTTCTTGCTAAAAAAGGCCAGCTTCACTTTAATTCTCAGTCCCTGAATATTGCAAGGGAGAAAGTTTTGAAAGTATTAAGTGACCCATTTAAATGTTATTTGTGCTCCTAATCAAAATACACATAGTCTTTTTGTTCCGGAAGTTGCCAAAATTAATTGACATTGAAGTTTCAAACTGACTTCTGGTAATGGAGCATTTTATCCATTTTAAATTTGTGAAAATTTTCCTGACCTGAAACTTTCATTTCAGTCTGGGACTAAGGCACACTTTTACACTCAAACCATTTATTAGATGGGACACCTTAGGCTCCAGTGACTTCAGTGCCTATCAACACAAAGCGAGCACTTGCTATGGCTTAGACCAAGATTAACTGTTAGTAACAGCAGTGCTTAGATTCTTCAGTTGAGATCAGCATAGTTTATCGTGTAAAATGTACTACGTATATAGGCATCGGATCAGAGAAAGGACACACTTTTATTTGCATGTTTATGTCTTCCTTAAACCGATCAGTCCATTACTTTATTCATAAACTTTCCTAACTGTGATTTGGTGAGGTATTAAAAATAGTAACCCTGTAAGCAAGAAACTATGTGTGACTTTTTCATACAGGCTCACACACTCATATATATCTATGTGTCAATACGTACTGGCTGACATAACAAATATCTTTGTTTTTAGAAAAAGAGATTTTCCTGGGGGACTTTAAATAGATTCAGAGAATATTCCAAGGTATCAGACTGTATTTCACTGTGATATTCATATTGTCAATAGTGGGACCTTTCTGTGGAAAATGGGGCTTTTCCTGTAAACATAATAATATTTCTGGATGGTGAAATATACAGTAAATGTTAAACAAGAAAAGAACTAAATTGCAGACTATTCCCTGGTCAGCAAAACCTGCCCATTATTTTTCAGTTTGCTGAATCTGTAGTTTTTACCATTTTTTTTAAACTGTGACTTTTCAGATTCATGAGGGTAGCGTAGGTAATCTTCATATTTATAAGGACACACTGTCAACTTGCTTTTCATAATTTATAAACTCTTTTTTTTTTTTATTATTCCCTTTCCCTGTTGGAAGCCTGAAACTGGCATGTTTCCTTAATAGAGCTGGGAGAAAACTCTGCATTTTTGCTCTGGGAGATGATTTTTCAGAAATAAACTATCTGCGCTTCGTGCAAAGGAGTAGTATTCTAGTTGGCCTAGTAGGGCTGGAATTAGTGCTGTAGGGTCTATTTTGCAAGTGTTTGCATGCTTTAGCTTTTCAAGTTGCAACTTGCATTTTGGTTTGGTGAGGGATTTGTCAATATGTTACAAGCCTTACATGACTTTTTTGATGTGAGCCGGATGAATGTTCATCGCTTTGTTTGGCTGGACTCTTGCCTTTATCCATCCCAGCTGACCTCTTCTCCCCATTGCCGCCTTCACAGTGACTCTCACATTCTTGTTTCCTACTGTTTGCTCCTGGCATGGTGAGAACAGATATTTTTCTGCTGCCCCAGCATCAAGGGACTGGCAAGGACAGGCACCCCTTATTCCAAGAAGAAATGAAAGTAGTTTGATAGCCATTTCCTCTTCCCCTTTGTAAATTTTACTGAATTACTTTTCAAGGAGGCTTATAAAAGTCAGTATTTCCAGGCACTTAGATTAACCTTGCTACTGGGCTGAGGTAAGCAGGCAGAAACATTTCTACGTTTTCAGAATTGGTCCCAGAATTTGCAAGAGGCCAAGTTTGCTTTCAGAAGTAATTCACAGTGTTGATGCTGATTTATAAAGCACTATGAAATTTAGTGACTGGGTACTTTAAATACCATCTCCTGGGCATGCTAGTCACTATTATGGCAGATAGAATCTGTTTGGAATTACTTTTAATGGTTGTTTGAATTAAAAAAGCTGGTAAGGATTGATTCAAATTGAAGGTCATGAACTCCTTTACCCATTTCCCCTTATTGGCTCAACGAGAGTCCTATTTCATGATCTTTTGGCCATGATGCAACTCATCTGTTTAGTTGAGAAGGTGCTGATATGAGTAATTAAGATAAAATGGCATTGGGGAAGAACCTGTTAATATTTAGTAACATATAGTTGACTCTGTCCATCCATCTGCCAGTCTCTCCCCCATAAGTTTTGAACTTGCTGGTTAGTTTGAGCAAAATTTGGCAGAGGAGCGGAGGTATTTATTTGCATTATGATACTAAGTGGTTTTGGAATACTGGCAGCTGGTGGAGGGAAGAGTTTTCCCGTTGGAAGAAAAGACAACTCAGCAGCACAGATCTACAGATCAGACTGTTTCCAGGTCAATCGGAACCAGCCGTAGTGCATTCAGCCCTTTACTGAGCTGAATAGGCAGGTGATGCGAGAAGGGTCTCTGAAGCGATGGCAATGAGAGGGAGGCAGCACAGAGTATTGTGTCCCAGTGATTAGGCAATGTGCAGGACATGTTTGGAGAAACTGGGCATCATTAGTTCTGCTGCTCATAGAACAACTTGGATGTTGGTTTTGTTTGTTTTGTGTTTTGTTTTTTTTTTAAATCTTGCGAAACCTTTGCCACTGAAGAGGGCCTGGACCACTTGATGTGCCACTTAAGTCCTTTTACAAGGTTGGATTTCCTTTGGTAATATCCCAAGGAAATAATATGGCTATGGAGTCTATTACTTCTGATATTCCTTTAGGATGCCCTGTCCTAGGAGTAACTGTGAAACCTGGGGGTAAATCAGTTCAGAAAGAGATCTGTGCGAGAGGTAATTTAAGCATTTTTTTGGCTTGATATGCCCAAACTCTATCATGAGCTCTCCTGCAGGATTACAGGAGATCCTGACCCTATTGACCCAGTATCAACCCTTTTCTGTAAGCCATGCACAGCAGAGAAGGAGGAGGATAGATACTGCGAATGGCTTAGAGGCTTAGATGCAGTAGGCTCTGAGTATCAGCACCAGTTCAAAGGATCAAAGAAGGCCTGTGACTCTCTAGCCATGCTAATTAATGGAAGAAGTGGTATTTGGTCTTCATTATGGACTTTAAGAAAGAAAAAAAACAAACAAAAAACAACAAGTCAAGTGTTTTGTCCTGTGGTAAAACCCTGAACAAGGCTGGTGAAAGTAACAGAGCTGTCTCCATTAGGCTTTCAGCAGCATTTCAAGAGCATGGAGCCACTTATGAAGTCATGCTTAGGCAGCACTTTCTTAAAAGTTAAATGTCTGATAAATGGTGACACTGCCTGATTTGAATTCCTGATACGCTTCTAAATAGAGCAGGTCCTTGCAAAGGTCTCCAGTGCTCATACCATGGAAGAACCCTTTTAGTAAAGGGCTCCCTGGGTTTCTCCTGTACTCTCTGCTTCAGCCATGGGCTCAAACCCAGCAGAGATGATTGTGTCTGTCGCCAGATTAGGCATTGGTCCAAGGTGTGCCTTTCATTTAAATATCTGTGGGTTGCTACAGAGGTTAATAGGAGGTCAATGGCCAGGGCTCAGATCAGCAGCACTAGCAGCAACTTGGGGACCAAAATGCTGATAGGCAGAGGGAGCAATAAGAGCATTTTAGGAACGTTCATGCATTATATGTTTTATTAGCTCTCAAAAAGGGGACTGCAAGGCCCTCTCCTGAATCCCAAACAATCCCTTCTAATCTCTGACCCTTTTTTTAAGTCATTCAGATACCACTTAAATTTGAAAGAAAATCACTGCTTAGAGGAGGCTCTAAGTTTACACATAGGGACACGGTCTGATAATGGGTTCACATGCTTATTGCCCACTTGCTTTTGCACCTGTCTGCATATGTATATCTATACCTACATATATGATATGTACGAATATGTGTGTCAGGGCTATAAAGATTGTAAAGCAGTAATTCAAGTTGTTATTTGTGTAACCATGCTTTTATACTAGCAGTGGGCATGAATTTGGAATTTGTGTAAATTATGTTTATATATACCTAAGGATGATCAAGTTTTAACTAAACAAACAAATCATGGAAAATATATACTTTCTGTGGAAATATCTGGTTTTACTTGAGAACTGAGAATTATTTTTTTTGTTGTTTGCTTTTTGGGTTTTCCAAAAAACTGCATTTTGCTAAGGGAAAGAGTGAGGTGTTTGAGAGAGGAAAACCTGATATTGACTTTAATTTACCATCTTTTTTTTTCTGTAAGTCTCCAATGCATGTAACTTCATGCATGCAAGTGTATGCCATGAATTTGTACTTGTGTGAGTGGTGCTTGATGGGCTTATGCTTTGGTGTGAATATGTTCATTTTAAACTACGATAATGGCATAGACCAAACTTGCTAATGGTATGATTTTTATCATAGCTTCACTGTAGAACACGACAGCATGTATGATCATCGGGTATTCAAACGGTGAAATGTGTAAAGCTATTTTTCCATAATTGGTCCCAGGGCAAGGGGTTGATCTTATGTATAAAAGCCTCCAGATATGCTCTTGGTACGGTTTCTAATTAGGAAACCAGGAAAGAACTGAACTTTGGAAACTGTGATGAGTCCGTTCCTTTTTTTTAAAAAAAAAAAAAAAAAAGGAAATAATCACTTTGACCTTGAACTCCAAAAGGCCCTGAAATCAACTGATTTTACTCTTTAAGCTCCTTAACAAGCATGGGGATTAGAGATGAGCTGTGTAGAACGGTTCATATTAGATATAAACGATAATGGACAATAGAAATTCATCTATGAGCTCAGCACAGGCATCCTGTGCAAATTCCATTTCCCCAAGATATGGTGATACCATGTTACAGTGTTATATATACTGCTGATAACAATATGACTTCATCAGTTGGGAAGAGACAGAAGAAAACTCAATAGCAGCAGGGCAAATGCAACTTTCAGAGATGACCAATCCTGTTCTAATCCGAGTCTGTTTAAATAACCACAACCAGGTGTATAAAAAAAGGTCAAATATAATCACTGTTCCACCTCGTGTAATGAATAAATCATCTGTTTAACTATTTATTTCAAGTATGATGAAACCACCCTCCCTGATCAAGAAATAAAACTTACGAGAGGAATAAACCAACTATAGGCTGAAGCTGCACGTTTCAGTGGCCTTCCATCTGTGCAGAGCTAAACAAGGAAGGATGCTGCTGTCACTTTAGAAAAACCTTCTTTGGTGACTTCATTTTGGCAGACTTCTTCCCCTTTTCTTTTTCTCTCTCTTCCCCCAAGAAAGGCTAAAAATACCTCGTGTCCCCCTGAAAAACAGGGAATCGCATCATATCTTGAAAAGTGCATCACATTTTCAGGAGAAAAGGAAAGAACTGGGGAAAATACCTATATGAGGAGAGCAGCTAATATGACTGAAATAATCAGTGATTTGGGTTTGATAAATGTAGCCCACTCAACAAACAGTTTTGCCCTCTCCCCCTGACCCCCCCCCCCCCCCCCCCCCCAAGAATATAGTGAATTCTTATGCAGATCTTTAAAATAATTTCCCTGCTGAAAATCACACGTGATGAAAAAATCATTGTTCCTTTTAAAAGGCACCTCTTGTTAATCTTTTTGTAATATAGAGGGGTGAATGATATGGTTAGACAGACTACTGCTTACTGTGAAAACTAGTAAGGAATGATGTTGCACAATCCTTTCCCGCCTCCGTTTCTCAAAAATTGTTATTTTATTTCACTTTTCCCCATTTCAGTCTGTGTGGCCTGGCAGACCTACTGGAACCAAGCCTAGAACAATATTGTCTCAGTTAGCTGATAGGTGTGAGGGCACCTGCAGTCAGATAAAATGTGTTTGTATCAGAATTTGCTATGTAAAACTCAAAATTGTCATGATTTCAGGAAAATTTCCAATTTCCCCTGAAAGACTTGGAAAGCAGGGAAGCAAAATTAAGAAGAAATCAACTGCGTGCTTTTTCATTAGTTCTGGCAGCTTCCCCTAGAAACACACCCATGCTCAGCAGTATCATTCTTTATTTAGCTCTGAACAGACTGAAGGACCTTAGTGAATTCTTTCTCCCTCCTCCTTTTCAGATAATAGCAATGATGCTGCCACATATTTTGCAAAGTGCTCTTTTCTGGAGCTGAGATTGAGTTACATCCAACGTGCTAGACCCCACTGGCAGCCATGCGTTCTTAGCGGAGACATTCCTTTACCATGCCAAGTTATTTTTAATTCTGTCTGGATCTTTAATTTTTTTTTTTTTTTTTAAACCAGTGCATAAAAGAAAGCTATCGAGTTGCTCAATCAATGTTAGTTTATTATTGCTTACCCAAGTGTTTAATAAACCTATCCCAATCCTGGACATAGCTGTAAATACCTCATTGACTGTAACAAAGCAGATTTTTCCTATCAGACCTAAGTGGCTCTATAAACTATAATTAAGCACTAATTATGAGCTCTACTGGTCAGATAACAGAAGGCAAGGTCCATTGTGCGACTGGCAGAACTGGCAATTAAAGGAGATTATTGTTGTCAGAAATGGAGTAAAACAAACAAAGAAAAAATTTAGGAGGAAGGGAAGATTTGCAATTGACCTGAGTAAACTTTATATTGTTTGTGGGTTTGGGAGATTGTGACATCCTGAGCGCAAAAAAATGATGATCTATATGATGATAAGCAACAGATGTAATAAGTTGTTCTCGAAAATTCACATAGTTTATTGGATAACAGGTTGTAGAGTCAGGTTCTGTTTGCCTCCACTCTCATACATTGAAAGCAAATAACTTAAAGTCCAAACCAGAAGCTGTATGTTCAGAACAAAAATGTTTTCAAGGAAAACATTGTGTCAGTACTTTTTTACTCGTTCTTATAAAGCATTCAAAGCCAGAGAGGGCCGCGTTGCTCATGGCCTTAAGAACTAGAAAATGGAATTGAAATAGAATGAAGAATAGATAGACTCCCCAGGAAGGGGGAAAAAGACACTCTACAACAGGTGAAAAGGAAGTGCGGTTTTATAAATTTGTTCCATTTTAATGTGACTGGCTTCTTTTCACTTGCACCATTTTTACACTGGCTTAACTTGATTGACTCCAGTAGAGTTTTCAATTATGCCAGATACCACTGAAGTGTTATTAGCAGCTGCCTTGGAATTTCTCTTGACGGCCTGAAACTGTTTCTGAGCTAACAATATACTCTTCCTCCTCTCCCCCTTTGAAATAAAATGTTCACTCTGCAGAAAACCTTGATGTCCTGTTGAAACAGAATGCTCAAACACCAAAATGATTTGACTTTTCACATACAAATTTTAAATTTCCATGGAAAATAGAGTTTCCAGTTACCTCTAGTGATTGGTATGCTAGTCACAGTTCATATATTCCTAGACCTGATACAGACGTTCAAGGGAGCCAAAAGTCCCTTATACACAAGCACATTACAGCTTCCTGGAACACTGTTTAGGCTTTCAGGTGATGGCTGGGAATGTGGCCAATATCAGAAGGTAAAGGGCAAAAGAAAGCCATGGAAATGGAAATGACAATATTTCTTAGTAGCAGGCAGGTGCCTCTGCCCCCAGCTCGTGATTGTGCCTAAAATGCACAGTACTGCTCTCTTGTCTCTGATATTTTTTTTTTTAAGCGATTTGCATCTTTTTTGGGGGAAAAAAAAAAAGGATTAATAAATTTCAAATGTTCCTGGTGCTTCTGTGCCAACTGGCACTGGAGGGGGCCTGTAACCTTGCCCAACTGCACTATATATAATTATTAATTAGAAAGCAACCTGGGAAGCAATGATCCTCTCCCCCAGCGCAAACCAGAGGAACTCTACAGAATTCACGGTAGGGAAGAAAATTGCTTTTCCTAGGTCACACTTGGGAGCAAACTTTATTTTACTTTGACTATTTGTTCACTATCCAGAGTGGAATTATGGGAATTAATTGGAGTAACTTGGGTGCTCATTTTATAAATCAGCTGGCAGAACTCCTGCCATAATTAATGGGTCCGACTGGCAATCTTCCACAAATACACACCCATTTCCCAGTGATTTCCACCACGCATACATGCATTTTGCAGTAGCTCAACTTGCGAAGGGACATATTTAAGAGTTTATAACTGTCCCAATGACAGCAAGTTCTAATTTAAAACTCCTGTGTAATACTTGTTAGGAAGTTTTAATATCAAAAGGGCAGCCAAGGTCTTCCACGAGAAATTTCTAGACAGTGAAAGAAACTAATCCTTTTTAGTGATGTTTGGCTTCTCCTCTGCAGTAGCTGATCTCTGATTTCATATTTTATATCCATGGTTTGTTAATGAAATTTTCTCCTTTAAAGAGTAACCAGGCGGATAGAAAAAATTAGCTGATACTTTGCAGTAAACGTTTGAAGTGAAATTCAAGTAGCAGCCCGAGGCTCACAGTATGTAAAACTAACTACCAAAGTTTTAGGGGGGGTTTAATCTATTTTTCCTTCTCAGGGGACCTCTGCTGTATTAAATTCTTTGGTTGAAGAGAAGCAGCCAAGTTGGCATTAGGACTGACTTAGCAATTTGCATCTTTTGAAAAGGGATTAGCAAATTTAAAATGTTCCCGGTGTCCCTATGCCAGTTGGCACTGACGGGGTCCGTAACCTCACCCATCTCCACCACTGCCTGCTATGGGTCTACCTGAAAGGTGTTACGAGGGCTATTTCAAAGAGAAAGAGAACAGGAAACTAGGCAGCAGAATTTTAGTGTCCACACGTGATGGCATCACTGCTGTTTATGGTGTACACAGGAAAGACAGGTTTGCTCCAAGCTTACCCATGGATATGTTGTTGAGGCTTTTCTTACCTGGCACCTGGTTCATGAAGTTTTAATAGCACTTTGAAATGCCCTGATATAGATGAGGCAACATCCCTGGCCTCACAGCACCTTGAGAGTGGAGATGTGAGCTGGATCTCACTGGAGACTCAGAGCCACAAAGGTGGGCTTTACCTTTGAATTTTATCCTGATCTAAGTTAGTCTTCTAGTTCAGTCATCAGTATTTTGGGGGGCTGCCTCTGTAGACCATGGAGAAGAGAAAGCCCTTTGACAGGACAATTAATCACACCTGTCTTAGGATGCAGTTACCTCCACTTCTCCAGTGACCACAGAACCAGATTGACTGTTGCCACTGAAGAAATGCAGCTACTTGTAATTTATAGAGAAGGAATTGTCCTTTCAAAGGGCCAAACTTTGTCTGTGGTCTACAGAAGGAGCCCAAACAACTTGCTTAGGCTGGATGGCTGTGTAGTTGGCCAACTTGAAGCCCACGAGAAATCATCACCAGGGTACAGCTTCAGATGGCTCAAACTTCATCCAAGGCCCTGCAAGTTATATATCTTGACTATTTTATTCTGAAGAACCTAAGATTATCCAGTAAGAAACATTAGGCATACAGACAAGGGTAGAATTTGGATGTTTGAACGTGGTCAAAAGATTTATTGGGGTGCAGGACAATGCCTATTTTCAGCAAAATATTTAGTGTTTTTTCAATTTGTCCTCAGGAAAATTTTTTTGGGGGAGGTGAGGTCACACTACACTTGTGTAGGTTTTATAATGATAAAGTTACTCCCATTAAGTCAACTGGTTTCCAGTGGTGATCAAACTCCAGTCTTCTGTTTTGTGGGACTTATGTTCCATTTCTCTTGGGGTATATAAAAGGCTTACAAGAGGAGGAAAGAGGCTTGCACAAAATTCCCCAAATGATAGAAGAAGAGGCACCTTCTAAACTCTATTCTGAAGCCAAATTAGCCTGGGCTTAGCAGTATCAACCAATAAAGCTGTCTTGCTATTGAAGATGCTCAATTCCTTATATCTTAAAAAGATGAGGGTACAGCACTGCCACCATTTCAGTGATGCAGCAGGAAGACAGCAGACCATCAGTGATATCCAAAACCAGATTCAGGGCCTCCTGCTGTGCCCAGAAAGATGGGAAACTTGGGACAGAACAAGCCCTTCTCAGGACCCCATTGGGAAATAATGGTCTAACTTCATGTATCAGGCATGAGACTGGGAGCTTATGTTGTAAATGAAATCTTGATGAGTGTTTGCTTGCCTCTTCCCCGTGCATGTTTTATATTTCCTATGTACATCGTCTGATATTATGTGCCTATAAAGCTTCAGTTGTGTTGTGTAGGATTTTTTTTTTTTTTTTTTTTTTTTTTTAATAAAAGGCCACCTGTTTGCTTTACTTTTAATGCTTCTGCAATATTTGAAGCCCTATAAAACTCTGTAGGTACTTCTGTTGGAATAAATATGATGGGCCAAATCCAGCCCGTACTGCCAGATTTCTTATATAAGCTGGGACCGTGATAATGTATGCACAGTAAATGAGGATTGGGTGCCAAATAATTGTAGAATATTTTTTCTTTCTCCCCCCCCCCCCCCCCAAGATTTCACTGTTTGATTTGACCAGGCTGCCTGCCATCTAAGGTGTCTGAGGGAGGGAACAGAGGTAAGGGAAGCACCTTCTGCAAGTTAGTCATGAAAGACCTCTTTGTCTTCCTTTCTGAAGTAAAAAAAATTGTGCCAAGAACTTCATTCAACTGCTCATTTGAATAAAATTAGACACCCTGGTGTCAAGAGAATAGGAAGCCATGGGAGGTCACCGTGTCTCACTGCTACAGAAGAAGGGGGTGGCCAGAACTTCACAGTGATCAGACCATGTATATGTATGCATATAGACTACCTATATCAATCACTAGATAGAACATGCATATGACACGCGTACACATGTACAAGATTGTCAACGTGCAGAGAGGGAAGTAGCAGCTTCTTTTCCTCTGCATACATGCTTACTTGCTCTGAACTGAGGAAGAAGAAAGATTCAAATTAAACACCCCAAATTACTTGAAAGTATCCTGAATTATTAGGAAGGCAAAGCAACAGCCCAGCAGGGAGTGGAAAATGCAATAACGACAAGTTTTGTGCCTAAAGGGAAGGCAGGAATGAAATCGGAAAGATCTGATGGGGCCAGGTGAGTAAAGAGTCAGCCAAGCAAGGGAGTGTGAGATACCCAGAGGCAGTGCAATATGCTGGCAAGGAGCCACACTGCTGGGGAGAGAGGAGGCATGTGTGTATGTGTGGGAGAGAGCAAAGAAGAGGGAGAGGCAACACACCTTAGAGGGTGCTGGAGAGGTCCTCTGACAGCACCAGCCCCCATCTCCTTGGTGATGGCCGTGGATGTAGGAGGCGGCACCCAGGTGCACAGAGCCCCACGCAGGTAGGAGTGCATGCTTCTGTGTTTGCCCCTCCACTGGGTCCTCACTTTTGGACACCTGGGTGGGAGCAGATGGCAGGATACAGGCACTGCAATGCTGAAAATGTCAAAAATCCATGATCTGTGGGAAGCAGGGGTGAGCTCGGCTGGGGAGCAGGCACCGATGATGACTGTGGCAGTGTCGTTTCCACCAGCCCGTGAAAGGCAACTTCAAAAACAAGGTTTATATTTGCCATTGGCTGTTTAATAAGGCAGTAGTTAAAGGGAATAAACTGGCAGTAG
Organism: Astur gentilis; assembly: GCF_929443795.1. Lineage (NCBI taxonomy): Eukaryota > Metazoa > Chordata > Aves > Accipitriformes > Accipitridae > Astur > Astur gentilis. Next base: position 20,363,219 of record NC_064889.1, on the reverse strand, counting down.
GTTTAGATGGATGTGACTAAAAGGACAAAGGCTTAACATGATGTGCTTGAAAATGACATTTGCCTGTTGCCAAGCAGATGTAGCCTGCTCCTACCTGTTGCTTTAGTACAAGGGTGGCGGGTGATGCAAGGAGCACAGATGGAGGGGTACCCTGGCAAGCCTGTGGCTGGTCAAATTTCCACCACAGCCACTGAACTGCAAATCAATCCCTTATTCAAACATGGGGAGATGAGGGTTTTTGAGTATTATTAGCAGAACACAGATCAGCATTTCTAAGTTTCCACAGGTGCATACACAACTCCTAAAGTCTCCCAACTTTTCTTGGCAGTGTACATGGAGTCAGAGACTATATTTGGGCTATAAAAACCTGACTACTTTCCTACCCTGACACTCTTCGGTTATTCCCTGCTCTCCGCTGATGTTTTCCTCACTCCTCCAGCACCAGCTGACGAGAACCTCAACTTTACAAGATGCTGCTGGGGCTGTTGCTCCATGTGCCCGTCTGTCCCTGATGAGCTAGGAGGTGCACAAAGGGAATGAGAGAGCTCTGGCTTGGGAGAAAGTGATGGGCCTCGCTTTTGGCCAAGTGATTTTTCTTTTCAGTAGGCAGCAGGAGCACCATTCAAGAAGAAAGAGCCAGGGCTGCCCAGGCAGAGCGAGCGTCCTGCTGAAGGCAGCTTGGTGCCAGTCAGCCAAGCTGGACCTGCTTGAAAAAGAGGGCAGGGAAGTAGGGCTGGGAAGGGTTTAACTGGTTTTAGGGGGTGGTGTTGCTGCCTGGAATGCTGTTGTAGGCACAAGCATAGCTACTTCTTGGCCTTTATGGCATCTCACGTCTCTGATCACAGCTAGCTAAGGGGTCTGCAGAGCAGGTTGTTTGAAGGCCTTAGGACATGTCAAGGGGAACAAGCACAGGACAGAGTACCAGCTTGCTGGGCAAATGGCAGGAAGCCTGCCTTTATCAGGATGCTGCAGGCAGGAAATGATTTGAAGTACACAGCCTTTTCTTGTAGAGTGATTGAGGGAAGGGAGGAGAGCAAGAACAGGAGCAGCTGTGGCTATATTTCAAAGTTGGTTTCCCTCCTCTTTCTTGCATTACTGCTTGCTCTTTCCCTACCAAAAAAAAAAAAAAAAAAAAAAAAAAAAAAAAAAAAAAAGGCAAGCAACTAGCCATTTCTGGTTCTTCCTCTTCTGTTTTTTAAGGCTACGTGCCCTAGATTGGCAATATCTCAGGCACATGGAGAGAGTTGTTTTGAAGCCAATCTCAGCTCTGTCTCTTATTCTTATGGGCTGCTTAGGATTGGCTGTGAACTACAGCTATTTAAGGCATACTGTGAATGTCAGTGTGGTTGTGTAGGGACCCTAAGCTGACCAAGGATCAAAACAGAGTAGCTGAACTGCTGTTATAGAAAGTCCTGAGGGAAGGCAGTGTGGCGGTCTGGTAGAGGCAGCCAGGCTTCCCTTCCACAGTATCATCCCAAAATAAGGGGAATGGCCCTGTACTCCATAGCTGCAAAATGCAGCTTCTCAGTGAGTACAAAACCCCTATAAATTTGCAGAAACAGGGATACAGCATCTACATTTGTAAAGCCGTGCTGTTATTGATCCCCAGACTGGCCCGTCGAAAAGTTGGCCTGGTTCTGTTAAACTGCAGACATGCAATCCATGCCAGAGATGATAAACCCTCAGCCTTCTTCATTTCACTCTTCCAGCTTCTCTTCTGCTTGTTTTCCTTTTGCAATAATGTGAGAGGTTTTTCTTGGCTGTCCTCTTCCCCCTTGGAGATCAAATACAGGCTCTGCTGCTGAGTTTCGGAATTTATGACAAGGACCAGCTTCTTCTAGCCTCAGTTTCCATTAACAACTAGATCATAAGAGCTGCATTTGGACCATTTGTTTTGTCTTTTGGCATCAGCTATTTTATGAATGAGAAACGTAGCAAAGGGCAAACAATCAGAAAACTGGTTTCACTGTTCTCTGCCTGGTGGGAAAGTCTTTGTAGCCCTTAGGTCTGGCATTAAAACTTACAAACTCTACACTTGTAACTGTTGTGTAAAAAGCTGTTATTGCCCTTAAAACTAGTCATTGGAGTTGAAAGATAAATATTATTCCATATCTTATTGAATAAAATATATTATATCACAGGTGATGGAGACAGATTGTCTCAATAAATTCTGATACTGTATTCAGAGGAAAAGTGGCAATAAAAATGCTGATGACTTGACACAGGGAGAATATTGAATGTCATTAACATGTTATTTCCTCTGTTCTGATATCACTGTCATGTTCTTCCCACTGCTCTAATCTCTATCAGTTGTGGGCTTTTTTTTTTTTTTTTTTTTTGCTTTTCTTGTTTGAATGAGAAAAATGACATTTTTTCAGTCCTTTAAATTAACCACTACTTGAGAAATGATGAGAGATAGGAGGTGACATCCTCAAATATAGGAATTAAAACACGGTTTGATATTTAACAGTATGCTATGAATGGGCTTAAGAGGAATCCTTAAGACTGTCACTATCATCTGGTAGTTGATTACAACTCATAGCCATCTGCATAGTGATAACAGCAGTATCTTGCTTTTATAAAATGTTTTGAAAGCACTTAATGAAGGTAGTTGTTGCTGTTCATTTACAGATGGGGAAACTAAGGGATGGGGAAGTAAAGTGAGTCACTCAAGGTCATTTGCTCGTCCAGTGGCAGAGCCAGATTCCTGTGATGTGTCCTAGCTCTACCCAGTAAAGATGTATTGCCCTGCTATTGCTGTGAAACTTGATTTATTGCACACTGCAGCCACTTTTCCGAACCCATGCTAAACTGTACCTGCTGGAGCCACAGCCCAGCAAGTTTTCAATTGTTCTTACTAGAGATACTTCTGGTTTTATTTCCTGCTTCTGTCTAGATAATGGACTATCTCTCTAAATACATATAATTCATAATGGGGGTTGCATAGCTGAGAATATATTTGTGTACAGTTATGAAATGAGCCCTCTAGGAGAAATAGCAATAATCCCTGTCTTCATCCCCTTTCCCCAAACCAGGATAAAGCCACCGTTTTTCAGAAAGCCTGAATTTGCCCAGGCATTCCTATTCTGTCACTCTGTGCCAGAAAGCCTGTTGTGATAGCCCTACAGGCAACTCAGATCAGCTTGTACCAAAGAGCATTTGGATCACGTGGATTGTTTGGCATCCTCATGAGAGAATATGCTGCTGGCCTTGAATGATAGCAATTAAAGGTGCAAAGAAGTCATCTGTCTATTTGCTAGGGCCAGTATCTAGTCTGGTCTCCTACTGTAATCTTGTGCTTTATCCACAACTAATTCTAAATGACTCCAGGAACAGCTACCACTTCCATTACAGGACCATTTCATGCACTGTTATAGTTTATTGTCAGATGGTTTTCAGCAATTAAATTCTAAATTGATTTCACAGTTGCACATGCTGCTTCTCTTATTTATTTTGGTCCTCACCTGTCCGAGGGAATGGGGTGCCTCTGTCCCTTCACAAGTAGATGCTGCTGCAGAGCTGACTGGAATATTTTAAGTGCCTGAAAAATAGACTTTTACTTAGAAATAGTGTGTGAGGCAGGTATAACAGAGTTTAATTCTCACAAAGCCTCAGCAATAATACTGATGGATTTTGAAAAGGGAAAAATACCTTAGATCTTTTGCTAAGTGTCACAGTGTCTACATTTTTCTATTTGTTCTGGTGTCCTGTAGGAAGACGTGTTATTTCTCAACATAGAACAGAAGATGGAATTAGCTCCCTGGTATAGCTGCCTTACTGCTCTGCTATTCACTTCTTGACTTCAGCTCAAGTGCCTACAGGTCCTATCCTGCTAAGTTAATGGGAACCTTTCTGATAAGTCAGATATGGGGCCAATAAACCATAACCACTTTATGCCTCCATTTACCCAGGTGTAAAATGGGAATAAAACGCCTCATGTTTTGTAAGGTACTATTGAAAAAACAAAAGAAGCTAGCTGCAGAATAAAGCTACAGAGTAAAATACTATTAGTACTTTAACCCTCATGTCTCACCTCTTTTGAACAGACGCTATCTGAGTAGAAATCAGAACCCTAATAAAGTTCTACACTCGGCATCTCCCCTTTCACCTAGGGTGCATGCTGGAGTATTTGCAAAGCTTCCTTTTCTTCTCTCTCTTTTTTTTTTTTTTTCCTTTTTAACCTATGCTGGGACTTCTTGGAAATCATTCTGGTTTTAGGTGATAGCATTTGTCCTTTTTCTTGCAGAAAGTGTTCTCCAGGCCAAGATCAGCTTCAGCGCAGTTACTTTAGTGACAGGGAAAAAAGAGATATTTGTACCATCTTGGCACCATGTCATTATTATCATGCAAGCAGTTCCCCTTTTTTATTAACATATAAAGAGAACAATTGAATTTTGCAAGGCAGGACTCTTAATCTCCAGGATCAGATTCTTCACAGCAAGGAGGGGGTGTAAAAGTTTTTCTCTTACTCTGTCTCTTCATGGCGCATGGTCCCAGCTGTATGACTCCGTTCATGAATATGCATGAAATCAGATATGACATTGCCCTGCTCCCATTAATAATCTTGTCATCTGACTTGTGCAGCATTAAGCTTCAGCCCGTGGCTCCTCGTAGCAAATGCAGCCTGAAGGAAAGGGAGGGAGGGGAGGGAAAAAAAAGGCCATGCCTTTTTTTATTGGGATTAAGTGCTTGAAAATTTTGGCAGGGGGTTGCCAGGAGAGCGAGGGGAGGGAGAGAAAGAGAGAAAGACACACACAGGGACAGAGACACGAGAAATCCTCGATGAATGCGTTGGCTTGTTAGAAGCCCAAAGCGGTGGGTGTAATGGTATGCGAGCTGACCTTGAATATAGCCACTGTGGGTTGCCCCAGCTTTTTTGTAAAAGAAGCATTTGCAGCAGAGGTTTGGATTTCAGGCTTTGCAGTCATCAATCATCTCAGCCTATTCTCCTCTTTGACAGCTCTGTACAAGGCCTGACATTTGACACCCAAGACCCCAGGACTTACACAGAGGCACAAGCTGAGGCCCTAGGGAGTAGATAGGGAACTGAGGGAGAAAAAAAAAATCAGAACAGGAGAGACATTTTTCATTTATTTTTTTTTTTTTTAAAGAAGCCACAAAAGAAGCTACAAAACAAATTGTAACTGTAATAGGAATTGATTTAACAGAAGAACATCGCATTGAGTACTGTTCCCTGTGTTTTGCAGTTCATGCTGATAAGGCTGATCTGAAGAGGTGGGAGAAGAAAGGCAGGCTGAGAGGGCTTTGGGGAAGCAAGATGAGGCTCATACCCTTCTTTCTATATACCCTAGGGTTACCAACCTACCAAAGTTTTATTCTATTTTAACACAGTTAACCTGCACTTGAGAACTTCCAGTTCAAGCCAAGCAGACTGACTGGTAACCTGAGACTCATGGACCTGTTGGAGGCCACAATGGACTTAAGCCAGGTTGCCCAGACTAAATTTCAGTAAACCTAGTTATGAAGTCAAGTGTCTGGGTTGCAATTCTTGGGACCCTGGGAGTCTAAAGGGTGTGAACAAAAAGCAGATATGACTTGTTAAAATAGATAAATGTTTTGGGATAAACCTTTTTGTCCAAGTCAGTGCTTGCTTTGGGCTGACAAGTTTTGACAGTTACAGTCTTTTTAAACATAGCTTTTTTTGTCTTTAATAATACAAATCTAACACTATAATTCTGAGCCCAGAGAGTTAACTTTTTTGTGAGCCCACCCTTTGTTTTTGCATCTTTTTCTATCTGCATAGCCTCCTGTCCCTCACACCCACTTCTAATTAGGAACAAGAAAGACAAGTCCTATGTAAGCTTTATGTGCTGTTAACTAGATACATCACCAATTTCTTGTGAAAGCCCTCTGTGGTTCCCTGCTACCTCCTTAGTCATAAAAAGGCAGGGATTTTGGGGTTTGCAGAGGGATTCTGTTGCACATGAGTTTTGGCACAAGGAAATTCTTTGTGAGTGGGGCAATCAAATATGTGAGCGCAAGTGGGCAGGAAAGCACACAGCAAAGTATTTTTCCTGGACGTTTAACTCTGCAGTGGCACATGGCATATTTAAATTGATCTAGAAACAGGTGATGAAGAGTCTCCCCTTTATGCTGACTTTGAATTCAGCCCCGAAGTATGTATCTAGCCTGTGAATTTTGCTGACACAGGAGGTCAGGTTAAATACTGTGGATGATTTTCCAGAAATGTCAGGCTGTCCCTCAAAGAGAGCTTTGGTCGGTCATGGGATGGTTTCTTTGAAGAAGTAGCACCCCTCTTCAGGAATTCCTTGTGCATTGGTTTTGATCTGTTGTGCATTTCTTTATCTTTCACTTGGAGTATTTGCTGTTTGCAAGCCATGATTTCACTGCCTGAGTCAATGTGTGTATCATGCGGTGCTGTTTCTGTTTCCTGTGTGGACGACTGAAAGGTTTGAGATAATGAAAAGTTTGAGTACGTCATTTCTGAAACAAATGTTCAGAGAAGCACTTTCAGAGTATTTAGCAAACTTTTGTTTCCCATAAACAAAACTGCTTGCTCCAGTGAACCTTCCTGGAAAAGGGTCACAAATGATGTCAAAGTGAATTAGCAGCTTTTTACATGAATGAATGTTTGCAAACATTGTTCTGCTGTCCTGCTTCAAACTAGTAATTACAGTTGCAGCTCTGCATAAGGAAAATCCAAGCTCACTCTACAGGACACACATTTACTGCCTGCAGGGGTTAGGATGAATATTTTTCCCTCCCCCACCTACGGACCGAGCTAAGTGTTCTGTGGATTTTGAGGGTTGCTTTCCTCTGAAGTTTAGCCACTGCTGGAGGCATGATACCAAACATGATGGACCAATAGTCTGATTCAATATGGCAATTCCTCTGCTTCTTGTATTTTTCAAACTGGCTTCTGTGTGCACATGCCCAAGCAGATGATTTATCGCCTACTCTGAGATATGCTCTTGCATAGAAACAGGCAGGATCAAGCACACTGGCTGTGATTGTCTGTGTATGTGCATATGTGTCTAGAGAGAGACAGATATGAAACAGCTGATTAGTATTGTTTTCTTTCTCCACTCTGGATTTAACCCAGTGTGTGACTCTCCTCCTTTAACAGGCTGCTTTTACATTTCCAAATTTTGATTCAGTGCTGCATATGTTTCCAGGCTTTCTACTTTTCCAGTTGGCATTCAGGGTAAAGGAAAGAGTTAGAGGATAAGTATCCACGCTTTGGATGTTTATTTCCTTCACTACTTTTCAGGTCCAAGGAAAATCCCACCAACACCTTTCCAGACTCCAAACCTGAACCCTGAGTCTCTTCCCCACCCCCCCCCCCCCACCCCCCAGTTCTGCATTCAAAATGAGGAATTCACAATATTAGAAATGAAAAGTCTTAATCTATTGGGAAATCCTTTGATCCATAAAATAAAAGTGGGTTATGGGTTTGTTCCCCCCCCCCATCTGTAAGTTTTTGAAGAACATTTAGTTTAGCTTAGCTGAAAAGACCTGAAAATAGAAGTTTGAAAATGTCACTGTGGGTGGAAATGATTATTTTTAAAGCAATGAGTGAGGTGCCATTACAACCCATTGCCATCAATTTATTTTTGTGGCAAATCTTCAAAGCCCTCCTTTAGAGAGCTAAAGGCAGAAGCATGCGCTGCTGGTGGTAGCACACCTGTTGGCAACGCTGGGATTGTTCTCCAGGCTCTTCCATCTCTGGTTCAATTGCAAATAGACACAGTGGATCATCCATCCCTTGAGGCTGTCCAAGAAAGAGGGAGTGTCCCTCATCTAAAAGTTTAAGAAGAAACCAAAGGCTGGTTGCAGAAATCCTGGAGGGCAGTCCTTTGGCCTGTTACATAGCAGTGCCTCAATACCTTTGCTTCTTGTTAATCTAATGTGCTTCTGATCCGCATCCAGTATCTTCACCTGATTCCTGTATTTTCATGCCCTCCTTGTCTGCACGATTATTAGGCTGCTATATTTGTTTATGCAGTCCTTAACTGTGTATTTTTAAAATTTAGAGTTCTGGTAATAGGATAAATATGTAGGTCCCTATCAAATCCCCAAATATCCATTGGAAGGTCACAGAGAGGAAGAGCTGTCATTGTGAGCCTGTTTCATGGATTTATATCCAGGCCATTTAGTACCTGATAGATTTGCTTTGAGTTTTTACGTTTGTTTTGAAATAAAAACTCCAGTTATAGTTGTACAAACAGACATGAAAAGGAACGGAAGACAAGCAGTCCAGTGGACTGCAAATAGCATCAGATGTACTGCACACAAAGAACAGGTGAAAATAATGTATGCAGTGCAAATAAAATAAAGTGAAAGAGTATTACAGTCTGGAGCGTACCTGATTCTAAAGAGACTACTTTAAAAATATTAATAAAAAGTAGTAAGAATTGTCTAGCACTTAAATTCCTTAATTGCGACACAAAAGCTCAGGCAAAACACAAATCAAAGTATAACTTCTTGCTTTTGACAGAATACAATGAGAACCAATATGTTGTTATGTAGTACATCATAAATATCTAGGGATAAACACTGGAGTCCAAAAGAAGAAAGGATGGATCATTTTTATTTTACCTCTTTTTTGTTGCCTTTTTTACTATTTCTGTTATGTTTCGCTCCATAAAAATTATTATTATTCTCCTCATACTACCACTATTGATGTGAAATTATTGCATAAGTGAAGACTAAGGGATCCATTTCAGCAGAGAGGCAGCCTTGTTCTGGGTGCTATAGAGACTGGTGAATGAAGAGTCCTCACACTGGTGATGAGCAAGGAGACAAGTATTTGTGAAACCAGATTGATAGTTCATCTGCAAACAGACCAATGTGACTTTCCTTCACATGCCGCCCCAATATAATAACTGCAGCTGTGTTCCGCTTCATTCAAAACACTGCATCATTTTCCCTCGCGCATGGGTGGGCACTTCGTGATGCTAAATAGGACATTTTGACTGCTCATATCTGTACCTTGGGGCCTACCAGATCTGAGGGCAATGTAGTGCCTGCACATTTGACTTGCACAGCTGCAAAGCTTCCAGCACAAATGCTACTCGAATGCTTCTGCACAGGGGTTGGATGTGATGGCACATTGCTTGGTTGAAGAGGAAAAATAGAGAGACAACAACCTCCCATGCCTTAGTGGAGTGAGCCACCCTCCCCAAGCCTATGAGATTAAAGCAATGGATTTCCAAGTAGTTCTTCAGAGTGACTAATTTATATGGATATCAAGGATTCAGTTGGAGAATTAAAAAGAAGTAACTAGGGGAAAATATGATGCTCTCCAAGTCCCAGTGGTATGCCACATTCATTTTACTAGAGAGTTTATTCTTTAGTACTTTCATGGATTGACATGAGGGAGGAATTCGCATGTCAGGACAGATAAAATCTCCCTCCTGCCAAAGGAGTCTATTCAGACATGCATGTTAGTAGGTTGATAACTTATTCTGTATTGCAGAGGACTCAAAGATAGACATTTCTCCTTTTATCTCCATCTCTGCGCTCCCTGCATACTAAAGATACGGGGAAACAGCAAGATACATCTTAACTAGCCCTCTCAGAGAGGAGCGACTTTTCCTAGTCCGTGCCAAGAGATGCAAACTTAAAGGAATAAGGTGTCACACAGACTAATAGCAAATACATTAGCAATGTTTATGCGCATAATTTGAGCCCTGTGTGAATATTGTTTAAAAAAATACAAACCCTGGACTTTGTGGTTAATTTTTTTGCCAAGAAAAATGCACAGTATTGCAATGCTCTTGTTTCATGTTACTCTGCTAGAGGCATGGGGAATAAGTTGAGAAAGATGGGGGACCAGAACAAGTGAAACACGTTGAAGAATCCATCTTTGACACGCTTTCCAAATACTAATGAAACCTTCATGTTTTTCTGGGAGATAGGCCCATTCTCCTTCTAAAGACCAGGGAATTGAGTCAAACAACTTTAGCCCTTGACCACAGCAGTAGAAGTATGTCTCCTCTTCAAGCTGGAATCAAAATTCAGGAATGTTTAGTCTTATGCTTAAGCTAATCATCTCCATTTCATGTGTTTTTTATTTTCTGGGGCTACCAGATAGCATAATTTTAGGGAAACTGGTTATTTAAGAGTGTTAAATTATGTGAGTGTCATTCCCAAGGAGCCCTGTTTAGAAAATGCGGGATGAAGATCCTCCAGAGTATAGCTCAGAGCTCCTCTGAAGTGCCCCTTGGCAGAAGGACTTTTTCCTCTCTCCTTCTCCTGCCAGTGATGACACTGGGAGAGTAGCCTCCTTCACTGGGCACTGTGGGGCTAAACTTGTGGGTAGGAAATAAATCAGACGTACTAGGAGCTTCTCTGAACTTTCTCTCATCCTTCCAGCTCAGTTCCCAAAAGTGGATTCTTCTTATTTTTAAGCAGCTCATATACGTAGATCGAGATTGAAGTGGTTTAGAAAGTGTTATATATAGATGTGTATACATACCTAAAATATTTGCCTAGATGTATCTTATCTAAACTTCTGCATGTATCTGAATTTCCCAGGCTTGAACCATGGTTTGTGTAAATTGGTGTTGTCTCACTGTCTTTGAGTAAGCTTATTTACGTCAGCTCTGGAATTATTCCCTTGTATTCCAGCCAGCACTTAGATGCAAGAGTCAAAAAAACATGGACATGTACTGTTTTCCTGTTATCTCTAGCCTCTCTAAAAACAGAAACTATTAGAAATATTGTGAGAAAGCTATCTTGCAAGATTTGCTCCCGACTCAAGAGTTTTAGATGGATATCTGGCAAGAATGTGCAGTTATACCGATCTCCAAACTTCAGCACAGTTTTCTTTGGTGCAATAGTAATTAATTTTGATTTACATACCCTAGCTTTGAGATCTTGTAATTTCAGAGATCTTCAGACAACACATTTTTCCTGTGCCTCACCATTTTCATATGTTTCCAAGCTACCTGAATGAAGAAATGTAATATAAGAAAAAAAACCTCATGAAAATTCCCTTTTCTTTTTTCTTTTTTTTTTTTTTTTTTTTTTATTTTTCCTCTGGGAAATGCAGTCTATACTGTGGTCCTTTCTAGAGAATGTTTTCATTCTACCTAAGGTCTGATGTAACATGCTTCATTTTGGAACTAATAAGATTTTCCCAGACAAGACTTAGTGAAGTAATGACTCAGAAGCATAGACAGACAAATGGACTATTTGTTTCCTCTTAATTATTAATGTGGTGTTATCACTAATGATAACATATAATGACATATCTTCCAATGAATTCTCCTCTATTTGTGTATCACTTAATACAAGAGTGGTTCTTATTAGCCTATAGAAGATGACATCTCAGCATGGATAATTATACATAGAAAGTTAAGAAAAGAGGTACAAGAGGGTAACGTAAGTGACCGCTTAAATTCAGTCATACATCATATAAATTCCATAGTTGCTTCCCATTTTCTTTATTAAATAGTTTTTTCCCATTGTTATTGACCAACAAATTCTTTAATGTTTTGAGAATATTTTAGACAAAGTGATTTCAGCAAGGTGAGCTCAAAACTATGATTTCAGTTTTGAATTGTTCTTTTCTATTGATCTTCCTATGATTTACAACTGCTTCCCATCAGAAAGTTCTCTTCTGCTTTACATCAACCAAATTTGGGGCACAGTTTCATCCTTATGGAGCACACTTGCTTTGTGTCCCTTGTGAAGGGAGATTAGTCTCTAGCTTTAAGAATTTGTTGCTCGTTGGCTACCTTCACTGTAAAACCAACCAAAAAGTTCAGCATGTTTATAGGTAGAATTGCTTGGAGATTTGTAAAACGATTTTGATCTCGGATCTGAGCCTACCATTAAAGTGCTTGACTTGCTTGACCACTGTAATTTTAGAAAGCTGACCCTTCTCCTTTGCAATTTACTCAGTGTTTTTAGCCTAATGCAGAATTTCCCTCTTCTACAGCTGGGAAGAGAATATCCATCATTTCCAGATGTGGACATATGATCCGGGAGGCAATTGAAGGTATTTTGGAATCATATGGTTTGGCTTATGGATTTGGATTGGTCAAGAGAGATTTGCCTGAAATCCTTGAGAGAGCGTGGCACCTCACTGACTTGAGAGGCAGTTTAAAATAAAACCTGAAGTTAAATGCATTTTATAGAGAGGCTTAAAACTTCTAAAATATAAATCTAAAATATTTATACGTGGGCTGCAATGGAACAGAAGTTACGACCTCATATGTGAATGTCTAGGATTTGGTTTTTTTCCTTCCACCAGCCCACCTGGAATGACTTTAGCTTTCAGCTTTACCTCAGGCTGTACCCAGGTTAGCTTCTAGTGACTTACGACTCCATCAATCTGCACAGATATGTGCTGTGCTCCTTCAAGGGAAGTAGTTCATCTTCTATATGACTGCATCTCCACTTTTTCCAAAGTTCAAAGAACTCAGGACAATTGCTTATTCGAACGGGCTTCCAGTAAGTATAGAAGATGTTCTCCCTGCCTTCCTGTGTGCATCAGGACTTTCTGCTGAACTTTGATAGAGGCAAAAACTTTCAGAGTAATCCATCCCCTGTTGAACTAGAAAGACATGTGATGATGGTGATGAAATATCAGCTGAGATTGCTCAGTATGTTTTAAGGAGCCTTGAACTGGAAATGGATCAATTTAGAGCTCTTTTCTGAAGTCAGAGGAGCACATTTTTTACAGTCCATTTCCCATGAGCTAACAACTGTTCCCTATCCAGCAGACAGTTTACTTGTAGCTATTTTGACTTGCATTATACCACTTAATGAAGATAAACATAAGACAGACACAGGAAAGCCACAGAATGAGTATGAACAGGAAGTGTTCCAAGTATTCAGCTTTTACTAGACAAAATTGGCCAGTAATTCTTTTTGCTTTTCACTGAGGATAAAAATCCATGAAAGATAATCATCATCATTGTTTGAACTAATGTAGCACTTTTATCCAGCAATCTGAGAACACTTCCCAAACATTAACTGGGCTGCGAACAGCCTGGAGATTAGATTCATATTATTTAAAATACCCATTTTACAGACAGACAAACTCATGGGTCGCCTAGATGTACCATGACTTCCTATGGGGCACAGAGTCAGAAGAGTACAGAAGATTTCTGACTACCATTTCTATGATTTTGGTGACATTGCAAAGGATGCTTAATGTTGCTTATTCGAGTTGCTTAAATTATTCATATTACAGCGACTTTTGGGATGAATACTTTTTCTGCTTATGTGCAGCTATTTAAAAATTGATTCTTTTTTAGTAATTATTTGCATGGCTGTACACTGGCACATTTCATCCTGTAAACTGTTCATGCTTTTAATGCTCAGGGTTGTTAATTGGCAGATGATTAGTAACCTAGATCACATGTTATTTTTTCTTCCTCTTATTGGATTAGTATAATTTTTTTTGAACCAGAGAAGAAAGAATATAAATATGCAATCCACGCAAGACTACCTTTGTGGGAATATAGCCACTTCCCTGGTCAGAATATCTATTCCCCAAACTTTTAACTGAACAAAAACTACTTGCCTAAAGGTTTCCATAAAGCAAATAGTAGGACGGCATAAACACGTGTGAAACAAATGTTCTGAACTAAGATGGGTGCTCACAGATGTTGTAGTTCACCCAGTTCTAGTGACTGTACAATTAATAGGTGATGGTGAACAGACTTAAGTAGAGTAACGCACCGGAAACAAATCAATGCACTCACAGCTCCTCACACTTTTTCTGTACGCTACTGTCTTCAGTCATCAGATGACTTCTTATGGCAATTTTGTTTATTTGTGGGTCCACGGTTTAAAAAGTTACATAGTCTTCTCCTGCTCGTGTTCCACTAATGACGGTAAGTAGACTGTTATGTTCACACTGAAATAATTTGCCCAGACAGGCTAAATAGATCATGCCCTTCCTGAGCCTTGAATCTATACCCTACAAACAGCACCATATGGTTAATTTTTAAGCCAACTGATCAAGTGTTTAATAAAGCAGAGGCTGGAGGGATGAGGAGGAGAAATGCCGTCCATAAAAGTCATTGTTCTGGTGAGCTGCATCTCTTAACCCTTTGTAGCATGGCAGGAACAAATCCATGAAATGGAGCTCTGACTAATCAGACAAGAGGGGGGGATAAAGGTAGGCATCAACTTGTGGGCCAAATGCATAAAAAATGTTATTTGAGTGTTACACTGGGATAATTATTGATTTATGGATACAGTGGGCAGAACACTGATCCTATCCTATTTTGCTCTCTGACCTTGAACACTTCACTTTCCCCTTCTGTTTTATCCACGCATCTTCAGGCTAATGTGCCTGCATAGCATAAGCCTGTTGATCAGGGTGTGTCCTTCCAAAAAACGTATTTGCAAATTCTGCCTCCACAATTTATATGGACCTTGACCTGAAATGGGACGATCACGTTCTTTGAATTACAGCAGCACACATAGTGACATAAAACTGGAATAATTTCATGGGGCAGGTCTCAGTGTTTTAATTAGATAGCTCAAAACTACCTCTTTATTCTTTCACATAAAGTTAAGTTTGAAGCAGATGATCAAAATTTATTTATGCATGCATTCAAACAAGACAACATTGTAACTGAGAAAGCTTAAAGTTTTGTGTTTAAAAAAAACCCCAACAACACTATTTGGGAAATGAAGTCATCTGCAGAAAAAATACTGACACAACAACAAAGCAGTCTTCTAATTCCTGTGTTTTTGGGTTATAGCATGCCATCTTTAGTATTTATTTCCCTAAAAGCTTGCCTTTTTTTTTAAACAGATGTATACTCCTTTCGTTGGTGTTTATTTAAAATCCTGCCAATATATCTGAAATCAGCACATACTGAATGTTGATGCACCACCTTGCCTAATTGACTTAGCTGGAAAATAAACAGTGAAAGGCTATTTTAGCAGCAAACTGGTTGATACAGCTACTCATTCTCTACCTTTATCTATGTACCACACAAGCAGACAAGTACTAGTGCCCGATAGTACGGACACAAGGTTGTTACACATGTTTTCTGCAGTCTTTAGCATTTTAGGGACAAACTCGGTATTGGTGTCACTGTCACTCTTTGAATCAGAAGAATAACATTTTTATCTCTTGCTGCCCTAAACCTTGATAACATCTGTAAGATGCCATCAGAACCAAGAGAGAGAGCTTATTAAAAGTTATTATTTTAAAAACAATAGGTTCCTGAATATTCACAGTAAATAACGATTATAAGGCTCTTCACGAAATGTGAATAATTTGCTGCTAATAATATTGACGCTCAATCTGTCTGCAAAATGTCTCTGTTAGCAAGAAACAATCACGCTGGGAGGTGTTAGGAAGACTTTGCAGTGGAGTGGCACAATGAAGCAATTAAAAACTGATTGGAAAATATATTTGAAGTTTTAAAAAATGATTTTTCTGCCTTTTTAATATGAAATATTAGAAATGAAATAATAATGTATTATTACAGAGAAAAACAGTTTTCTGCTAGTTTTAGTTATTTCTTTTTTTAAACAAAAATATGGGTTTGTTTGCCAAAAGAGACCCAACTTGACATATTGGTAAAAAAGGCAGAGAAATAAAATTGTCCCTCAAAAAAAAAAAAAAAAAAAAAAAGTAAATTTTTGAACCATGCAGTGGTACTGATCTCTGAACTGGGACATGAGGAAGCTGGATGCACTTTGTTAGGAAGGAGTAAAGAGGAAGAGCTTTAGCAGAAAGGCATAAAGGGGTCTCAATGAAATTAATATTTCAGTTTCATGTAGGATATGCTCTCTTCACACAAATCTTAGTTCTGACGTGATCTTTTGTTCAACTTTTCATAAAAGACAATGATTATTCCTGGGAAAATATTTAGCAGATGAAAATGACCATTTTCATTTGAGTTAGGTTAGGAACTGATACAACTTTTTGAATGAATACTTGGGGGGGGGGGTTCATTAAAGATTTTCTGTCACATATTTCAGAAGTTAATATTTATTTTTGTTAATTTAGCACAAAGGTTGCTCCTCTGAAGCTATTTTTGAGCTCTTATCCATCATACTAGGGTATTATATGACTACAGATTTTTGCCATTGATATAAAAGTGTCTTAGTGTATTTATGCTACACATGTCCTTTATTAGAATAGGATTTTTATACCATATCATTAAAAAAGAATATAAAAATAATACAATGACAAAATATGGATTTTTCATATGTCTTTGGTCAGGAGGAATTTTTAACATTAAAATATTAAATCAAAAATAGAATGCAGTAAAGAGGAGCCATTGGATTAGACTTGATAGGAAAAACTCGATTATGTTAGAACATTTAATGTATTTAAACAACAACAAAAAGTTTCCACTGTGTTATTGATTATGGCTCAGATTCTTATTACAATAATTTTCTTTTGCTTTTATTTTTTATTAATTTTCCCTGATTAAAAATTTCATTTTTAAACTAGCTATTATGTGTACAGACAATTTAGTGTTTTGGGGTTTTTTTTTGTTTGTTTTTGGTTTTTTTTTTGTTGTTGTTGTTTTTTTAATAATTCTCCATTTGGCAAATTCTGTATTGCTTACTCTCCACTTGCTCACAGATACCGTTCCTGCTATACTTTTACTACAGTGAATGAGGAGATTTTTAATGGTCAGTCATGTTAGATACTCTGAGAGAACATGCATTACCAGAGAAAATAAAACCCATGTCCTAGACCATCATTTCTAAGTCATACTGATATTAGCGACTCAAAGAGTTAGACTTATTGTGTGCATTACATACAAGTTAAATAAAAAGGGAAGAATCAGAGGAAAAGGAAGAATTTCATACTCTCATTATCAGCTTTCTAGAGCTAAGAATTGAGACACAACAGTCAAAGCTCAAAAAGCTTTCCTAATTGTAAGCTAAAAGGCAGGAAACTCCTGCACTGAGCTAACAAGAGGAATAGAAAGCTTTGCTGAACAGAATGACACTCCTGAATAGCTTAAATTTACGATCATCACATGAGTAAATCTCCCATTGATTTTGAGCTGAAATGGCTCAGAGCTGTTGGCTTCAGAGCCACCTCCTCCAAGATGAATGGTGGCTCTGAACATATACCTGTGTTTGAAACTTGCTTCAAACACATGGGCATGTTGCGGACAGATAGGAGAAAATTGGATCCCATCAGGAAATGACTAGTGCAAGAGGAGGTTACGAGTTTATTAACCTGATGAATAAAAAAGTAAATATTTGGTGTAAAACCTGTCAGAGATTGCACTTGTAAAACTTCTAATTCAGCTATTTCCTCTTGTAGCTGTCAAAATATGTCTGGGGTAAGTTAATACAGTACACATTTTGGAAGCTTTTGCTCTAACCTGAAGTTCAATAATTTTTTTCTAGCAAGTTTTTTCCTTCCTCACGAAATTGTCTTATCAACAGCCTACCTCTTTGTCTGCATTCTAGCTTCTCAACTGTTTATTTCTATAACCATAATCTTTGCTCCGTGTTTTCAAAAAGCTTTTAAAATGCTTAAAACCAGTTCTTTAAACAGTAGCAACCTGGTGGGCTGAATGCCACATAGATAATTACTGATGGACTTAAGGAATGAGTTTTGCTCAAGGACTGGAGTCTTGCTGGCGTCTCTGCAGCCTGTCTCCGCTGTTTAATAGCATTTCTGGAGAAGTCTAGAGAGAGAATCGTGGTCCTGGTACAAATTTCAACTGAAGGAGGCAATAGGTAGAGAGGTGCACCAGAGAACGGTTGCCCCCCACCTTTACGACCTTCACATGAGTCAAATGACAACATTTTACTATGAAAAATGAAGATATTGGACAACCTTTGCCAGCAAAATTTTCAGCACCAAGGAAATTAAAAAAAAAAATCGCTGGAGAAGATTTTTTTATTTAAAACCAAGTACACTATATTAAATGGTTCTGTAGTCTCTCCATTTCTTTCACTAACTCTTTGCCCTCTAGACAAGGAAGGATTTATCTCATACATTTCAAAAAAAGTCACCTCTCTGTAACCTACAGTTCATTCAATCAAGGCTTAGCGTAAATAATCAGTATGGAAAACACCAATCGGCTTTGAAGAGCCCCTGGATTTAGAAGGAATACACTGCTCGTGTCTGTGGAACTCCTCTGGGAAGCAGAGAAAGGAGAATGTGGCTTGATTTACACTGCCCTATTTCTCAGATCTGCCAGCCTCTCTGCTCTGTCCACTTCACTACCGTCAGATGCTGCGAGACAAGCATATGGTGTTTACTTCTCTGACTGACATCTCTCTGGTTTTCCTCACTCCTCGAGAGAATCCTCTCTTGCCAAGTCAATTTGCAAGGGCTTGGATGTAGCCATGGCCCTCTGGTCAGGATCCAAACTATTCCTCATTTTCCCTTGGCAAATGTCAGTAGAAGACAATCTCCCTCCTCCCTACAAAATCAGCGTTTCACGGAGGGAAACTCAAATCTAAAGAACAGCCTGACCCTGCATGTCCTTCTGTACCTCGTTCGTTTGGGGCCGTACAAAGATGCCACCCGGAGACTGGGGCAGCTCCCTGTGCTGCCCCTGGGAGTGTTGAGCCTGGGGGCTGCGGGGGAGCGGAGCAGCCTGGGTCCCAGGTGAGGGACCGCTAGAAAAGCCTTGCCAAAGGGCTGGGGACAGCCACTGGCACTGCTGCTGCAGCTGATGAAGACTGAAATGAAGTAGAGGTGCCAAGCAAAGGATTTGCTTTTGCTGTAGGTTGTGAAGCTTCAAAGGAGCTTGGCTTGGGAGTGGTTTTAATAGCCCAGGGAGTCCCCTTCCCCCCTCAGAGACACAAGCTGGGCATGTTTTGGGATGAGAATTAAAAAAAAAAAAAAGAACTCCAGCCTCTTTTAAGATTGACTTCTTGTGCTTTATTCCTTTTCTTTTCCTCCTTCTATCTCCTCCCTCCCTCCCTCCAACACTTTGATCTGGTGGCAAGGGCATCTTTATCACTCTTATCAGGTCCCCAGTTCTTGGCTGTCCTTTTGAAGTGTGATTTCCTGCGTCTAGTGGTCAAGAAAGGATACTGGGCACTGCAGGTTTCCTGTCACTTTTCCTCTGTATGTACAAGTATGCTTCGCTTTCCTTCCTGTTTTTCTGTTTCATTTGTTTGTGCTTCCCTTTGCTGTCCAAACCTGCGTCTCTCCCTCAGACAGGTTCTCCCCCACCCGTAGATCATTATCACTCATCTAATTTTCTTCTCCAGCATCTCAGAGTGATCCTTCCCTTTCCTCTGCTGTGCCTCATCCTTTCTATCCTTCCTTCCTTCTCCTTTCAAACATTTCTTAAACTTTTTTCCTAACTCTTTAGTTTTGACCCATGCTTTCTGACCTTTCTAAGATGTTCTTTAGACTGGTCTTAGACCCTTTACTGAACTGGAGAAAAGCCAGAAAATGAACCAGATGATCCTATGGGATTTTTTCCAAAGCATAGTGGAGTGAGAAGCAACACTAATCGACTCAATGGGATTTAGGGCCAACTCCCTGTTCTTGCATCTCCTGAGCATTTGCTAGTCTTTCCAGCTCTCTTCTGATGGCAGTTTGCAATCTTTGACATGTTATTAGTTTGAAGCAAGATCTTCATAGAAAGATTTTTTTTTTTTTTTTTTTTTTTAATTAAGAAAAAGAAGGCTCTGAAGAGATATTTAGCTTTCACAACCAGTAAATGCAATTCCATTTTTCACTACAGGCTCCAAATCTGTGTTGGGATTTTCCAAATCTATGATGTATGAAATAATTCAGATGCTAAAACATTATTCAGGGGCTTCCCAATTATTCCCACAATACCTGTTTGGGAGACTGAATAGTGCTGAGGCTGTTTTCTCTGCTTTTAAGCAGTTTTTTTCTTTCCACGGGGAGGTGGCTGTTCAGTTAAAAAACCCCACAGCCATGAGTTTAGGCTTTCTCACGAACCAGTGCTATCTGAGTGCATCCAGGCACAGGAGGAGCGAGGAAAACTTAATTTCAGCCACAACGTTGATATTTGGCAAATGAGTGGTTTTACGGTGCTTCATGCAGCTCTGTTATTTATTTATTTATTCTTACAGATCCAGCACAGTGACTTAATGGGTGAGCTGGGCTACTGCATTAACTCCGCTATCCAGCTGGGCACAGATTTGCATCCTGCTGCCACTGGGCAGGGTAGGATCTAAGCTTGCTTGCTGGGTGTGGTGTAGCTCTCATATCCAGCTGAGCTGTAGCTTACCAGGGGATACTTCCCCTCTTGGAGATACAAATGGCAGCTGCTTTAGGCAATAGGAGATGGCCTTGGCATATCCCTGCTCTGTCAGGGAACATACTGTACTTCGTTCTCACCAGATGCTCATGGTGCGTTATCATCCCGTTTTCACTCTAGGAGACATTGGCTGAAAAAGCACTAGTAAGGCTGGGGGTGAAGGGAATACATATTTTATAACATGAGTTTATTGCAGTCTTTAAAATCTGACCTGAATCAATATCCACCTATCCTAAGAAGACTTTCTTCCAAACTTTTCTGTTATTTCATTGCAATAAACTGACATGCTTAATACCCTGAATATAGCAAGTCTTTGCATCTCCCTTATCTTTAGAAAGAAAAAAAAAAAAAGAGGGAATAATTCTGGAAAGTTTTTTCCCCCTTCATTTTATTATTATTAAACTACAAGTGCAAGAACAAGAAGGAAAAAGTAAAAAGGGAAATGAGAAAAAAAACCCCAATAAAATGGGATCAAAACTTATAATTTCAGCTGAAATTTCATTCCCTCCTTTGACAGTTAGCAGGGCCCATGAAGAGTTATTCTGTAAGATAACATAATGAGCATGGAGGAAAGCTGAAAGACCCTCTCTTTTAAATAGGAAGGTGGATTGCTGCCTGTGAAGGGTGTTTTCAGGCGGTGAGTCTTTTCTGTTGTTGTTGTAGCTGTGTAGCAGCGCAAGACAAAAGGGGACATTGCAGCTTTCGAGCTTTCAGGACTGGGGGCTGAGGAGGAAAGGAGAGAAGAGCATGATTGATGGAGTTCTGGTTGGCTTATAAAGGGCAGCCGGGAGTGCAGGGAAATAATCAGGGAAAAGGGCGTCCCGTACTGGCTCTCTCAGAGGGGAGAAATGAATCCTGCACCTCTGCATTATTAAGTTGTCAGGCGGGCTGATGATGAAAATCTGAAGGTCAGGCATAACAAGAAGCACCTTATGGGGGGATCATGACCTTTCTGGAAGTGCTACACTCATGTTTATCTGCACCTAACCCTTATCCACAATTCTTCATTTGATAGAACATTGGGAGAAGGGATGGGGAAGGGGGGAGGGAAAGGGAAGTCCTCATCATATGTATAAGCAGTGTGTGAAATTAGGCTTCCTGTGAAACTGATTGTGGATGCTCAATTCACAGTGAAAGATAATAAACCAAAAGGACACACGAGGGATGCAGGCAGAAATTGTTCACTACAGTGGAACTCAATAAAGGGAACAAGAGCTTTCCTAAATGACAAATTTGGTACAGCGGTGCTAAAATCAGGATTCTCCCTAGCACCACTGCAGCAATTTGCTCTCAGCTCTACCACTTTTTATTTACTTTGGAAGTCCTAATAATGTTAGAGAGTGGCTTTTTCATCTATTTATTTATTTATTTATTCCCAGCAATGTTTATTCTTTAACTGCTTACTTTAAACCAAAGAGTCAAGGTGAAGGACAATGAAACGTTAGATTCCAATTGATTTTTCCTCTTTAGTTTCCATATCAGAAATGAGTATAAATATAAATATATTCCAGGGTTAGACGCCTGTCCTGTGCATGCCTTATTGACTGCTTTAATAAATGTCATGACCCCTTCTGCACACGCGTGCACACACAAACTCACACATGCTCGCAATCAAATAGGTAGAGGCATTGCTCAGATACAAGTGCAGTAATGATGGCAATCACACAGAAAATATTTCAAACCTAAATCTGCTCTAAGAATGTGCTAATAAGCTTTTTATTTCACCCCAATTTACAGCATCTTAATTTTGCTTTTCAAATCCATGAAGTATTTAAAGCATGACAAAGTACAATGTGCAAAAGTGAAGTCAAACAAGACTTCATAATTATTGCAATATATTCATTTTCATGCATAATCCTTTAAATTAGCGATACAATATATCACCTCTACTGCCACTAGAGGCTAATGCACCTCTATTGAAAGCTATGTTGAGGAAAATTATGTCCTATCTTGAAAAGGCGCATAACCTTCCAAAATATTAAATGACAGTAGGTTCTGATCCTGTAATTCTTGCATACTCAAGTAGCCTCATTAGCCTTGATTTTCTTCCATCAATGGACAATAACCTATTAACTTTAATGGATTTACTTATATACACTAGTGTGAGATCAGAATCAGTACCTTTGGGACTTCTGAGACGTTTTATTTAAGGATTACCAGACCAGCAGGAAAAAGGATATACAAACTAATGAATACTTTTATTAGATGAATTGTATGATACTGGAACCCATCAACTGCCTTTAAAATGACTGTTTAATGAACAGGTGACACTGAGAAATACTATGTTGTCGATACAGCACATAATGAACCTTCTGTATCACATAAAAATGAAAGAAAGGTTTTCTATTGCTATTGCTTAAGTGATCCAATTTATCTAATTTTACTCTTCTGGCCTCCCATGTGCTTCCTATTGCTGAGGTTTACAGACCACTTTTGGTATCCTATTAAAAAATAACAACTAATAATCTTTGTGTAGTGACTTTCATCTTCAAATCTGGTACTGATCCATGTTGGAGGTTGATACAACTTCTTGCTGAGGAAACTAGGGCATGGGAAATGAAGGGAGTTATCCAGAGTCACTGAGAAGGCTAGTGACAGATCCTAGGTCATCTGGACTTAAATCTGGTAGCCTCCTTATTTTCAACATTTTTTCTTTAGGTCAAACAGTGTTCTTTTACAAGAGTGGAGCTGAACCGTGATTTGGGTTTTGATCTAGGCTTTGGGACAGGTTTCATGGAGTAGAGTCATATGCTCTTGCAGAAGTCAGCAGAAATCCTCATGGAGCAAACTGTTATTTAGGGTGAACAAGGGTTGCAGAAGGCAGGTTGCATCTTGGCTCCATTGCAAATCTCTTCTGACTAGCAATATTTACAGTAGGTTTTGAATGTGAAAACCCATGGGGGTGTAAAAATATACTTTGAAGGACATTATGTAGGGAGATTTGCCTCCAAGCAACAAAGCCTGTGAACCACTCCAGTTTTTCTACACAATGGTGAATCTCTCAGCATTTCAAGGGAAATGGGAATTGCTAGATTGGCCTTTTCAGCTTTCTTGGCCATTCCCAAAGCTTTGCCTTCATAACCAAGCCTCTACATCCACTGTGATGTGATCATCATGGGAAAAAAATTTTTTCTCGGCTCATATGTGTTCACTCAGTATGTACTTGTTTTATCTGTATAATGTGAGCTTCCTAAAACATTGCTTGGAAGCAAAAGCCAAATACAAGGAACTGTACAGAATTTTCACAGCTTTGTCCTTTGTAGCTTCCTCACATAGATTACTTCAGTCTTTTCTGTGGTGAGGGCTCCAACTGAAGTCCCCTTTTTTGCTAACCAGCCTCCATTTCCATGAAACTTAAGCATCTGTGAGACTTGCAAGAGATTTTATTATCTTTTGAGACTTTCCTCCTCCTCCTGTCATCAGAATTGAAACTGGCTGATAGATGAGACAGAAAAGCATGATCTCATAACATGGTTTGTTGGAAGGTAACAGATAATCTGTGTAAAAACTGTTGGCCAAATCAGATATTCTTACAGATTTCAGAATTGCATTCTTTTATAAGACACATTCTTGTTATTGCTTACCTTAAAATCTCATGCTAATATTGCTAAAAATCAGCTGTTTTTTTTTTCTTTTGTGTTACTAGAATACATTGTAATATTGATATTACTTAGGAAGGGATTAACCGTCAAGTATCCATAATTGGCAGCATCTTGTGAAAAAAATTGGAGCTGATAAAGCAGGGTAAGATACTAATGTTAGAAAAACCTACAACCAACCCATCGCCAAACACAAAAGAGCTTGATTTTATGCAGTGCAGAGGACAAAAGTACTGAAAAAGGAAGGCGACTTAATAGTTGTTAGTCAGATGTGGTAAGTCCTATGGTAGATCTTAAACCTAATGAGTCTGAGCTAAGGAATAAAGAAGCCTTTTTCTTCACAGCATCCGGAAGAATGGGTGATGATTTCCAGTTGAACTCTTTTAAAATTAGATCTGGCTAGAACTCAGTGGGCAAGTTTGCTTCACATAATGGATCATTTTTAGGCCAAATGCAGCTTTCATTGAAGTCAATGGAAATATTTTCATTGACTTCAATGGATTTTGAATCAGGTGCCTCTATCTATTAAGCTATATAAAGTTCTGGAAAATCGAGGAAAGGGCATTTATGTGGTTATTTGTAGTGGCTCTGAAGCTCTTTTAGGGATCACAAAAATGAGCTCAATGTTTTGTTCAAACCTGAGGTTTTATAGCCTGTTAGTCAATAACATGGACTGAAACTTTTTATACTGTCCAAAAAAATACTAGATATGTTTAAAAATAGCTTCTGAGAAAGGTGTGCCACCTACCATTTCCACTGTTGTTATTCAGCTGTACAAAGCATTACTGTACTGCTTTAGTGATGACTATTTTTACTCTTTCCTTACAAAGCCTGCATTTTGAAGTGCGATAATCCCCTAAACTCAATGCAAATCTCAGAGGGCTGAAAGCTGGCATGGGCGATGCCAGTCCAGGTGTGGTGCTCTCTTCAAAGCAGGATAGAAGTCATGGCTGAGTTATGGGGTGGCAGATGCACACACATCACTTGGCCAAGCTGCAGCTAAAAATGGCTTAATATCAAAACACAACAGTTTACAAGCAGGCAGTTAATCCTTCACATGGGCCAGGTGCCTGTTGTGATTAAGGAGGGACAAACCTGATGGAGGAGACTTTTACTTTCCTACCCATTTCTTTCACAAGACAAATGAAAAAACTCATCAGTGCCTTGTTTCCTCTTCTCACTTCTTGAACCTCTTCATCTCCAGTCTTCCTATCACTCTTGCCCATCCATTTCTTCTCTTTCATAATGTCTTCACTTGTTGATGGTGTTTGCACCCATGTGGTTGCTGCTAGTTTAACTTTTCAAGAAGTCAGCAATTGCTGTTTGTGTTTTGCTGCTCATTACAGAGGTTCCTTATACACTGTGGTCTCAGTCTTGGAAAGCCGTGGCATTGATTTTCTTTTTGGTTGTTTTTCCTTAGTCAACAAAACCGTATAAACCCATTCAAGTTGAAAACACTATTGCTATTTGTGAATAGGGTGAAGTTGTATACATTTCTGCCAGGAAAGTGAACATCTAAAAGGGCAAGAATATTTAAGGAAAAACTGCTGAAGACTGTGTTGTCTTTTGAGTTTCCATGACACATAATCTCTGTTATGGTCTTCTGTATGGAGGAAGTATTCTGTCATGGACCTTTTTTTCTCTGTTAGCTAGAGAAAAAATTTAGACAGCTTAGCTTTTTTTGGTTTTTTTTGTTTGTATACCTGCTAAATACATATAAGTGAGGGTGACCACAGGCTGTGAATTAATACAAGGTATGTAGTTAATGTAGTCAGTCACTTGTACATCAGGTCAGTGACCAGCATTTGTTCTTCAAGGGAGAAGCTGCTAACCTTGGAAAATGGTTTGGTTGTTTCACCACGGTGTTCTCTTCCAGCATGTACAATCAGGATGACTCTTGTAAGGAAAACCAACAAGAGGTGTTCTACTGGAGACAACTTTCACTTAGGTTACACGTAACCTGGAAAACATGATCTGAATACTGGACTTGCCAGGGAGAATTTAAGGCACTTCAGGGAATAGTTTAGGACTCAATGTGATAATGACTTTTGGGTTCCAGGAATCTGAAATTGTTTCAATGGGAATGTTTTCTTAGATTGGAACCTCCTTGGTGTAGGGACCAATCCTGAGATTTTGGGAAGGGACATATGGACAGAATTAGAGCATTAAATTGAACAGAATTCTAACAAAAGAGATTAATCTTACATCCCTGATGGAGAGCCTTTACCTGGATTTACAAATCCATTAGGCTGTGGGACACAGAAATCCTGCGTCAATTTTCTAAATAACTATAACTTCTATCATTTTTTTTTTCCTAAATGGACTACAATATTAACTGTGTCATTTTTTTTCTCATGCCATTTCAGAGATAAGAACTTACTTATAGTCACAGCTCCAGTTAGTGGCAGTGCTGGGATTAGAATTTGATGCCAATGTCATACAGAGATTGACATAAATACCAAAGAGAGGAAATTTGGATTAACTATAAGCAAATGTAAACAGAGATATAGCATAAACTACTCCAAAATCACACCCACTCCTTCTGAGCTTACTCATTAGAGAAACCTGTCTGACTTCAGCTTCTGTAATGGAAATGAACACGGGAATTTGTACAATATTGTCTCATGGAAGAAAATTAGTTGCTGGCCATCCTTAGAGGAGTGGAATAGTTTAAGCAGCAGTTTCATTATAGTGCTTTTACTGGGCATTATTTTTACTATGGAAAGTCCTTTAAAATTAATGGGAATTGATTTCAATGGCCTTTGACATATTACTGAAAATAATACGGCAAAATACAACCTTTTCCCTCTTACGGCTACGTAAAGGCTTTAACTGGGAAAGCAGTTTACAATGGTGCCCCCATGTAAGGCTTTATTCAAAAGATTTTACGCTTGATAACATCTGAGCCATAGGAGCTGTATGTGGGGTTTAGCATCTTAGCAGCTGCAATTCTTAATCCTGATTCCGTTGCCTCCATATTAAAAGCTCCATGGTCACAGGACACCAGCTTTGGCCGTTCTACATTGTCATTCATTCCTCTCCGCCACACGCGTGCCTGACCATATAGGAAAATGAGTTTACAACTGACTACGCCTATGGGACTCCCGGAGGGATACAATGTGAGAGTCTTTACTAGTAGTGGATGGTCCTCAAAAGGTTTGAAAGTTTGGTAAGTACATCCTTAACCAAACTCTTTTGACCTTTATTCAGATTTGTTTTTGGAGAAGGGCAAAGGGTTGGGCCAATTCTTGTTTAACCCAACTGGCTTGTCCATCTGTAGGCTGTAATTAATCACTAAATCGCTGCCATACTTTGTTTTGGAGGCTTGGTCCCAATACAGCAGGGCACTATACTTTAAGCACATGACTAATTCTTAAAGTCAAAGGGATTACTCATGTGCTTAAAGTTAGCTGCATATTTAAGTAGTTTGCTAGATCAGACCTGGAGGAGTTAGGGAGCATTTATATTTATTGTACCGCAGCACCAAGTTCCTCAGTTTGCGTTTGCATCACTTTGGTCCTTGTTCCCTGGGATTTTTCTTTACAGCAACAATGCAAAGGGGCACTAGGGTACAGTTTGGAACAGGACTTTATCCACTACAAAATGGGGGACTGAGGACTCAGTTTTCAGTTTTGTGGACTTTTGAAAAAAGAGGTAGGTTCAGAATATGGCCACTTTGAAAATTAGGGAAGTTTCCTATTTTTGTTACTTCTATTTCATCTGGACTCGGAGCATGAGTAGCTTATGTTAGGTCACGCATTTATTTCTTAATGTGAAGTTGCTTTGTCATGTCAAAAAATATGAAGACTCATAATAATCAGTATCCAAGAAAACCAACAGAAATCACTGTGCTTGGATCTTTTGCAGTGAGAATCATGTTTCTTCAAGCCTAATTCTCAGCTTGCTCAAATAGGTAGAGATAGCAGTTTTAGACCACTTGAGGATTTGTCTCCTTAGGAACAAAAAGGCCTTGCAAATATGCTTTTTGTATTGTAAAATGCAGGGGTCAGTGAACTGAACTGCATCACACAGGCTGAAATCTCACCAGAAAAATTGTAATACTAATTTAAAAAAAAAAAAAAGAAATCCTGTCTTTTTAAATGAAACTAAGACTTTCTGAGTGTACGTCAAGGGTTTTATTACTGGTTCTACATAATAAAGTAATTGTGTAATTAGTAATACATTTGTCACTCCTTTACTGAGGAAAAAGTAAAACATGTACTGCTTTTGTGTAAATCCTGACAGTGGTGATTTTTTTCCTGAGAATTATACCATTATATCATAAAAGTGTCAAGGCATGAGTTTACTGTTCCTACTAATATTCTAAAATATTCTCTTAGGCTGACATCTCTGTCAATTAAAATTAAACAAAATTGCATTCTGCCATATACACTTCAAATAGGAAGCTTTCAAGTTTATGGCTGTTCTTTGAATTGATTTTTAAGATGGCATCTGTAAAACTTGGCTAGTACAAGATGAGGTAGGATGTAGTTAAGGTTCAGTCAATTTTAAAAATGTTTTAAAGATCGTAAATTGACAACTGAAATAGACTGAACATCCTTGGGATTTTGGGCTGTCAAATATAAATCCAGGTTTTTTCAAAAACTGAGCTCTTGCAAAGTGAAAATTTTATGAAAACATGTTCTTCCCCCCCTTTGATATTTTTGCAATAAGTTACACAAACAAGAGGGCTTCTGGTGTTGTTTCCAGTTGCTCAGTCTTGCGGGATTTGGAATTCTTCTTCTCCTGGTCTTTCCCACAGAAATAGAGTGAGAACGTGCTTTCTCACGGGACTGTATTTCTCATGGAAAATAATAGGGTTGCCGGCAGCAAACGTTTTCTGCAGTGATACCCTGCCAATAAAGTCTTCAGGGAAATTATTGCCCTCAATAAGATGAAGACTAGTAAATTGGAACCCCCATCCCTACTCCACAAAGATATGTCTTTAGGAAGCTTTCTCCTTCTATTATTCCCTGGAAACCCTGACCCCAAGAAAATGCTGTAGACAGTAATTTTTGGTTTACACTTAATTTTGTTCCCCAGAATAAAGATGTCAGTTAGTGTGTAAAAATAAAAAAAAGAACAATCCCCCCTCCATACACCTCAACCAACATATTTATGCCAGCACAAGCCCTGGTAGAGACAGTTATGCTGAGAGAAGTTATTTTACAGCACAGCTTTATTTTGTTCCAGGAACCTCTTCAAACTATAACAAACAATGATAATTTTTGTTGTTAAAAACTATATCCTCTGAGAGGGAGGTTTTTGACACAGCAAACCCTTCTAGGTGTAAACTTGTCAAAGATGTGTTGAATGCATTCTAATATTTGGAAGGCAAGAGAAATTTGCCACATTAGGTTTTATTATTATTATTCTGAGAGGCAGAAAAACCTGGCTTTGGTATGTCTCCAATTCCATCACAATCCATAATATTCCAGATTAAAAAATGGACTGTGTTCATTTAAAGCACACATTTTTGGAAGATGATCTGCTGGCCA
This sequence comes from Astur gentilis, assembly GCF_929443795.1. Taxonomy (NCBI): domain Eukaryota; kingdom Metazoa; phylum Chordata; class Aves; order Accipitriformes; family Accipitridae; genus Astur; species Astur gentilis. Next base: position 20,333,924 of record NC_064889.1, on the reverse strand, counting down.
AAGGGAATTCAAAGTCAAGCAGCGTGCTTTCTGCTGTTGGAAAAGCAACAGGTCTGTGTGTTTGGAGTAGCTAGGAAAATCTGATCATTCTTAGAGAAAAATTTTCGGGGGGGGGGGGGGGGGGAGGGGAAAGAAGAAAAAAGCAGAACTTCCCCCATGGAAATGTGCACTGAAAGAAATGCAGGTGTTAGTCACGCAGGAGTTCATGTCAAGAGAAATATTCCCCCAGAGTCCCATGAGAGGAAAGGGGAAAGGGGGGACACTCTGGGGTGCCTGACCTAGGGAGTAGGGAAAAAAAAAAGCAGAGGCTGGTGACAGAAAGACCTTAATTCATGCACCATGTGCTTGAGTGATGTGTTTACTTTCAACTTTCAAGTCAAATTCAAGCAGCGGCCAAAAACCACAGATCAACACATTTTTAATACAAAGTGAAAGTAGGGTCATTCCACCCTCGGTGTTCCACCAACTTTTGAAACAACATTAAATCCATATTAATACGCACTTTCAGTTAACCATGTCAAAGGAGATGGTAATTATGAGTAAGTAGGAAGTTTGGGATGAAACCAAATAATTGCTCCTGAAGGAGGTAACATAAGCACAATTAGTTGGAAGGGTTATTTTTAGTCTTGAATGAGACTTTAAAGGTAGTTCTGTTCTCATTTAAGTCACTTGTTAGCTTGGAATACGCTGGAAGAATAGGAGTCTGAAAAATCAGAATCTAACTAAATTCATCTTCATGCTAATAGGGAAATTTAATTTTTTAGGCTACTATTACCATAATTACGCCTTCTGGCAGTGGTTTGGGTGTTGTAAAGCAACATGCATCCATTGAAATTCAGTGGATCTACGTTGGCTTACTCTGGTTGATAACATGGCTTAGCCAAGGGAGAAAGGACCTATAGTTTTTATAGAGGCAAAGTGAAGGAAACAGTTCTGCCTCAAGAAGGTAATGGTGTACCTAGCAGAATTTGGCCCTCATTATCAGTCTGTTCCACCAGGATGGGCTGTTGCCAGACATGGATACTCTCTCAAAGCCAAACTGCTGGGGTGAAGTAGGATGCATCAGTGAAGACTTTGTTTTCCCATGGCTAGCCAGTCAGTCAGAGTGCTTTCTCTAGCCTTGCTGGGTTCAGGGTGCTTGAGGCATCTCACATTTTGCTTTGGAGAGGTGGCAGCAATGCTAATGGCATCTCATCTAGGAGCAGCTTTGGCACTTCTCAGGGGTTTGGGGCAAGAAGGGGCTTTCACGTCTGACTTTCTCCATGGGCTGGAAAACCCTACTTGGTCTCCTAAGAAGGCACTAAGCCTGAGCAGTCTGAATGAAACCTCTTCTTCAAGCAGCCAGTGTTAGCTGCAGAGGAGGGTAACAGTGCTCTTGGTCCATACCGGGGCATGTTGGGGTTTTAGTGAGTCAATAACCACAGAGAATTAGAGGGTCATGTTTATGCCACATCCTGATGACTGACAGCCATCATAGCAAGTTTTGTTTTCAGATTTTTAAATTCAAAAACATAAAGTAATTCTATTACAACAGTGATCTGGCAGATAAATATATTTTCTCAGTAACTCCAGGATAGCCAAAACGGACCAATGCTTAAAGAAAACAGCCATGCAAAGGTGGGGTTTTTTTGGTCTCACCTTTTCACATTTGTGTGAAGGTCTTGTTTTGGTTTTATTTCTGTTGGCTCAGACATCTGTGTATTTTATTGCCTGTTCTAAGGAACTTTGCAATGCTTTTGTGAAAAGCAGTAGGAAAGCACTGAAGAAAAATTTGAGTAGATATAAAGCCTTAGAGAAGTGACACAACAGACAATTTCTCCATTTGCTCCTCCAGATATTGAGCTAAGCTGGGGAAATTACTTTAAGTACATAAGGTGACACAATTATTACAGTTGGGTCTTTGTTTAATTTTCAAATAGACAGTCCAGTACACTGAATTCAAAGGTGATTGGTTATGGGCTCTCCAGCCCGCCATGTCTAGGTCATCGGGTTCAATAATATCCCAGGTTGTAGCTCTGCACTCCATCCTTAGTGAACAACTTCTCTGAGAAACTTATACCTTTATTCTGCTTGTGACTTACTTATTGACAAATTTTGGTCTTTACAAATATGTTCACAGTTCAAAATATTTTGGCATGTGGTTTACGTGGTCCGATTTCAGCTTGTAGACTAATCACAGACCGTTTACCATGACTATTGCTTTGAGTATTTCCTATTCATCATGCCTGATTAAGATGCATAGCTACGTTTCTCTGTCTTCATTGGATGACACCCGTATTGCAAAGAGCTTTCGACTGACCTTCTAACCCTTTTGGTGAAAATATATGTGCACGAGCACCAACAAGGCTCTCCTGCAGCTTTTTTTGTGGACAAAATTTCATGCAGACAAGTGCTAGTGAAAAGTGCCTGGTAAAGAACAGAAATATTATCAAAAGAGCTGTATGAAATTTATTCACATTGATGTTCTGAAATGCTATTTTTGAACTGTTTCCTTAGATCTTGAAGTGAGCAAAAAACCCTTGTGTGAAAACTTCCCATGTGAAATAAATGAATTGTTTCCCTCCATTTCTTAGTGAACATTGCAAATACAGTCACAACATCCAGCAATAACTGAATAACTTTGAAGCAGTCTCCACAGCAAAGTCAGAGTATACTTGGCATTCAGTGATGCCCTGGCCATATTACTCCTGGGTGTAATACAGGCATAACTAGCTGATAATATATTAAGGCTCCTGCACTGTCATTTAGGGTGGAGTACTTTTACTGAGGATGTCAATCTCTACACCTATTAACTTTTAACCAATTAATTTAACTTTAAATTTATTTTTTTTTTTTAATAATTTAAAAAAAGGAGACAAACCCAAAATCAGTACTGCCCAGAGATAAGAAATGACCAAGCCTCTTCTTGTAGTTCTAATGTCAAAGAGAGAACAGGGATACAGTCCAGGGCGAAAAATTGTCTCATTTAATTACACCTGCACAGTATTTCAGTAGTATGACTTGGTGAGAGGGGTTTTAAGAGTAAAGTGCTTTGAAATAAAGCTATTAAATGCATACGGAGACATTGATCGATACACTCGAGTTATGGGGGAGAAGGAGGGAGAGGGAAGAAAAAGAAAAGGACTTTTTTCTTCTCTGTGAGAGTGGATTTGGAATCTTCAAGGGCATAAGGATGGTAAACGATTGCTAAAAGTCCAAATTAAGAGGTATTAGTCCATTGTGCGGCAGTCAGTCACATCATATTCGCATTGCTGTTTTCTTGTCGGAGGTTTTGCCTTGATCTACCCCAGACCACATTGACAAGTCACAATTGAAGCATTCTAAATAATCCACAGTGAAATAAGGCATAGGGTGTCACTCTCTAGGCTACAGAAAGCCTGAGCGCAGTGAAGTTAGAAAGGGTAGCAAAGCCCTTTTCAGTCGCGTTTCTCAGCCGATTAAACTCATTGAGGGCCAGGCTGCTGGAACGAAAACAGAAAGATCACCTCCTGTTCTCCAGTGTTTTGTTGGCAACAGCAGACAGATGTAGAAAAGTAGAAACATTTTTACTATAGCAACAAAGGGGAAAAGGGTGGGAGGCAAATAAAAAAAAGAAGTTGGAATTTGCAGGCTTGTTAATGTCTCAGGTACTTTGGGACAGTACTCCAGGTTAAGAGACCTTGTCAGCACAGATTGGAATTCAAAAGGTTCATGTGAAATGACTGTGCAGTGCAAACCTGTGTCCTCTTTTCTCCCTGAACTCCTCTATTGGTACAGTAATTAACCATAAGAACAGATTGACGCATGGAAATCCAGTTCATTAACATTTTTTTGTTTGGTTGGTGTTTTGGCTTTTCAGAAAAAGCCATTTAAGAGTGATGCCTTCTTTAAGAGTATCCCGTCCACCCATCCAGCCACACTGATGTGACTTATTGTGACATAAGATGCCACAGAAAATTAAGCTGAGCCCTCCAACTAAAGACTTGATTTAGCCATACATTCTCCACAAGTCACCATTTAAATTAACTGTTGTGGATTCAAGCTAGGAAAATGATAATTCAACTGGTGTGAGTAGTTGTGCAGAAAAGGTTTGCTGCTACGGGAAAAATAATCTGCAAAATACATCCTTAAAATATGGCACTTTTCCTTTTCTATGTATAAAGATATATAAATACTGTTGCAAGAAATGCAGCACATTTTTAAGAGGTCACTACAATTATTTTTTACCTGCTGCCTATTATGCATTTGTGCATACGTAACAGTCTTAGCAAATGCAGATTTTCATTTGCATTGTATAAATGTGCATACATATGTATGTTCAAATATATATAATTAAAAAGTTTTTGCTAATTTTCAGTATAGAAATACCCATATATCTTGCTGGGAATAAATGAAAATTATTTTATTTCTGTGCAATGGAAGAAAACTATGACAACCAAAAGCTCAACTAAAGCAAGTACGGAATGATTCTGTAACCGTGCGATTAGGGCAGTAAAATGAGGGACCAACGTCCCAGCCTCTCCTCTAATGAAAACATTCTGTATAAAATAATAGCTACAATTGCAATACCGATAAAAGACTTATTCCCTACCAAGACCTGTGGTTAGGGCAGTCATTTCAGATGTGATTGACATAGATTTCACTTCTGTAAAAAAAATTGGGACAGAAAGGATTTATACTGAAGTGTTTCTACCTTCTAAATAAATATGCTGCTGATGAACATATTCAGTCTAAAAGTTAGTCCTCACAAAGCCAAACGTTACCACAATCTCGGAGCATTTAGTTCCTTAGAAAATTTGGCCATTAACCTTGGTTTTTACATTAGTGTTGAGCCCTTTAGAAGAACAGGTCTTCAGAGGTGATTGTGTAGTTAAACTTCCTGGAAAAAATTACTTTAAATTCCCAAGTCTCTTAAATATCTAAAATCCACTTATTTTCACTTAGGTGCTTTTGGAAAACCAAAACCAAACCCAATTGCCCTCGTTCTCGAAGCAGACAACAAGTGCAAGGCAGGACTTTACGGTGCCTGTTGGAAGGGGGCAGGAGGATGCGCAGGGTTTCTGCACCAACCTGTCACCATTGGGATAACGAGTTCTGACCCCTCGGAAATCAGAGGCAATTCTCCCGAGGGCACGTAAAGCAATGTCAAGCACTTTAGCAAGTAGGCTAGCCGACATCTGAAGCACTTGAGTGTTTATAGGCAATGACTGGTCCAGAGCTTTTTTGTAAGCTCTTGTCTTTCTGGACTTAGATCTGAACTTTGATCTAATGGGTAACAGGTCCTAACATTATATACCTCTTTTCCAATCCTCATTTCCCAAAATGTTAGAGACTTGCTGAAGCTCTCGTGCTCTGCATTTGCAAGAACTGATCTAAAATACTGTGGTCATTTATCACTGGGTTGTGTTTTTGCCATGCTTTAAAAATTTTTTGTTATATATATCGTGTGTCTATGGATTTTGGCACGGTATTGGGTCATCTAAGCAATTTGGCATTGTTTAGCCTGCAAAATAACACACAGGGTCAAGAGCAGTCAATATTGGTCCTATAAATTATTGTCTAGGCTCTCATAAATTGTCCTCTAATTTGTGGCTTGAAAAAGAAAAAAAAAAAAAAAAAGAAGAAGATATCAGAAGTCAAATCTTTTTGCCTCTGCACTGCACTTGTTTTTTTAGTGAAAAGGGCTGTCCTTCCCAGCAGCCTGCTGAGGTGTTTGCTTCTATTGTCCACATTGGGCCAAAGTGCTGGAGACCAGCGTGACTTCTGATGTTGTGCTTCTACAGGGAAATGCAAAACTAAATCCCCAGGCAGAATTTCAGACAAAGTCATTTTATTTACTTATATTTATCTCTTCTGGAAAAAAAAAAGGGGGGGGGGGAGGGGCGGAGAAAATAGCTTGCATAATCCCAGTGCTAACACAATATTGATTCACATTCATGTTCAGTATTTATTGACGTGCATTGCATACAATGGAGGCTATCAATTAGGCTACTCTGTTGAAGGGAAGGGGCAATCATATCAGAAAACAGATGAAGCTCATAGTTTATATAGTCCTAATTTTATGTAATGTAAACCTTTCAAACCCTGGGCACATAAGAGTGAAGATGCATGTCCTGATGAACAAAAGCAAAAAACAAATGGATTTACTTTCCAGCTAATTACTATGGGTGACTGTCCACAGAGTCACATCATTATTTCCTGAAGTTCTGTAATGAAATCAGACTTCTTTTACTACAAGCTGAATTTCTGTGTATTTTATTAACCGACATTAAATGTTTTAGTACAATAGCTTAGCACAAGGTTTTGTTTTGTGAGTGGGCCAGATATATGAAATTTTAGAGGTGGTGCGTAATCTTACCATATTCCTTCTGTACATTTAAGCAGAGGTTCAGCATATTGAGACCCCATTAAAGATCAATGTCAAGGAGAGCATAATGGCATATGGGCAGTATTCAGGAGACCAAGTTGTTGCGTGCAGAAATCAAATATAAAATACTCTCTTTTTTTTGCCCCTCGGAGGTTTTATTGCATGGTCGCAGCTGGATTTACACTGTATTTAATAAAACATTAGTAGCCACCAGGGATTTAAATATGTAACGTAATTCTTTCTCAGTAAAATAATTCCATAAATCCAAATATGAGCCTTTTTTTTTTTTTTTTTTTTTGCAAGTGCTGTATGCCCATAATTAAATTAAACCCTATATATGGCTTTTTTTCACCATGGAATTTAATGGAAGCAAAATCCATCTGCAAAGTTGGTTTTGGATACATATTCACATTTTTTGGAGCTGAAGTAGGTCTGGTGGCTAATAAGTTTTGGGGAGAAACAGGGGTGCTGGATCTCCATCCTGGCTGAGCTACTTTTGATACAGACCTATGGCAAAATGAGGGTCAGTATTACTTTACAGAAGCAGGTGAAGGTATGCCTAATTCTGCACCAAAAAAAAAAGTGCAGAGTTGGTGTAATTTTCCCCCAGCTCTGTGGTCCCTACTGGCATCAGGACTACTAAGAAAATGAGGACAATGCAGCCATACTACCCTGGCCAGAGCATTTACCTTGTGCAGTGACCAAAGTGACTTAGCCACATTGTCCAAATAATCTTGTGTATCAGCCCTCAGAAGTTTTTGGTAAGATGATAACCGGAAAAACAGAGAGATGCATCTATATTTTATTTAGCAGATTTAATAATTTGGAGGCATCTTGAGTGTTTCTGGCAAAAGACATGGTTGGTCATATGTTTCATTGGATAAAACAAGTGCACTGAGGTTTGTACCAGCTGCAGATGATTTCCTTGTAGGCATAGTGCTAATCATCATGAAGAACAGGCGATGGGGAAAGAAACAGAAAGACTGTACAGGGAAATAAAATAAAGGTATTATAAAGTGAAGCTTGATGAGATATCTCAAGAGCTTTCACTGCAGTTTACAGAAACAAAAAGTTTGAGTAGTGACAAACAGTTGTTTTGTTCCTTTTTAATGAAAATAAAGATAAGGAAAAAAAAGAGTGAATGTTTGCAAAGACACATATTCTTGGCTATTACAACAGGGAGCCATTTTCCAAGTAGAATGAAGTTTCTGTTTGGTAACAGTAACTGTGGGTAACTGTGCTATGAAGGGAAGATGACTCCAACTGGAATTTGACTGGATCCATAAAGTTGACACTTCATACTTCTAAGTGAAACATGATCTTTAAAATTACAAGTCAACAGTCTCTGATGTCACAACTTTTCTGTAAACAAAGATTTTGGCAGCAAAGTACCCATGACAGAGGGTACAGATTCGATGTCTTAGAGAAGCCCTGCATCATTTTGTGAAATGCCTGAGATTTTCTCAAATTCTTGTCTTAGAGATCCGGTGGAACTAAATTAGTGATCCAGTCTAGCACACATGACTGACTTTGCATGGATGAATGATGCTACAGCATGAAGCAGAATGGATGAAGGCAGCTGTAGCATTTAAGCTCTGTGAGTAGTATGGGTAGAGAAATAAGAACATCTGAAGTGTAATTCACACTTAATACAAATCCATTAGCTTTCCTACACACGCTGACAGTGACAGTAAAAAGGATCATCATCTCCCATCCTAAACTATGTCTGACTAAGACAACATTTCTTCCCTTGTACTTGAGATCAGATGCCTCTTAACTTTGAACAACTGAACCTCAATGAACTTGGAGATCAGAGAACATCAGTAATATTTCATGAAAACCCTTCACTTGGGATTTTATTTTCTGGAAAAATTGTAGTTGGAAGTTAGAATAGTATTTTAAATTGTAAAAACCCCTAACTCTTAAAATATGCAGCTTTGTGCTTTTAAAACAAAACCAATGTTTTCACTTTTTGAACTTTTGCTCCAATTTCTTCTATTCACACCCTTATTTCTTTCAATTGTACATTTTCGTTTTCACATTGTCTCTGAAAAAAAGGCAAAAGGAAGTATTAAATGTGTTACAAGTGTCTAAATGTGCAGATTGAAATTGTTCCATATTTCACTTTTAGCATTTCTCATTAAGCAAGTGTGAAACTTCTGAAAAATAAAAAAGTTTGAGATATTTATGAGTTGGGTTTTCAGTAAAAAGCACTGATCAGATTCTCTTTTTTTGGGTCTTGAATGGATGCAATAATTTATGTTGGATCAGGTGGGAGACCTATTTATATTTATTCTTCTGTTTCTCTCAGACGTAGCTGAAGATTGAAAAACCTCACTTGAGATGTTCAGGACACCAATCCAGATGAACTTTTAAACACTGGGACGTGAACCAAGCTTGCATTCAGACAGTGGATTCGCATTGCTATCCAAGTGGGCTGAAAGGCATTTGCCACAAACGTCTTCAAACATGGGTCAGAAACAGATTTTGCTGTTGCTGCGTTTTGATTTATTATTTTGTTTTCTTTTGTTCTAGCAACTCCAAAATAAGACAAGAGTTGCTAAAAAGTCAGTATTTTCTTCTAGCTGCTGGTAAACACTTATCAAATCTTTCTTTGGGGTCAGTGATTTTTCATATGTCTTAGTACACAATGGAATTATTTAATTACTTTTGCTAGCAAGTTTACAGACAAGTATATCCCCATCATACTGCATATCCTCAAATAAGATTATTTACAATCCAATCTAAGGAGTGCTGACTGGTGTCATTGGAAGCTAAAGCTGCATCAGCATTTAAATTTCTACTTTTCTGGGCAAAAACCCAACTGGCTGATTCAATTAAACTCTTTATGTTATATTTTATCCAGAAGTTCACAATCTGAAGTGATTCTCAGAGTCTGAAGCCATGCCTTTATGATTGCAATTTGGTAGCAAGACAATTTCCGAGGACTGTTTTACTTGAACTGCAATGAAAATGTCAGGACATAACACACTTTCTGATGTGGGTTTTATGAAAGGCACTCCAAAATCAACCATTATTTCAAGCACAAGCAATAAATAACCTTCATTATTCATTAGAGTGTATATATGCATTTGTGTTTGCAAATACAGTGGTTTCCTGAGCAAAGAACCCTTTAATCAAAAGACCCTTCACTCATTTAAGGAGGTAACAAATGGGTAGGCAGGAGGCATGGAAAAAGACAGTCTCTTTAATCGGTAATGGAGATAATCTATAGAGTTCCTGCAATACAAGTAGTTCATCTTCCAGGCATAAACTTTAGATAAGATATAGGATGTGAAAAGATTCATGCAATATTGTGAAGCTACTTTTCATAATAGTCATTTGGACGAATTTTGTTTATGGTTTATATTGAACAAAGAGAATAGACCTTTCCCATATCACGTAAATCACAGCCCTCCTGAAGGATGTCTGGAGTGGTACTGCGCTATTACTATTCACAAGAACATTAACACCGGTGAAATAGGCTCTGTGAATTTACTGCTATTTACCTGTTCAGATTAGGAGCTAACGCACCTCCGCAAACAGCCGACATGACATGCCAGACCTGCAGCAGCCCCTCGCATCCTCAAACACTGTGTGAGAGTGCTAGAAAGCAGCCTCTACACACTGATGTCATTTGTGTGAGGGTTTTGGTGTTTTGTTTTGTTTTTTTTTTTCTTTTTAATAAGACTTTGAAGGAAGATCATATTTATGCTCAGGTACCCAAGTCGATGAGTTTTGAACAGGTCAGTCAGAATTTGAGAGTCAAAACCAGAGCTTGGCCGAAATACACTGATTTATCAGAGCTGTTTTCATTTTGAAACTGAAAAAAAATGTGTTCAGAAAGAAAATGACAAATTTGAATATTTTTCTGGTAATTCAAAAGCATAAATTACGATTTCTAGAACTGCTGTGTTTTGACAAATCCGAAACAATTTTCAATTTCAAATGTTTTTATTTTGGGTGGGTTAAAAATTAAATTGGAGGAGATTTTAAAAGAAAACAAGCCGAGTGTTCACTGTAAAAGAGAGTGAGATGCTGTTTCTTGTTGTTTCTTGTGCTTTTATACAGAAGGGTGTTTATATAATGAAGTTGGTGGGTTTGGTGGGAGAGGTGAAATCAGGAGAAAAACTCTGCCTGGTAGCCTTTCTATAGTTATTTAAGAAAACGGAAAAAAGAGGCACCAAGCCATAATGACCAACAATTTCAAACGAAGGCTTCGGGATGATGCTGGAGGATCAGATCAAACCAATTAAAGCACTGGGGAAGGACAGTGGCTCCCCAGCCCCTAGATAACAGCTCAAAAAGGAGGGGAGGAGGAGGAGGACTCTCTCTTTCTCTCTCCTGCTTCTTTCTTTTTCCTGCTCCTGTTTTTCATAGTGGGGTCACTAATGAACTTTTCAAGACCCATGAAGACAACCCTTGTGTTCTGATTAGTTGCCTTACTTTTAATGAATTGTTTTAATCAAGTTTCAAAGCAGGCACTCTATGCTTCATTGCAGCAGCCCAATGACAATGAGCTGAATGTTACCAAGACAGTGCATCTGATGGACTTTAATGGATTTTATGTGACAGTGTCTAGTGGCCTCATATTAGACATAGCTTTACAACAGAGAACCCATGGGGTTGCACTATGCATTTAATCTATACAAACTGTAAGGATAAGGGAGCTGGGAAGCTGGGGAGGGGGAGAGACTCTGAACCTTGAAGACCTTCAAAAGACATGCATTTCATACTAATAAGAAACAGTCTTTGGTCATTTTATTTTTTGCAATAGCAGAGTCCCGTTGTGTTTTCTTAGGGACTGTCATGAGTATAATATCTCCAGGGCTTTTTGCAATAACATTCTCGAAACACAAAGTTATCTGGAAAAATTAAGCTCTCAAGGAAATCTTGGCAGCGCTGTAACATTTCCTGGATTTCAGGTAGTGATTCTGAGTTGTGATCTCTTAAGTCCGTAACAATTTGCTATTTCTAATTTATTGCTTCATTTGTGACTGCTGCTACAGCAAGGTAAATTTATTCTGATTTGCACAACCTAAGTCTTAGCTCTGACAGTGACTAATTATTACCTGAGTTAAAATAATGAAAGTGTCGGAAAGTGTCCGAATGCAATTTGTTAGGAAAACATGTGGCATGCTGTGTTACCCAAGCCCAGAAAAGCCTAAGTGATCAGAAACCATGGAGAATTAAGATTTTTTCCCCCAAAGGTTACAAATCAATGTGGAAAATTTTCAGGGAACTGGAGTGCTGAGGGGTTCCATTCACTAGACTATAACAGGCAGACTGTACCTGTCTGATTATTTGCTTAAGGAGGAAAAGTCACTTTTTTAGAAAGAATCTAAAAGGATATTGTGATGGTAACCGTGCCTAGAGAGCTTGCATCTGTTACAGATTATTATTTGATACTATTTAAAGTATACACTGGATGAGGATTATTTTGCCATTCTTTTTCAGAAAAAAACAAAACACCAAACCAAACCAAAACCAACACACAGAAAACAAAATCTGTCGCAAGAAACTCCAAAAGTATAAGCACCTTTAGCTGATGTAAGTAACACATTATTTATTGGGTTTTTTGCTGGCTCAGGGTCAGTCCTGTGTTTTGTCAATTATAGGCATGTCTTATTCACAGAACAGCTCAGCTCCAGCTGTGTAAAATGAATCCTGAAATGAAATGGTCAAATGATGTTAATGACTCTGTCTGCTTGTGAAAGTTTCTGAGGAATGTTAGCAGCTCTGCGTTAGAATTAGAAAGCATCTGACAGCTCTGTAGTTCTGGTTGTTCAAATAGCTCTATGCAAGCAGATGGGATATCAGCAAATTAAAATAATAATACAAAAATAATAAACAGCTATCTGGCTGAAATAATAGAGCAGTACAAACGATTTGGGACTGCTTCTTTCAGGGTATTTGTCACTCTTGTGAGCCATTTAAGCCACAGTGTAAATTAAATTTATCTTAAACAGGATTTAATTTAGATTGAATAAGGCAATTGTTTTATTGTTAAGTACCAATTGGATGTCAACACATAATGTTTTCTAGAGTGATAATTCTACTGTACTCTGAAAAGATGGTGGGACTACATAAAGGCTAACAATTTCATGGTCCATAAGGATCTACCTATGTTTAATATTACTTAATATATACCTGTATTTACTGCCTGTATTTCAGGCCCTCCTACCACATCAATGTCCTTTTGTATTAAGAAGCTATACGGTCTGCATCTCTGTCTGTATCTAACACACCTGCTAAACCTCTAGAGAGATATGATTGTATTAATGACAATATATTGATTGATTTCTACTTTATGTGAACTGCCTGTATTTAATTTAAATATACAATTAAGCATATTGAGGACCCAATTTGGATTGTTACTGTGGTAAATAATTGCTAATAGTGTCATGATACATCACATATTTTAAGGCAACGTTTCTCATATGCTAGTAGCAACTGCATATATAAAATATGCTGAGAATCTGTTTTAATTATTCATACTTGTTCATGGCCAGTGCTTTTCTGTTTCTCTGGTCTGGAAGGAACAATACATATCTTGGCACTTCTAAACAATTGTTAGCATAATTTTCAGGAGAACATGTATACCTTTTCACATAGAGTCGATGCATGTGTTTATTACGATTATATGGAAAATATAGATGTCAGTCCGTAATTCTGCTCTCTGTTTTGCCAGTTTCTAGTGTGTGTACAATATATCTACAGATCAGGCAATTAAATCACTAATATTATTTGTACTAATTATTGCTATTAAAATCTATCAGTAGTACAATATTAGTGTCAGTGGTATTGCTATTGTCCAAATAGATTTAATTTGTAATTTTATATGACAACAATAAAATTATTTTTGAATCTTCTGTGCACATATAACAGGATTGACAACTAATTTTCCAAGAATTTTCATTCAAGGGAAAAAACCCCAACAACATTATCTTTTCTTACCTTCACTCCCATTTTGTCTCTGCTTTCTACAAATAAAACCAAACTTGTACAAGTCAGTTTGCTGAGAGAAGTCTCCATGAAAACAGCAATTTAAAAGAAGCCTGAAGACTATTTGCAAATTATGAATTTGTAAATACAACATTTATTATTAAAAACTTGGTTCTAAGAGTTGCACTCATTTAATCAAGGAACGGAAACAACTCTGTGTGATTCACACACCCAAAAAAAGATAATCATAAGAGACCCCAGACATATAATTTCTAATCTATGACTACACTGCAAAAAACTAGCAGCTGTTCAAAGAAAATTCATGTACAGAGAAAGAGGATGGGTTCCAGAGTTTGAAAAGCAACTCAGAAAGACAGATCCTTTTGCCACTGAGGTCACCTGGAAATTTCTGCCTGGGCTGGTTTGCAGGCAGTGTGCACTGACCCCCTCCTTGTGCAGGGGAGTGTTGCTGTTTCAATGTTGTTTGGTACCTTTTAAGAGGAGCGGTGGTTGGGGTGTCATTACATGGCCATTTCTAGTGGCACCAAGCCCAGCTGAAGAAGTTCCAGCTTTTTCCCCCTGCGTATCATTCCCATCCCTGCAGCGCATCCCAGCCCCGCAGCTGCGTATCCCTTTGGTCAGGCAATTCTTTGTGTGGCATCTCTGTACAGTAAACCGTGGCAACAGTGTGAGTCGGGAACACAGACTTTTCCTTCCTTTTCTTTTTGGAGAGAATCAGTGGGAGGAGATTTTTGTGTTCTGAGGTCCAAGACAAGAACCTGATACGATGCTTGAGGCAAAGGCTACTCCAAAAGATGGGGAGACAAGGAGAGCCTGAAGCATTGCACATCCTATTCAACCTGCCCCAGTACGTTGAGTAAAATTTAGGCACTCAAGCCTCCGACGACTGCGTTGCACAGTTGCACAGGGCCTTTCCTATCCAGCCCTGCTGTAGGCGGTTCCCAGCTCAGAAGGGATGATGTGGACCTAAAGCAGCTGGCAGTCCCCGGCAGCCTTCAGACCAATGGCCCCGGCGTGCAGGGTGGGATGCTCTGCGCAGTCCAACACCCGGCGCAGAGAGGCAGCGTAGCCTGAAAGGCTGCAAGCAATCTGTGCCAGTAATGAGCAGCCAATTAATTGATTACTGAAAGTATAACTGAATCCTATGCCTCGGAGAAATCTAAAATATAGTAACTGCTTACTTTATTGACAGAATTCATGCCATATTTAGTAGCTGGTATGTAAGAAGTAGCTGGACAATTTTGTTACACTTAATATGTTTCAGAACACAGCATAAAACATTTTTTAACACTATAACATCTATTGAGCAGTACCTCTGGGAACAGGCTTTATTATTAGATTACATTATACAAGATTAGACTAGTCAATAAGGGATTTCTTTCACACAGCATGCCATCTGAAATACCTGTTTTCTTTCCTTTTTTTTTTTTTTTTTTTTTTTTAAAATTACTTCAAGACCTTCTTTGTAGGATCGTAGGTACAATATACCCATGAATCATAAAACTGACAAGCCCCAGGGCTGAATGGTCTCTGTACGGGAGATACGAGGCCTAGAGATAAAGGTGCACTACAGGTATACAGTGACAGGGGTGGATTATAGATAAACAAAAGGCGCAGTTATTAGATGGGAAGTGCCAAGCAGGATTGTACACTGAGAATGCAAATTGTAAGGACTGAGTCTCAGGGACCCGACTCTGCTTGGACTGTCAGGCAACGGGAAAACAAAGACAATGCATCAGTCTGGGTGCAATCCTGGGTTTTTTAGATCTGCTTTGGCTGCTGGCTGCAGAAGGGAGAGGGGAAGCAGGCAGGGTTACAGCCAGGTTTTGGCACCTGCTTAAAGCCCTGGGGAAATTCAGGCTCCTCATAAGGTTAATTCAAGACTCTATTTCCTGATCAAATAATTTGCTGTTTAGTTAAATAATAATTAGAAAAGCAAAGAAGAGGCGTACTGTGAGATAGCCTGAGTCAGGGCAGAAAACTGACGCCTCGATCCTCCCGGGATCCAGCACCCCGAATCCTCTCCCTGCCGTATTAATCTTCCCTGCCTTTGTTCAGAGCAGCGCAGCATCCAGGGGAGAGGCAGGGTGGCAGAGTCCCACCTGCTCAGGTTAGGCTGGGCATTGCTCCCCAGGGATTTTCAGGACAACTCAATCCCTGCTCGGGCAGGAGTTCCCAGCATGCCAGTTTGGATTTCAGACTTTGGTGCCTGCAGAGTGCTGAGGTACTATTTTGGTACCCAATCCCTTTTTGAACATATGTCTGCTCAATTACATTGCTGAAAAATAGCGAGAATCAAACACGCTATTTGCTTTTTTCAAATTATATCCGGCGCTATTCACACATTTTTCCCCCTTTAAATTCCACGTCACACACCAAATTGGTTCTGTTGCTGGCAATTCTCTCTGTTAGTCCTACGTTAAAAATCTGCACTGAAGTACACAGTTGCTGACTACATCCGTACGAGCAGCTTCCATTCAGATTTCCTAGATGGAGACAACTTGTGGCCCACTTTGCCACACTAACTGGAAATGAATATGAATTGAAAGGACTATATTTAAGAGCAGTTTCCTTTTTTTGCCTACGAGGACTTTTCTTCTCTTATATAACCAAATTTCCCCACAAGATTGACATTTCAGGAAAGGGGCAGAGGCAGACAGGTGACTACAGATCAAATTGGATTTCTGCAACCTTCCATTGTAAAGGTCAACCCTCTGCAGTGGGTTTTCAGCCAGCGGTTCCTCTCTTGGTTTCAAACACAGGCGAAATACTTCACATGCCCAGGTACCCTTTACTATTGTCTCTTTTTTTTTTTTTTTTTTTAATTATTATTTTGGTCTTTTCTTTCTTGGAATGTTTAATAGAGAAAACACCTAAGCAATAGCGAGCGAGAAAAGATTCCTGGAAGTAACGACCTGTTGCAACCTTTGAGGGAAACAGAGGATCTTTAAGTCAGAGGCGCAAGCAGGCAAGAAACACCCCTACTGGAGGGCAACATTGCTTACTTTGAACAGGATTTGGCAGTGACTTTGATGAAGAAACTAGAGAAATAACTCCAGTAATTACCTTTTCCCCATGTTGGCCAGTGGGTTGCCATGGACACTCTGTTCTGACCAAAATACAGGCTCCGCTGCAGTGTTAGCAAGCTGTCAAATAACCAATTGGGTGTCAGAAATTTATAGCCAGTAATTAACTGATAGGTTTATAATTAAGCGGAGATGCCCCTGAACAGCAATGCTTGGATCTAAATTCAAATTCTGACTTTTTCCAAAATTCAGGGGCAAAAGAGAGTGACAATTTGGGTTCAGTCCCATCTTTATAATTAAACAATGATTTTTGACAGGAGGGGAATCTCCAGCAGTTAATGACTGACTGCAGGAGTTGAGGGCCTGAGGCAAAGCTGAGGGCTTTTAATCCAGGTGGTCATTAACTGCCTGGGAATGCCTGACCCTGGGGTTAATTGTTTCTATTTTAAATCGTGAAAATAATATACACATATACAGACCTCTCCCCCTTCCTTCTTTTCTGCTGTACACGTGTGTTACAAATATAAATACGCTGCCATTTTATGCATTGAAAAAAGATGAAAGCTGAGCTGTTGGGATGCTCTTGATGTGTCTGGTAAAAATTTCAGGTGCCTAAAACATTCTCATGGCAATCTGCTCTTTCCATCCAGAAAATTTGACCCACAGCCTGGCCAGAAGAGACCGACTGGGAAGGGCTCTGGGTTGGGGTGTGCAAGGAACAGGAGTCCTCAGTGCGGTTTTTACAAGTATTTGGGCTGCCTCTGATTCACAAATCTCAAAATCTTGGGAGGTGATTTAATTTTTATTTAATCTGCTGATTTTGTAAAACCTTTCTGCAATTCTGCACATCCTTGGGAGTAAGGCACAAAGCCACTTTTAGAAGCTCTTTGTGCACCTTTAAATATCTGATCTTTTCTTGGTTTTTAGTGCTGGCTGCTCAGCACAGTGCAGGATCAGCCCCTTAGAAACCAGCAACCCTTTCTGTTCAGTGCTAACTCTGGCTTGTGCAAAAAGAAGCCATCAGGAATTAAGCACCTCCTGTAACCCCAGGGAAAGCCAGAAACTGCTTAGGTGACATGCCACACTGGGGAGCGGGCAAACCCAACAGCCAGCAGATACCTCATCTCAACCAGAAAGAATTATGTTGTGGTTCATTTAGATGTATTTTCTTCCCCAAATCCTCCTCTTTCTCCCTGCCTGGCTTCCCTTGTTTTTAAAGAGACATATGTCATCATCGCCAGTTCAGTTTCCTGTGTTTAACCCTTGCTATATCTAGCCTGATTACTCCTAATAAAGCTTGACAGTTGGAGGGTTAATCCAGCCCTTGGTCTCATGGTTTCTTCTCAGGAAACAATCTGTCCCTGAGAGCTTTCTGGCCTGTTGCAAGGTTATATCCCCCTGGGGTGCCATCAGCGCCAGCCAGGGCTCCTTTCCCATTGTCTGCCAAATGGCCACCAATTAAGTCAACTGTTTCCCAATTAGAATTTTGAGGAATTTATCTTGTTCCTCCTGTGTTCAAACTCCCAAGCAGGGGCAGCTCTTGGAGTCGGTTACAAGGGATTTTTTTTCCCTTCCAGAGTGGGGGTGCGGGCAGAATTAAATAAATAAATAGCAGCTCTTTCCTGTAATCGGATACTCCTGGGTTTTTCCTGTTGCCCATTCACACAGCTTAATCCTGGGGTATGTAATGAGAATTTGGGAATATTTAAGGGAGGATATTTTATTATTGTTCATTCACCTGAACTAGT
The DNA here is from genome assembly GCF_929443795.1 of Astur gentilis. Lineage (NCBI taxonomy): Eukaryota > Metazoa > Chordata > Aves > Accipitriformes > Accipitridae > Astur > Astur gentilis. The sequence goes on along the minus strand of NC_064889.1, from coordinate 20,315,838 downwards.
GTGGCTGATTTTTTTTTTTTTTTTTCTCAATGCTGCTCTCAGTAAAAGTTTTTGCTGTGACATCGGCTGTAAATGTAACAAGATTTTCTGAATTAAAAAAAGAAAACAGTAATTTTAATTTCAATTGGTCTAATAGCCAAAAGTGCAGGGTTGTTGCTGTCTTGCCTTTTTTTGTTTTTCCTTCGCCCAAATTGCTTAACTGATTGTTTACATCAGTTTTACTGGTGAATTAAATTCTGGGCTCTGGGTCACCTTTAATACGGGAAATGCAAAGTCTGGCAAAGTTATCAGGATAATATCCTTTAAACTAGATATACAAAGATCTGATCGATCCATTCTAGGCAAATAGGACCTTTGGCTTTCTTCCTGAGAGAGCATGTGAAGGTCTTCTTCAGCAAACTCTATGTGATACCTCAACTGCCCTTGCCATGAAGGAGTAAAACATTCAGCTCTAGTGCCATGGGCAGACTGTGCTAGGCCAGGCACGGTGTGACCCTCAATCCACACATCTGAATTTATCTTTCAACAGAAAAAAAGAAATTACATTTTTCTGCAAGTTAAAGTCCAATTTTCTAAAACTGCTAAGAAAAAGAAAATAATTACGATGTGTGACTGGAGATGGAAACATCTCCTGCCTTTCTTTTGCAGTTTTCAGAAACTGGTGCACAATAAAGCTTTTTTTCCTTTTTAGCTTCATTACTTGTGGACCTCCACTTCTATGGTTTGGCTTTAGAGCTGGGGTTTGAATATATCCAAGGTTTCAGAGCAAACTTTGGGATTAATAATGAAAATTTACTTTTTCACAAGCTATTCACTTTGATGTTAAGCAGATTAGCTGAAGTGTAGTCCCGGGTCTTCAAACATTTTGGTGATTGAGCCACCTTACACACTTTTCTGCTGATCCTTTGCTGTGCTTGGCTCCATAGTTTCTGACTTCCTCCTGGTGCTGCAAGAAGTGATGTGACTAAAAATGTAACCAACATCTGTCCTGTGCCTGTTGTCTTCTCTTTTTCCAGAGAGAGTCAAATGTTTTGTTTGGGATTGCTTAGGGAAGATTTTTAGCTCTCTTTTTCACACATTTCCTTTTTATTGCTGCAAATAAGGCCAATTCACTCAACTCACATCTGTTTCTAAGTGTCACTAACTTCCTACAAGTTCAAAAACATGAGGCAAGATAGAGATAAAGACCTTATATAAAATTTAGCTGCCAATCCAGTGTTCTCTAGGGTTTAAGTATGATTTTATCTGAAGTTGTGTGTTTGGCTATCCAGATTTGCTTTCAATCGTTACAAAAAATGGCAGGTCTGATCCTACATGGGAGAAATTGCAGAAGTTATTCCAAATTTACATGAATGAAACTGAGTCCTTTAGTACCTTTCTTAAGTCCTTTAGTCTTCTCTTATTTGAATGAAGGACAATTGCAGTGATTTGTATGGAAAACTGAGACCCGCAAAGCTTTGCAAAATGTTGGGGATATGTTATAATTTTTTTTTCTTTTTTTTTTTTTTTTTTGTCCAAGATGCACAGCTATTCCAGAAAGAAGAGGTGAGCACATGTCCCAGACATAGTGTAACTGTAGAAAACAAAAATATATAGACATGCTACCCTCGAGGGTGGGAGGTGGAGGAAGTTAGTGAAAAAATATAGCACAATAATAGTATCGAAAGAACAGGACAGTAAATTATAGCTGTCCCTGGTTAGATTTAATTGGGTTTTCCTCAATATAGTGAAGAGTGGTTGAGGAATTTCTTTGCTTGCCATAAAGCTCCCAGCAGTCCCCCCAGACCACACTCAGCTCCAGTCCCATGGAAGTGAGTACATAATCTTTACCCACACATCAATACCCAGCTCCCACAACAACCAGAAGGAAGCACGCACCATTAAAGAGGTTAATTCCCACGCGTTAAAATAGACTGTATTTATTGAGGAAATGCAAGTAAGCATTTTAATAGAAAATTTAAAACCCATTGTGCCTGATTCTCCTCACATTGGTTTTAAATCAGTGCCACTCAGTTTTGTTAAACCTATGTTTTTTCTGGAGTTAGCAAAAGGATGATGCAAGACATTCTCCCCTTGTTCCTAAGTAAATTAATGATTTTGCTAAAACTGTTCTTATCACCCTGGGCTACTTAAACTCAGTGAAACTCCCAAATGTTGGTGAAACTCAAGCCCTCAAACACATCTTCCCTGTTCGACTTGTGCCTCTTGCACGTTCTCGCAATGGCTCTGTGCACAACTTAGGAGCATGCAGATTGCACGTGGTTGTTTTGCCTGCCCATACAATCCTCAGGTGAAAAAGCAGTACTCATTTTTACAGATGTGGGTTTTGTTTTCCTGTAGCCATGCTCAGGGCAAGCTCTTTGGCATTTTCCATCTCTCCCCTAAGGAAAAACAGAGCATGGAGGGAGGCAGGGGACCCAATGCGCAGACACGATGAACACACAGTACTACAAATGCATCCCAATTCACTTGTGGCTCTACATGTATGTAAAAGATCTGCTGTTGGGAAATTCTGTCTGGCTATATCAGGAAGATTAAAGGCCTGATTTTATTTCCTTTCTCAGTTTGCATGTTTGATTTTATATCTTCTCTCTCTTTTTTTCTTTTTTTTTTCCTTTGGAAAATGCTGACCTACCATGCTTCACTTCAAATAAAGACAGGAATCTCCTCATGTAAGCCTGCTTAGGATGCCCTCATGTGCTAAATAACAAGTGCCAATGACCTCCTTTAGCTGTTAAAGATAACTGCTCCACCAAAACGTGTTCCTCAGAGGAGGAGTTCCCCAAGTTCTGTTCATGAGGCATCATGATGGGACCTCCACATGGGAGCCAGCCTAGGGATGCCCTGGGGCATTGAGACTCCTTCTTTTGTCTTCCCTTTCCAGACCTGTTGGGTACATGCCACCCTTAGGACGGGGCTCAGCAAAGCATCCCCCTTGATGCAGACCCTGCAGGGGCTTCTGCTGGGGCAGGGGCATACAGTATCTGGGAGCTCCAGGGCTCTGCACCCCACCAGGGCAATGCTTAGCCTGGTGCCGCCACGCCTGGAGGAAAGGCCGCAATTGCTGCAGCATCAGCAATGAGCTGGTTGTGTTGAGAAGGGCTACAAATAAAAAGAGCCTTTGTGGCCCCCGCACAAAGGCCTCCTGGTTGCTCTTTAAGAGCTCTGCTTGAGCGTGTGTTGGCCCGGCTGGCTGCATCACTGCCTCCTTGGCACGGTGTTAATGCATGCGAGGGCAGCGGAGATGCTCTCAGCAGCAGAAAGAGCAACTGAAACACAGATGTTTGCGGGCGAAACGGCACGATGTACCAGTGGTGACACAGCTCTGCTACGACAACTAATTTAACAGGCCCAAAGAGGGCTTTCTCAGGCCTGCGAACATCATTAACTATGACAAACAGAAAATTGTTCCCTAGCCAACAGCTTAAGTAGATTTACAAAAAGTGATTTATTTGTGTGCAGTTAGTAACAGCCCCAAAGCGTTATATTTTTATATATATATATTTATATATATATATATATATATATATAAAATTGAACACCAGAATTTGGCTCATTTGCTGTGAGAAACAAAAAGCCTTTCCAACCACTTTGGCAAAAAGTAGGTCTGGCTTTTAACAGTCTTGCTGTGGTCAAGAGCTGTGCTTCTCTTGCATGTCAAAAGTGATGTTGAATCCTCTGGGGAAGAGGCTGAAGCTGCTCTTGGGTGGGTGACTGGTGTGGGGTGATGCTGATCTCAGCACACCTCCTCCTGGTGGTGCAAAGAAGTGGTGTCAGTGACATCCTCTTAGGGAGTCAGATGTTGCTGCAGATCTGATAAGGCAACAGGTGCCAGATGTACACCCAGAGCCTTTGATAATTCACGTCAACAAAAGGAAACGGAGAGTCTGAAATGAGGGAATGAAGACAAGAAAACTCAAAACCATGGCTGCAATTTCCTACATTGTTTGTTACCTCTCACTTGTCACTAGAGCTTCGACACCTTCAAGGCCAAATTTACTTTTTCCTTGATTTTATTTCCTTGATTTCCCTGTTCTAGTTTTCTATTTACTTGCTCCAAGGCTACAAAGTGTGTTAGTTTCTTTTGTTTGTTTGTTTTTTTACCCCCCCTTCCCCCCCCCCCCCCCCAAGCCAGGTAATCTTTCTCACAAGATATTGTTTAACTTGAAAAAAACCAAATGACAAACAACTCCTCCTTAACCCAGAAGGATTTGAATAATCAAGCCAATCCACAAAACAAAGGACCTGAATGGATACTTATTTAATTGGAGTTACTTACCCCTTTCTGTTAGATTCTGAGCTTTTCAACGTACAGACTCAAATGCTCTGTAGAGTTCCTAATATGATACGGCCCATTTTCACTTGCCCCTTCACCACCGTAATAGTAAGCATGAAAAAATAAACAAATGGCAATTTTAGACTAATTTTCTTTTCTGTTCTTCCCCTTAAAATGTACTGAAAGACTCTAAATTTCCTCTGGTGTTTGGTAACCTGAAAAGAAACTTGATATAATACAATTGTTACCAAAGCACTATCACTTTGTGACATTCAGTTTATAAGGAAATGTGGGAATGTGCAATCCATTCATGGTAATTTAAATGGATGTTTTGATTGGATTATGTAAGTATATTTGTGTGCCTGTGTGTGTGTGTGCATATATGCCATAATTTGTCAAAAGACGTCACTCCATAAAAGTGAATTTAAACTTAATTTTACATTCTTGGCAAAAGTTCAAAGGCTAAGTTCAGTTTAACCTTGGCTTAGCAGAGCTTTTTCTCCTGATTTTTCAGTCTGATATGAAAATTGCTTGTGAAATAAAGACAAACATAGGTTCGCCTGAGAAGGCATTAATAATCCGATCCTTACATGTTTGTATAGAAGACAGGTACAATCCAGTGTTGATGATTGCTTCTTAGCTTCCCTTTGCTTTCACAGAAAATCCTGGGAGATAATACCAGGTCATCACAACCGTGCACTGGAGCATTGTGCACTCACAAACAAACATTGGCAACTCTGAAAGGCACAGCTAGCGATGGTTCATATGTGTGGGACTGATATATCCAGATACACAAGAGGAATCATCATTGCAATAAATCACTTTTGGCATTTTATAATCCCCATTTGACCATTTTCCCAAACAAATTATTCAAAGTGTATATTACATTGCATTTTTTAAATTTTGTTTTAAATAGAAGACCTTTTACAGAGAGCCTAAAAGATTATTTTATGAGATAAACTTAGTGGTGAGTTTTCCAGTCTAAGCAAATAAGAATCCCACGGGAACTACGAATTTGGGATACATTCAAACAAACACTGTAAAGTTTTGAGAAATGCCAAGTTTTTTGGAGATCGGGGGGTGCGTGTGTGTACTATGAGTTTGTATAGTCAACAATCTCAGAGCAATATGGTATGCCAGTTATTAATTCTGCTCATTGCAGATGGCTTCATTATGTGTATTTAATTTCAGTACTTAAGCAAACATACAGAAGTAGGGCTCACAAACTGCATTAGGATACGATGGTTACGTACAGTCAAATGAAACGGAAACGAAACAGAAAAAAATGATACTACTTGGACTGGAGGTAAATCTTATATTGATGGGATTAAGCCATTCAGAAGCATCCCTAGATCTGAATAGCCCTAAACCCACCAATTGCTTTGCTTGTGGTGTCGAGAAGGTACTGATCGCTAGAGCCTTAATTTGCTGCAGCAGTTAAGTGCTCCAATTCCTCAGCGCAATAATTGCCACATGTTGAGTGTGCAGATGTCTAAACACGTGGGAGCACTTCCCTTTCCTAAAGACAAATGAAGATTTTCATTTTGTTTTGTAAACGTGTCAGGATTTATCACTTAGTCATGTGTCATGCATTAGGGTGTTTATACAATACAGCTTTCCACACCCTGGTTCTGGACTTCTATGATTTCAACAACAAGGCCGTGGAGTAACTGGGGTTTGCCAAACCTTCCCCTTTTAACCCAAACCTTTGGCTGGACTAAAGAGAAACATGAGCCGAGAGTGCCTAGTAAATGGTAAATATGGTTATTCCCAAGAGTGAGACAAGTGGGATTCACCTATATCCTCAAAGACTGCTTGATAAAAGATACATCATCGGCAACACAGTCGGACATTAAAAAAGAAAAAAAAAAAAAAAAAAAGAAAATAAAAGTAAAATTGAAATAATGATGTCCACCAGCAGTAATTATGTACATCCATTGGTATTACACTGGCCCTGTATTGAGTTGCGTCTGTAGCCTCTTCTCGGCCTCCATGCCTGACCCAAGCACCGAACATCTGACTTTTTAAACTTTCCTTTTCATATAAATAGCTACATTTTAAAGCAATTTGTTTTGGAGTTTGAATATGTAACATCTTATCAGAGACAGGCTGACTGACTGTGATAATATTTCTGAAATAACAGTTCCATAGTGGAAACAGGAATGGGCAGAGGTTGGGAAGTTCGGAGGTGGCTTGGGCACCAAGCCCAAAGTTTACTTCATTTCAGTTTGGGGTTTCAGGCTGCTGTTGATGCTGCAGGTGTGGAGCTTCTCTCATTAGGACATCAGAGGTCCAGATCTGAACATTCATATGTAGCAATGAATATGTGGTTTGGGGTCCTGACATATAGTCCCTCTCCACGAAAAACTTTACAAGCAAAGCCAGGATTAGCTGCTAAAATGTCAAAATAGCTAACCGGTGTTTCTAATGAGCTGTTGTCTTTTTTGATCTGCAAATAAAGATGGTAAAAAGTGTCCAAGAAGAAAGTATCTCCCCCTCTACTCTGTTACCCTTTTGGGGGCTCATACTCCTTTTTTGTTTGCAGAAGAGGGGGAAAAAACCCCCAAGCCAACAGTTATTTATCTGTTACCAGACAAAGACTGTAAAGAGATCCAAGAAGAGCATCCCAGCACAAAAGCCTGAACTCTTTGACCTCTCAGGCCTCAGGCCTGGACAATTGGCCGAGCTGGGCTTTTTCCTGAGAACTGCCCGAGGGCAAAGGCTGAGAAAAGATGCACATTGTTCCCCCACACCATCCATTAACTGCGAGGGCTGAAAGGCAAAAGGATCTTACCAGGTTATAGCAGTGCTGAGAATGCAGCTTGACACTCATTTTCAAGGTAATGTAATAAAGGAAAAAAGTGAGTCGTAGAGATCTTAATTCTTTAAAATTTAAAAGCTAATTTTGTGTCTTTTAGTCAATTTCCTATGCAGGAAGGAAGAATTTATTAACTGACTTCTGATGTTAAATGGAGTGCTAATGGGCAAGTACAACAATTCAACAGGTGCCAAGTAGAAATATAGAGACATTATATCAATATTAATCTTAGAGCCTTGCAAAAGCCTTGGTAGGGGGTTTTATTAGGCAGGTTGTGATGGGAACACCCCTGCCATCTGCAAAGTGAAAAGGGGGCTTGTGTCGACTGTTTAAAGTGCTTGAATGCTCACATTGCAAAGTATTTTAATGCAAGATTATGAATTTTGCGCCATTGGAAATTGCTGTTTGTTGACAGAGGTTGTCCTGAGCTTGGAACTTCTCCTGGAAGAGATGCCTTCGAGCGGCTGTGCTCCGTGTGTGCCTGGGCCAGGGCAGGCGAGGCAATGATGCTGGAGAGCAAAAGTATTTCCAGCATTGAACACTCAGCTGGAAACCTGAACACCCATTATTAGCCTGGATAGAAGTCAAAAGAATAGTTGAACCTGCTAAAAATCTACCCAACTGCTATTTTACAGACTGATCTTCTGCCAGTAAACAAATGCTGACTCTAATGTACTTCTGATTTTGACCCCTGGGTTGAAAATTTTCTATATAAACACCAGCTGATGAACAGGTCACTTTGTTTTCAAGACAAGACTCTCAGAGTTGCACCCCACACAGCAGGTCCCTGATCCAGATAAAAGACTTCAAAATGTCCAGCGATAATTTTCACTGAACAATTTTTCCATTGTTCCAAGCTGTCAAATGATTAGTGGGGAAGGATTAGTGGGAAAGGGAAAGTGTTTTTGTCTAATCATCTTATTCAGTGAAAAAAAATTTTAAAAATCCATTTTGATGTTCTCAGGTAGAAAAGTTCCACATTTTACAGACAAGCGTGTTTGAAAATTTCAAGATGGAAGTTAAGTGTAATTTTAAAAATGACAAAGCAAAATCAAAAGAAAATATTTTGATGTTTCATGGTACAACTTCTTTTCATCCAGCTGCACATATTTTCTGGTTGAAAGTGTGCTTTTTGCAGACTAACAACTTTTTAGTTCCATACCAAAACCAAATAAAAAGGAAGACACAGAAATTCCCTGTAATTAGAGAACTATTTGTCTGTGGCTCTGCTCGTCCTCACTAATGTATTAAAAATAACAAATAGTAGGGATATCTGGCAGCACGGAAATAATAATAAAAATTTCAGTGGAAAAACAGGGATTCAGTTAACTGAAAACCTGCTTCTCAGGGTTTTGACTCCTGTGAGATTTACCACCAACCATCTTATCTGCCTGGATCTATTTTTTAATGTTGTTTTTTAAGTAGCAGAAATTACCTTTGGCAAAAGTGCCCCACAAATTGCACACAGGCAACGAATTATGCCATTCCCCGATATGGCATAAATAGGCAAGGTGATAACACAGCATCAACAGCCCCTTTTCTAAGGGAGGTTTCACTGTGTGACAGCCACTGGGAACTTCGGGGCCTGCTGCTGTGTGTAGTCAGTGAATAAACTTTCTTGCTCCCAACCTTTCATAGTAGCCTTGGGTGAAGCCATTGTGGAGATTTCACCTTCCTCCGAAAGCTCAGAGCCCCCCGGCCCTGCCTCAGCGCTGCACCGACCTTCGTGCAGAAGGATTCTCTGAGCATCAGCACCAAACAGTTTTCAGCGAGACCTTCCCTCTGCAGAGAAGCGGTAGCAATCCCAGCCCTCTGCTCGGCCCCTTTTGAGAGGGTGTTGCACAACCCGGCTGCATCAAGTTCTTACTCTGTCATGTCCCTTTGCGAGCGGTGTCGTAAACAGCATCTTACTCATTTCAGCAGCGCATGCTGCAGAGGAGAAACATCACACGGTAATCCTGCGGAGCCGGGGCCAGAAAAGGAAATACAAAACTGCACAATGGGAATGACACGGGCTCTGGAGCTGCTTGACATGGGGCTTTTTCTGTGTGTGTGTGTGTGTGTGTGAAAGTGGTAACAGGCTGTATCTCACATGAAGAATTAGTTTCCTGTTCTAATAATAGTAATAGTAATCATAATGATCATCATAATAAAATCAAATTAATATTTTGGGGGTTCCAGCATCATCTAAGCATTCCCCCCACCTTCTTAACTCCATGAAACAAAAGTAGCCCCAAAGAACTGAGCTCAGTTTTATATATGTGAAAATATGCTGAGTGGGACTGGCAGCATCTCCCATTGCAAGCCCAAAATGTGGTTTGACAAAAACCAAGACAATTAAACCCCCCAAATCAGGGAATACCAGGGAGGTGAGTGAGAGGGGGGACATTTGAATATGCAGTGCTATTGTTTAGCCAAACTTTAGGTAAGAAAAATAATGATGTCAAGTTCTGTATTCAATAATTTTTTATTCAAATACAAATATTTAAGATACTGAAAAGCTGGTTTCTCTACTCCCTTAAAAATTCCAAAGTGTACAACCAGTTCCCATAAATGACTAATCTTATTTTAAATGAAGCTAATTTTTGGCTAGGTCTTGAGAAGAAAAAAATATTGGATCCACAACAAAATCCATATTTCCCCCCCACACTGTATCTTAAAAATGCATCCAGACTAACAGCTTGTTTCCAGATGATATTGGATGCTCCTTTTAGCTTCCAAAATAAGGTTTTTGAATCTGGTTGTGTGACACAGAGATCGGATACAGGTTCTAGATTTTTACCCCCTCCACTTCGCAAGGCTCAGGCTGGGGTACCTGCACAAGCTGCTGGGGGCGGGAGGGGGTGCAAAAAAAGGAAAAAGAGAGGATTTGAAAAATCTGGACCTGGGATTTTAAGTGGAAGAGCTCAGTCCTTCCCCCCTATGGCGGGTGGATTTATTGGGTGTCACGATGACACAATGTGTCTATTCGAAGCCGAAGAAAGCCCCCTACTTAACCTTCATCTTTTTGTGTGTGCACGTACCAGAAGGCACCACACTGTTGCTGGAAAGCAAATAATTAGTGACATGTTCTGTAACACCATTGCTATTTAAAGCTAAATCAGTGGGTTAATGCTTCTCGAAATGTGACATCCATGAGGGATTCTCGCTCCAGTACTGTTAGTCACTTGGTGGTCTCCGGAGTGACAGGATCAATGCACTGAGTTTCAAAACTCTTGGTTGCAACAGGAAAAAAGTGATTATTGAAGAAATTTAGGGGGGTGGGGTGGGAGTTGGGGGGGAAATCCTGCAGGGGCTGACTCTTTCTCCTCAAAGAACCCCATGGGGAATGCCAGTCCCCAGCCCGTTCACTAACCTTCACCCCAGCACATGGCTTGCTGCAGCCCCTCTGCTTGCAGGCTGATGGGTGAGGAAAAACATGCGAGATCGACTTCTGAATTGCAAAATCCCTGAAGGCAGAGCCCAAGGCTCGCTGGGTATTTGTGCAGCACTAAACACTCTGACGGGCTCAAAAGAATGAATCCTGAGAGTTCATAATTACACGCCAATGATAGATAGAGAGAGACTCTGGTGTTGATTTTGCTCAAAGAACTGAAGCAAAGCCATTCTTCATTAGGGCAAATGGCCTGAACAAAACTCTTTGCATGGGTGAGAATAAAATCCAAAAGCATTGAGGAAAGAAAAAAAGAAAAAGAAAAAAGAAAAAGGAAGAAATAAACCAGTCAAATCACATATTACTTCTTCTTACCGAGGAGATTGACACAGTAGCTTTTTTTCTCATTCCCATTTTCCGTTAAGCTGGTTCTTTAAAACACATCTGAACTTTTCCCATCCTGACGATTCCCACGGACAATTGGCAGAGAATCTAGGACAACTTGCAATACTGGGATTTTTTCCAGGCATGAGTAACTTGTTAAAAACCCACTATTTCCCTAATACTAACAGTAAACAGAGTTCACATCCACATGAAATCCTCTGTGACCCATCGGGGAAAGTTTTTTGTATATTTATATAGAGAGATATATGAAATCATTTAATTCCTTTATCCATCAAGCACTTGGAACTCAGCATGTCCGTTTATATTTCACTTATAAAAATAAATATACACATGCATGCCAGGCTAGATTTAAAGGTATCCTTTTCCCCCAGTTGACAGCTCCATGCCTGTAGTTTTATAAGAGAAAGCTTTAGAAAGAACAGTGTTTAAAATAAAGTCATTGAGCCATGTGTTATGTCACGTTGATGAAATATAACTCCATCACACCTGCTGCTCCTACTACTTTGGGTGGTGGACAACTCTGTTGAGTAGCTACTTCCCGAATTTGTGAGCATTTAAGAACTTGTGCTGTTGGGCAAACAGAAATTTCAGGCAGACAGCTTCTGTGTAGATGTATTAAATGTACAATGATTTCAAAACATCCCCAAGTGATCACTACTTTTTGGGACTTACTGATGCTAGCAGGTATCTAACTAAGCTAAATCTATTTTTGAGTATGAAGGCCAAATTGTGGTAACATTTGAAGTCCTGCCCACACTGTGTCACACCACAGAAATGGGTTCTGACTAGGTAGCTCATAAAAGTTGAAAATATCTAAAAATAGATAAAATCTATTTCAGACTATTTGATAGTCTAAAAACGTCAGGAAGCCCTTATAAAAGGCAGGGAAAATGGCATGTGAGAGGGCTGGTAAACTCAGGTGTGCCTATGGCTGAAGTGTGGGTTGTAAGAGACAGAATTGTTATCTCGAGCATTTTGCCTCAAAGATTGTTAGGTGTGAGGGACTGGACTGTCATCTCAAGGACCTGAACTGTTTATCTCGAGCCCTTTGTCTCTGAGATAGCCTGATTAAGCAGGACACTCTTCTGTCCATAAGGACGATCACCAGGCCATTGAGGCATCCAGGGGAGGAAATGGGGCTGGAGCTGATAAGACACTGGTTTCTAATGTCGATCACGTGAAGGTCGTGTGATAGACGAAACCTGCAGTGCATGACATCATCGAAATATGCCCTATAAAAACCCATAGAGACAAGCCGGGGGGCTTTTTCCACCACTGAAGAATTGAAGATTGAGGACCAAGGGGACGCCACTGGATCTGTGGTTGTGACTATCCTAGCAATCCTATCCCGGCTGCTTGCTTCATTTCTACGTTTTCTTCCATTCTATCCTATCGCCACTATTTTTCACTTTTGATACTTTTGATAATAAAAACTCTTCTGGGTATGTGGCATTTAATGTTGTTTATGTCTTAACCTCGCTTTTGGGATCATATTGAAACCTTCCCCGACATTAGATCAGGACATGGGTGCCATATGGGATGGACCGAATAGATGCTATCAGCTTGAGCACAAGTGCCTGGTGGACCTGATTCCGTTTTCAAGCATGGCTATCAAAGGCAGTGTAGCTGTTCCCAGTAAGATCATGCTCACTGTAGTAACCTGCCCCATATTTTGAGAGCTGGGCAGAAATCAGGAGCTCTGCACTCTATTCACAAACCTGCAACTCTCCTTAAATCTGTTCTCCTGGCTATGCCTCAGTTTCCCTACAGGAAAAAAAAAAAAAAACCACCCACAAAACAGAATGAGAAAAATACTTTGTAAAACACATTGAAACTTTTTTTATCTTAATTATAATCATGTAATCCTAAATCATATGGCTAGAGTTGGGTGATGTGCAGACTTTTCCATGTTTCTGACTTTTTCCCATCCAAAAAGAGTGTGAAAAGACTTTCCAGAAGGGATTTCCAGAAAACATTGTTTTTTGAAGAATCAAAAGAAAACACACTGGCTTGGGACTGCTTTCCTCTTGTAAGACTTTGTCAACATCACACTCCCTGCAAGTGAAATTAGGTGTGTTTGCCCACTATTTTACGTGCAGACCTGATCTCAGCTCTTGGGTCTGTCCACAAAACATCATTCTCATTAACGAGAGCCATTAGCAAGCCTCTTCCATTAGGCTAGATTTCCTTGGTGGGTTGTGGTTTCTTTGTTTGTTGGCAAAGTGGACACTTCCTTTGGGAAAATGTCTCTCAAAAAAGGGAATTACTTGGTCGGAAGAGCATTTTGACTTAAACATTCCCAATTGGGCTTACCATTCAGTGCTAAATTAGATAGGGAGGGTGGGCAAGTTTGAACATTGACAGTGCCACAGACCAGAATGATTCCCAGCCAGCCCAAATCCTCCAGCTTTCCTGGCCACTTCTGAAACCACGGGCCACAAAGTAAAGGGTGAAAGTGGAGCATCCACAGAGATAGAACAGAGGACATCTCCACAACCATCCAGGACCTGAAGATTTCTGCCTCCACCCCCTGCAGAGGGAAGAGAAACCAGGCTCTGTGTGTTTATTTCACATGTTCTCTCTTTGCGTCTCTAGGCATCAAAGAAATTTCCCTTGTCTTGCACAGGAGAACTCTTTTGGTTTTGGTTTTTGTTTGATGAAGCCCTTCATTTAGACTCACCAGATATTCTGGAAAGCTTTGAGGATCTCATAACACATTTCAGCCAACGGTTTTGTGTTTTACTTCAGTGTCTACATGGCAAAATGAATATAAGATAGTTTAGTCTTCACTTCCCTATTTCAGGGACACCTTTTGGAAGCATATCAGCAAAAACACACAAGGGGATGTTGCCCCTGAATTATTCCTACTGTGTAGCCGTTTAGAAGCAGCAAACTGATCACCACTATCGCATCTGAAAATACCATTAAATTCATAGCTAGACTTCTATACAAGAGGAATCGTTAGGGGTCCCCCTACCTGCTGTCTGGAGAGAAACCCTGAGAAACAAGCCGGATCCTTCCTTGGAATTATGGTATATGAATTCTCCCATCATAACAGTGATCCAGCAACAAAACAAACTAAAACAAAAAAGAGTTGGTTCCATCTCAAAGCTTACAGTGATACATTTGCTAGAGTTTTATTAGTTCTGGCATAATGAAAACTATTCTGCATTTAAATAAAATAAAAGTATGGTAGTTAGAGCAACAGGCAGTATTTTTGCTGTTTGGATGAAACGTTTCAGTCTTGCTGGGAATAAGCAGATCGCTTTTCCCAGCTTCTCAGGAAGCCAGTGCCAATCTTGTAAACTCTTTCAGATCTTCTCAAAGTGCAGCTGGGGCCAGAACCATTTGTTTTCTGCACAGTTACATTGCTAGCTTTCCCCCTTTAATGGGTATTCCTTTGACTCAGGAGTTCAGGACCAGGCCCTGAATGTAAAAAACATCTTACCTAAAGCCCCCACCCTTTGTGACTAAATCTGTAGAGTGGATTTGAACTGTTCCTTTCAGCTTTAACAATCTCCTCAACCTTCCATAAGGTCATGTTTGAGGACTTCTGTGAGAAGGAACAGGGAGCTGTTCTGTGGGAGCTCCTTGTATTTCCTTCTCATGGAGCTCAAGTCATTTTAAAGGATGAGAAAGTTAGTGTAATGTTTTTCTCTTTATTTGTGGTGTCTCAAATTATTTTTTTATTAAGTTATTTGTACACATTTCAGCACTTCCTGTTTGGGAGCAGACGTGGAGGCTGAAATACCATGAGAAAAACTTCTTATCCTGATGGCAATTTGGATCTAGCTACAAGGAGGATGCACTTAAAATCCTCACGGAACTCCTGGTTTTTATCCAACTTCTCCCCTCATTTACAGACAAAAGATGTATTCTGACTGACGGACCAGATATTTTCTGATTTTTAGTCCACACAAATATTGAAAGTTTGGCTCCTAGCTGGTCTTTGAGGTTTGGAGTTTTACTAGATAATATCTAACAAGTAGAATGTCAGGGTGAGATTAAGTGACTTCTGTACCAGGCATATTTTAGGCTGGTCTAATCTGAAAGTGAATCTTGCTTTAATTTGTAAAAAAAGTATATTCACTTCTATGTCCTATTTACAATTTGTATTCTATGTGCTACAGATGCTGTCAAAAACGTTTTGGGTTTTGGTTTTTGTTTTTTTTTTTTTTTTTTTTTTTTTAATAGTTTCTTATGTCACAGACCAGAACCAGTTTGTTTGTTTTTTTTTTTTAATTTTTTTTTTGTTGTTATTGGCTCAGGGCAAATGAAAGAACGCAGCATTGCCATCAACAGATGCACCACCAAACAACCCAGTTCTGTCTGACTTGGTTCTTGGCATCTGTGTGCTATTTCTGTCAAACTCAATCAAATTGAGTGTTAATTTTTGATGCAAAACCCCTATGATCATTTCACTTGTGATGTAAGCCAGATCTAACCTCACAACTGTCAAAGGCCAGAAGTCAATGACCCAATTTTGCATGCCATGCAGACCCCTATCAGTAGTCAGTGCTTCTCCTGTTCCTCATTGCTACTCATGTAGATTACTCATTCTTTGTGAAATTTGTTATAAATGTCAAATACAGTATTTATATAAAATGCAGCCCAGTTACAACTTTAAGAAACTTTGCCTACATCACAGTGTGGCAAATAGATCCTGGAGTCTATGTCAAGTAAGTATAAAACCTCATCCAGACAGGAGTCTGACTTTGCAAAGTGAAATACTTCCACTAACCTTAGTGCAACTGCAATTGAATGCTGAGAGTCCCCGATGAAGAGCTTTAGTGAGAAATTTTTGTTTGGTTAATGCAATTATGGAGCTTTCTTTAATTGCTCACTCATTTGGAATATAAAAAGGAGTAATGTGAGTATTTTAGGACCTTTCTACTCCGATTATACTGTAGAGCCTAGTGGCACAAGATTTTGACCCAGATTTCTGCATTCACCTGGGCTGAACTTGGGTTGTGATGGTTCATTAGTGTTGGTCGTCTTTGATTTCTTTTCACTTTCTTTTTTTTTTGCTCCTGAGGCAAGGAATGCAAAATCCTACCAGTATAAATTTAGCTTGTGTTTTGCAAAACTAGTAAATAGTAACCCAGGTCAATTAGAGAATTTTGACAAACTGGAAAAGAGCCATACTGAATAAAAAAAGGGGAGGGGAAAGGGCAGAGTGGCTTCATACATTGATAATATCTTCCTACCTTTCTTTTGATCAGCAGGAGCACTGTGTAATGAGGCAGGGGAATGTCTTCTCTCTGGGAATGCATTTATTCAGAGTTGGTGACAGCATGAAACCTCTGCATATTTGGTCTCCTGATCCAACAACCTCTTCTGCTTTTGCAGATTTCATCTTCCCCCATGCATAGACTGACTTTGGGGAAACCTTCCTTTTTAGGACAGCATGAGGCTCACAGCCGTCTGTGAACCTTATCTTGAGTGGAAAAGATGTAGAGAAGATGCAGTGAGACAGAAACAAAAATCTACTTAGTTATGTACAGAATGATAGTAAATAAATACAAGAAAGCTGAAGAAGTATTAACTGAACTGTGAAACAGTCATTGGCTGAATTAAATTCAAGTTGGCTAAAGAACAGCAATTTAACAGAATTCCACAGTGAAATTCCCTCTAAGGTGCAGGTCCCATTGAAAGTACTGAAAGAACTCAAGTACCTTATTAATCCATAAACTATTTAGTAGAGCTAGATGGAAAAGTAAGACTAGGAAATAACTAATTTGTCCACGTTTTCGTTTCTTGCCCAGTCCCATTTTCTGACAAAATTTATTTAAGCAAAGTATTTTTGACAGATTTAACTGCAGTAATGATCCAGACATTGTCAGTCCCTGCATTTTTTCCTTTGGTTGTTATTGTGTATCCCAAATCCATATAAACAGAGGATATTTGCTTCAGCTGGCTTGCACAGAGGCTACAGCGTGTGAAAAGTTAAAAGCAGTCAGGCTGTGATGGTATTGGTGGCTGCTGGTCTCTGAACACAATTCCAAATGCACGAGCCTATTTTTAGAACGCTACATGCCTTTTCATTTTTTTTCTTTTTAAACCATAACCTTCATGCAAAAGCTGCAATGTGTATTATAGCCACACAGGGCTGAAAAAAAAAAAAAAAATCGCGTTAGCAGTGAAACAATAATCCTGCTGCCAAATGTACAAATATTCACTAATAACTGCCGTGGTCCTGCAGGCCCGGAGGAGTGCTTCATCTTATTCTTCTGGCCTGGTTTTTGACAGAGGGCTTCCCTTAAATCCGTCCGCCAGTCAGCTGTTCACAGCTCTCTGATTTCTACCAGCCTTCTCTGCCAAGCCATGCTCTGGGCTTGGTGCTGCCGCTTGTCTGCATCGCAATAGGTCAACTGGGGCACCAGGAAGGAAAGTGAAAGACAGACAGGCTCCCATGTTTGCTTTTTGTGGGGTGGTGCTCGCTGTATTTGCTTATTATAGTCAAATAAACATGACTGATGCTCACGTATACGTACAAACGCACGGTGTTCCCAGGTGAGCTCAGCTGTGGCAGTAGACCACCATAAACTGTGCTGCCTAGACCTAAAGGGAACATCTATGAAATTAATTGGTGCTTTCAAATAAAAGGCATTTAATGTAAAACTGATAAATCCATTAAATGCATATTACAACTGCCGTTGCTTTATTCAGGCACAAGATTTATTCGTGGAATAGTTTGCTATTGCCTGTGCAGTTATCAGTGAATAATGATCTGGTGGTTTCATGCCTGAATTCCAGGTAGATAATAAAAACAAAACAAAAGGATTAATGCATTTTATCTATTTCTCTTCCATTTCTGTGTGTGTGACCCCCTGCAGAGCTGCAGGCATGAAAATAAGAGCAGAGAAATTGGTCCAATACTGTAACTCCTGTGTCACTGGATATGCAATGTGCTGATGTTTGTAAAGCGGTGGTTGTTGTATTGCTGTAAGCACAGAGAAATTGTGCGAACATGCAAAGTCCATTGGTATGAGCTCAAAGCACACATTTGCCGAGGCGCAGTCTCCCCAAAAGAGCCCAGGAATCCTAAAATCAAGTCTCCCATTCAAAGTCTGCAATATGTCCCACGACTCCCCTCAATGCTTTCCTTTGCCTTTTGGGTCTGCAGTGTTCATCTCCACACAAAAGCCTGTACTATCCTGTAGGTAAACCCTCAAAACATGCTCTTATTTTATCTTATTTTAAGACAGGGGAGCAGCTGGGAGACATTGTGGTTTTAATCCTTCCCCCCCCCCCCCCCCTTTTTTTTTTTTCCTTTGTTTGCTGCCCCATCTCTGACTTGGAGGGTCAAATCCATGGCAAGTTCATTTCTGGGCCAACTCTGCCAAATTATATGATGTGAATTAATGTCTACTAGAGCTTAGAACAGCAAACTCTGATTTAAGCTCTTAGGTTGAACTTGTCTACAATTGTTGAGGTGAAAGGCCAGTTCATACCCATTAATTAACCTAATCCATCTCAATCTACTTTATTTTATACCTTTTAGGGTTTGTGACTCCAAGAAATATATTTAGATAAAGCAATGCTGTTAAAATCCAGGAACATTGCTAAAGACACTCACCACCCACCATTGGTTTATACTAGAGATCACTTCAAGCAGTTTTTAAATGCTGGGAACTAGTTTAATCATGTATTTGTTAGTTAGTCCCAACACACTGAGCAGTTTTCTATCCAATTGATTAAAATAAGCATTCCATTAATGTCAGGGTTATTTTTGATTCTGACTTTTAGTCCGTTTGTAGTAATTTCATTAATAGGCAAGCATTATTGTTAGACTCTCCCTGCTTTTTCCTTCCACCTCGTCCCTTACTGTGGTTCTAGTGCTAAAACACATGAAAATGAGGGAGTGCAATTACCTTGTGAAATGTGAACCTAAACATGACCCCTAAGTAGAGCTTTTAGGGGCCATTGTGTATGTAGCAGCAGGCAGAGAATATTCAGAAAGATTAGCAAGGTTCAAGCTTTATCTAAAAGCATATGGGAATTTCTTAAGAGGATCTAATCTAAAAATAGGATTAAGACATATTACCAGATGTCTATCCCCTAAATATTCATTTTTAAACTGAAGATATTTAATGACTGAGTAATATTTAATAAGTTATTAGTTGACCGTAGAGGCTTCTGAAATTGAAATTCCTTGGAAATGTCTATCACGATAATAATTAATAAAGATTTTAAAACAGCATCTTCATTGGAATGGTTTTCTGCCATATTAAAGAAACCCATTTTTTAAAAGTATGGGCTGTTTTAGATTTTTGGGGTTTTTTTTAATAATATACAGAGAACAAAAAATCATGTATGCCCTAACATTGATATACCTAAAGCTAAGTGGAAATGAGCAGAAAGCAGTCATGAATGGTTTGAGATTTTATTTGTAAGAATGAGATAAGCATCTACATATTTATCCACTTTTATCTGAATGTTTTTATCCTGGAAAACAGTCCAGAACTACAGAGTAGCATGTGATATTTAGGCAAGATGCGCTTAGTGTGTTTTGTGTGGCTGTGCCTCGCTTGTGGCCCCTACGTTATAGGATATAGTCAGACACTCATTTAAGGTACAGTAGATCTTTTTGATCTCAGCATCTGCGAAGACCTGAGGCACATCTGAAAGAAAACATTTCTCAAAGATTTAAGTTTTCTACAGTCAGATAAATGAAGAAAAGCTGCAATAATGCTAGTACAGGATTTCCAGTACACCCAGAAATGTGGGAACATGCAGATAAGCCCTGATCCACTGTTACATTTGGATTTCTATCTCAGATTTTCTAATACGTACATTGAATCTTGGGTTGTGGTTTTTTTTCTGCTAAAAGTTGTGTTAAATCTGAAGGCTGGGCCCAGATGGAGGTTACCTGCTCAAGGTCATGAGGTAAGCCAAAGTCAGAGTTCTCCTGAGATACCTCATCCTTAACTCTCCTATAGGCACGATGTCTTAGGCTAAGCCAAGAATATCATCCAAGTACATTTTTTGTGATATTTGGACACGTTTCACAGAGGAGAGGAATATCTAAAGTTTTTTATATGTCCCAGATTGCTATAATAAAAAAATAAATATTTTAACCATAATTCTTAGACTTTCTCCTGAAACTGAAGGCTATATATGTACCTTCAATAAATTCTAGTTGCACCAGTTTCCTCACCTGGAGAAGTTTGTTGTCCTTCAATGGGAAAAGAAATCTGCTGTCAGACAGAGAGTGCAGAGCTTCGTGCCAGGGTGACCGAGGCAAAAATGTTGAATTTGTGGAAAACCATGAAACTCCTAATCATTTCAAGGGTTTCATCCACTGCTGTAGCTAAGGAGAAGCTCTGGAAGGTGAGATGGGAAGCTAGAGGAGCTGTAGCAGCCTTGTAGTAACACTTGTAAATGGTACTCCTTTCTTCCTCCCTTCAGACCTGCTGGAAGCCAGCACATAAAACCTGGGACACAGCTATGCCTGGGGGGGGAAATTTAGCTGACGAGTTTTACGGTTGTTGTTTTGAGTCACTGATAAAGCCAAGCACTAGTGACTAGTTTGTTTGAAGTCTGTGTGTGCTCCATTCTGAGCAGGATAGGAATTATCACTTTATATGCCAATCAGATAATCACGGTGGAGAATAACTGGCAAGTGTGATGTTGATACTTTGGCTAACGGATGAAGAGGACCATTTCTTCTTCCCCTTCATGTACCTAAAATTTTGGCTCCTAGCAAACTTGAGAATCCAATACACATCCAGGTTTTTAGTGTGCTTTATTGTGTTTTATTTTATTTTTTGTCCAGCCAGAATAATTAGTTATAGGAAAGAAGATATAGTGGAAGCAAACATTCCTGGAGAGATCTTTCCATTCTTTTTTTTTCCTTCATCACTTGCCAACCACAGGCTCTGCACTTGGCTTCTCAAGCAGGAAGAGAAAAGAAAAGAAAAAGGGACAAAAAAACTTTCCATGGGGAAGACGCAGCACCTCATGCTTGAAATATTTTTGCTTTCATTGCTGAGAGGTAGAAGACCTCAACCTAGGACTGGACTGAATGCAAACACTGCATGTACTTTGTGTGTCTCAGTGCCCTAACATTCAGCAATACTATCCCTCAAACAGGCTAGCTAATAACAAAAATGAAGGCTAGTCCAGCAATTAACGTGCTAGTCTGAACTTGATAGATGTGAATTCAAATCCTTGTTGTTCTTGTCTTGTTTGTATATTGCACCATAAAGTTAGCTGTTTGAGACCAAATGCACAAAGACACTTATGAACCCAGATTTACACTGAAATTACAAATAGGACTTTTTTTTTTTTTAGGGATGGAACGTGCTTGCCTGATTTTCAGCATGGACCTGGCCTCTAGTCTCGTTACTTGTCTGAGTGCAAATAGCCCTTTTCCATACCAAAGTGGTGCTTTAAAGAAAAATAAATTAAAGATTACACAAGTATTACAGTAAAAGAGACAGAAGTTCAGCATTTCTGAGTGTCAGCTCACATGTTAGAAAGACCTATTCCCCATGACCCAAAACCTCATACCTATGTATATTTACGAAATATGTAGCAGATTATTTTTCTAACCCACAGTCAAGGAACTGAAATGTGGCCATTTGTATAGTAATTCAACTTTTATAGTCACCTGGAGAAGCAGAGAAGTTTTGCAAAGTGCATAATGCATGCTACGTGACAGAATGGCAGTGGCAATGACTATAGTGATACCACACACAGTCTGCAAAAGTTTCGGAAGGAAGAAATGTGATAAAATTCTCCCATTCATTGGGAACCTAGAATAATTGAGTTTTCTGTGGGAGATCGCTCTGAGATAGGAAATCGCTCTTAGTGCTCACAGCAAATCTCCAAACATAGATCCTTGAGTATTTGTAGACTTCAAGTGGAGCAGGAGGAGACAGTACGCATAGTAGATATCTATACCTGTAGGCTGCTTATCAACCGAATCCTTTCTACCCCTTGAAAAGTTTCCTTCACTGACCTTCATGAAGATGCTCTGCTCCCCATTGACCACAGCTCTGTGACAGAGACACTTTTACTTGCAGTCCTGCAGCCCTTGATTTCTAACAAATTAGGCTCTTTGCTGGACATGAGGCTCAGATGGCACAAAGTGGAAAGGAGCGGTGAATCATGACTGGGTTATTATTTTACAAAACAATCCCCTCCTCCAAGGTTAGTATGTCTGAGTGTGTACATATGTCTGCCTGTGTGTACACTCTGAGGGTGATTCTGATTAAAGCTACCACTTCTTGGCCTGTATCTTCACACTGACGCAATTTTGTCACGGCTAAGATGATGTTCTGGTATGGGAAATAAAAGCATAGAATAAAAAAGCTTTATTTGCTCTCCAGATTCCATGCAATTTTGCCTAACACGTTCTTTACTCTGGCCCTCTTCTTTCCATCAGTTGCCAAACTAAAGTTTTGTACCGGGCCATTAAAGAAAAAGTGAAAACAAAACTTTTATTGACATGAACACTTTGTTTTTTCTCTATTTTTTTTTGCCATTGGGTCCTCAGCTAAAGTGACCTGAGGCTAAATAGGCTCTCAAAGAAAGCTTTCTTGCCAAAGAAATGTCATTGCTGTTAAACAGTACTAATGAATGCATAGATTTAGAACCTTATTTACATTGAAATTTGTTTAGTAAGCCAAGTTAGGTCTGAAAATTGGGACAAACTGTTTCCTCAATAATTTAATAACTCCAAAGACCTCTTCCATTTGGAAAAGGCAGAGCCTCATGATCCACTTACAAATGCAAAGTCACGTTTCCCAAAATTGAATAAAATGCTAATAATACAGCAGATCCACAGATCAGCAAGTAAAGTGGCTTTTAGCTCTGAGTTCAGCTGGAGACAGAGTGAATAACAACAGTCAGCTTACTCTGTCCTAAGCAAAATGGTTTTATTACATCAATTGCCTGTGTTTCAAGTGTTTTGAAGGGTTCACATTTATTTTCATAACCTCACTGAATTTGGCACCCTTGCCAGTAGTGCTGGAACTTTCAAGTTGGGAGCTTTTCATTGAAACAGGCCAATAAACTCACTCGGGCCACATTCCCTATATGAACCACATTTAATAGTGAGCCGTACCACCCATTTTATGGCAAACAAATATCCATAAAGAAAAACAAATTAATTCCTCTCAGTGAGTGCTTCCCAGCGGAAAGCATATATCAGCTGGTTAACCAAATATGGGACACTTAGACAGAGAAACAAAGTGTCCTTCCATCACACACTTTCCCGAAAGTTATTGTGTCTGCTTTGTGGAAACCAAAACACATTCCTATATCTTATGGATCAGTGTTTCTGCAAAATTTGGTTTCGGTCTTCTGAGCCAAGTAACCTTGGTGCTGAGGCTTGAATATCCAGATAGAAACTCCTTTACAGCATGGGAAGTGTCGAAACTAATTTGTAGCCTGGGTCTGGGCTGAATTAGAGACTAGTTTTCTGCTCTGTCCCTTAGAGACAGAACTGAGTTTTCTAGCATAAAGACAACAGTTGCCATCTAAGGCTTAATCTGGAGGTAGCATTGATTTGGGAATTTATTCTCAATATTTGAGTATTATTCTCATAATATATTACAAAGCGTGCAGGGTCCTATGAAACATAAAGGTATCTATGCACACCCTATATTCCATTGTCATAGTAGCAGTTATAAGAAACCCTACCACAGAGAGACAGATGCTACAGAGGTCAGACTTTGATGTCAAAGCCTGGACAGTCATATTTTTGGGCTTTTGCTTTTACCACTAGACTATACTTATTATGCTGAATTACAGTCCCCAAATTTACTCACAGTCTCCCACTACTATAATTTAAAATAGTATTTTAAATGGAAATAAACAAATGCAATCAGGCCATTATAACTCTTGTCCTGAAACTGGGGTAGTGAGGAAGCAAGAGAGACAGACACCAGTAATGTCTAGATATTTGAAATATGTCTGAAAAATGATATGCTGCTCCCATACAGCAAACATTTTGTGGAACATGGTGGGTCTCAGTCAAACTAAGAGCCCCCAAACAAATCTACCTTTCTTCCCTACAAACTGTTAGGAAATACCTTTTTGAAGCTGAGCCTCTATCAGAATATGATATTACATGACACTGTAACCTTTTTCCCTCCAGAAAACCACCCTTTATGAATAAAACATAGGTGACCTTTAAAAACTTAGCAGTTGTACTAGGTGATTGCATATTAACAAGCTTTTTGAGGAACTAGGACAGGCACTGTACGTTTCAGTTAAGGACAGATAATAGAACTATTCAAATAATTTATTATTTTATACAATATAGGAAAATGTAAGAAAACTACCTCAACAAGAGTCTGCTTAAATTTTTGTAAGTATAATTTTATGGTGCTCCCCCCATTCATCTAAATTATACAGTCACCACTAAATGAAAGACTTCCTTTTAAAGGACAACTTGGATTCTCCTTTGCTTGAAGTTTATGAACAGCTTTGGTTTAAGGCCACTTGATCGGACAAGTTGCAGTGACGACTAGGCAATTTTCATATGTGATCAAAGGTGTCTAAGGCTTTCTGTCCTTCCTTTGCCAGGATAAAGGGTTTGGAGACAAGGCCTGAGCTGATTCAAATCAGTAGAAATGCTGGGACATCAAGGCATATTCAGCAATATATGTGGGTAAAAAGGACTCAGTCCTTTGGCTGACTTTCTTTCTCTAAGAAAGGCTCTTGACTTTATTTGATCATCTCTGTTGAAGCCAAGTGAAGAAAAGAGAGAGTAGCTTCACACCAAAGAGAACATTTCTACCAAAGGGACCGCTTTGGAAATTCATAACATTTATAAGTTTGAATAATTACACTAAATCTCATCTTCTTGCATGGGTCTTTCCTCATTGCAGCTGCTCTCACTAGTTCCAGAGCCTAGTTGTCTACGGTAGAAATTTAGGGTGCTATTCTGATGTTCTCCAGCTCTTGGTTGGTCCACCATATTGCCATTTCTCCTTACTTACGCATTCAGTACATGGAGACCTGACAGATGAGAAAAAAAAATTGCTCAGCACTTTTTCTCAAGATATTTTTTTCTACCTTAAGAACAATCCTGTTGCATGTGAGCAGGATTCCTTCATTCACTGAAGGGTGTAATGGTCATAAATTTTATACGCTGCAAGCAGTCAATTCCCAGCTTAGTAAAGATGAAATAGTAGTAGTTACAAAGCAGAGTAGCCATTACAGAAATCCAAATGACTATTTTAAACCCTAATACCCATTGCATCACTCCCTCTGAATTTATTAGCTGGAATCCTGGAAGGCTAAATTCAAATGAAAATGCTGATAAACCATGCCCTGTTGCTTGTTTTCTTTGCACCATCTCAGGTATAATTGCCTTAACGTGACTAGATGTTACTTCAACCTTTTGCTACATAAGCTGCTTCCTTTGAGTATTAGAACGATATCCAGGCACAGAAGAGGAAAAAAATCACTGAAATTTGTCATTTTAGCATTTAGACTTCTTAGGTTGGCTGAAAAGTTTCCAAGTGGGAGTCTTGGGGGTGTTGAGTGTGTGTAACTTTCCCTAGTGTAGGCAGAGCACACGGTGGCTTATCCTTTGAGCCAGTGGGAGGAGGGAAAGGAAAAAA
Organism: Astur gentilis; assembly: GCF_929443795.1. Classification (NCBI taxonomy): domain Eukaryota; kingdom Metazoa; phylum Chordata; class Aves; order Accipitriformes; family Accipitridae; genus Astur; species Astur gentilis. Next base: position 20,290,384 of record NC_064889.1, on the reverse strand, counting down.
TGTTCCACCAGGCCAACCTGATAGGTTTTCTCCAATGTGTCATTACTGTGTTTCAGAGCATCTGTGTTGCTGCCATATGAACTGGATAGGAACACAAAGTAATCAATTGCAGTTGAGAGCACTAATTTATCACCTTGCCATCTTTTATTGCAAGGTAGAGAATCTCTCTCTCTGTTTCTCTTCTACTTTCTAAATGCAAAATCAGGACAATAAAGAGACACCACCCCCTCCCCCCCCCCCCCCCCCCCCCCCATGTCTTCCCTCTCCCTCTTTGTTTATAAGCCCTTGTCATTAAAATAAATGCTCTGAAAAGTGGAAATGTACATGATCATCCTCCATCATTGCCTGTTAAAGGGCAAGAGCCATGCAGGTTCTTACTGGAAAATATACAGGAAAAGTCCAAATTTTGGAACTTCTGCACTACTAAGAACATCCTCTTAATACATAATCAGTTATTCACCAAACCATGGCAGATATAGAAAACAAGAACCCTTTATTTCTTTCCTATGAAAATGGAAAAAAACCCTGATTTGTTATCCTTGGCGTAAATATGCTCTATCAAGACTAGAAAAAACAAACATCAGTATGATGGACCGAGGCTTTGAGTGTCAGAAGCAGCCTGCACTTTGCAATCTCATACCCGAGAAACATCCTGAAAGAGAGCGTGAAAGAAGAGCAGAACCTCCCCTAATGGTATGTCTACGTAGTCTTTTGCAGGCAGGTATGGGCTGACTCTTTATGACTTCAGGTGGCCGGGAGCCATTGGACTGCAATACCACGGAACCAAGCCTGAGTATGCTGCCAGCCACAGGTACTTGGCTTCTAGCTAGTCGACGTTCAAACTATGAGTTGAGCAAGACACTATCTTCTTGAAAAAGACTTTGTACGGTTCTGGCTTAGCCCTTGTGTTATATATTCCTCCTAATGCCCATAACTACACAGCACAGTACAAAAAGAAGGAATTCAGTCTATGAGTTTGTTGGTTTGGTTTTCTTTTATCATTTCTCTCGAACCTGAACTTCCCAAATTGCCACCTATTTTTAATATAACATTCAAATCATATTTTCAAACTTCCCAAGAGTTTTTCTAGCCTTCAGTGAAGTGAAGCTATCTAATTAAAGCCAAGCAGGTTTTGGGTGCACATAAGTAGATGCAGATAGATGTTCTTTCAGGACTATTAGTCATATATCTACTGACTGTAGATGCTAGGGGCAACCTGAACATAGTGAAACACCTAATATCCCATCCAAGGTACTAAGTCTTGCCCTTATTTGGTTTTCACATTGTCTTTAAATACTATTTACCCAAAACACTATTAGCTAACAAGTTCTCTTTGCATTCACACACTTTTTACTTTCTTTGTTTGCTATTCTTTCAGTCTTAGAACCTTTACTGTAGATGCTAAAGTCTTTTATTATAATTTTCCTTAGAAAAAAACACCCTAGTTTATGCATACACATGGATATGTATATATATTCTTGGAACCTGACATTCCTCTGCCATTCCCAGTATATCTTTTTAGGCCCCAATTTCCTAACCAAAAGCGCATTACAGATCTGATGTCTTCCACAGCCTAGTAGCACATCAATAAACTAAAGATTATTGTGCTTTGTCAGGTTTTATTTTGTAACATTATGGGAAATTCTCTGCTGCTTTGGATGAGTGCATAAACTCTTATTGCTTGACAATTAACAGAGCTAGTAATAGAAAATGCAATGTAATTTACCTTAGTACAAGGGATTTTGGTTAACAAAAATTAAACTATTGAACTCTCCTCTCGTAGGAGAAGGACATTGTCTCATTATGTGTGCAATTTTTTTTTGTGTGTGTGGTTAAATAAATAAAAAACCCCCATCATACACAACAGCAAGTGGGTCCTGGGCCTTGGGTGGATTTATTATGAAGGCTATGTGGAATTCTTCTAATGTGCTTGCTTTGGAACTGGACAAAATGATCCCTTTGCAAAATAAGCATGCTGTAGCCTTTTCTGTGATACAGAGAGAGTTCACCCAAATAAATAATGTTGAAGGGGGAGTTCCTTTATGTACTGTGTAATTTCACTGTGCTGGAGACTTCTTCTTACCTCTATTGCTGAATTAGGAAGGTCAGAATTCAATTCTCTCCCTCAGCAACTACGTACTATAAATGTCGAGGGGCCACCACATTACTCTGAGGACCAGTCATTCTTTTCAGGTTGACCTCCAAACAGGTAGCTTGTGTGCTTTTGCTCTCCCTGGCCTAGGAAGGTCCTTTTCCTTTTTTCCCTTCCTTTTACTTCTTTTCCTTTTCCTTTTCTTTTTCCTTTTTACCCTTTTTCCTTTTTTTCCCCTTTTTCCCCCTTTTCCCCCCTTTTCTCCCCTTTTTTCCTTTTTTTCCCTTTTTCCTTTTTCCTTTTTCCTTTTCCTTTTCCTTTTCCTTTTCCTTTTCCTTTTCCTTTTCCTTTTCCTTTCCTTTTTTTTTCAGGAGTAGGAAGGAAACTAAATCTCCGGACAATGAATTTAAGGTTGACATTTCCCCCACCAACAGGAAATTTTAACCTGTTCAAAAGGACATGGCGTATAAATGAAGCCATGAGACAAATAAGGCTGGGGAGTTGGAGTGGGGAGCTGGCATTGGGGGTTCAAAGCACAGCCTTATTTTCCATGGTGCCTAGTGCAAACCTGAACAAATCCATGGAGAATTGCTTTGTGTAGACTATGGGAATAGGGAATTTCGCATTCACTGTGTTTTCCTGAGTGTACCTAAAGAAGAACCTCAGTAAGAAAATATACCTCAGCACTGCAAGTTTTATCTTCATCTCTTGAATAAAAGTTAATTTTTATATTTTAAAAAGCACACTTTGACCCATTGCTATTTTCAGGCCAAAGAAATGATCTAATAAAATTTAAGGCCATAATGATTATTTCTTTATGACCTCCTCATTTTGCATAGTTTCTTTATAGTGAGACTTATATCTGAGTCTTAAATGAGTGAGGGGGAAAGGTTAGTGTTTGTCTGTGCCTACCTGTCTGCCTATCCATCCCTTGAGGCTTCCAGCAAGGGGATGGATCGAGGTGCTCATAGTCAATTTTCCTTCACTGGCACCAAAGCAAAGTTTGATTCAAATATGAGGGTGAGGTTTGGTCTTTAAAAAATTGGAGAGGGTTATTTAGTTAAGACATCACATGTCTATTTCCTACCACATTTCAGTGTGTTTGATGTTCTCAGTTGTGGAGGCAATTTAGTTAATCCCAGCCTAAGGTAAGAGTATTGGTCTTTCCTGTAACCATAAGTGTGCACATGGGTGAAAAAGTCAGAAAGGTTTCAACAATGAACAGTCCAGTTGAACATGGCCTTTTCTGGGGAATTGGTTGTATTTGAACAGTGGGCTTTGTAAGCAAGGCAATAATAGCCTCACATAGACAGATAATGATGGATGTTATGGAACTGTGAATTGGGGTTTAAAATTGTGCCCTCCTGCCCTCAAACCTCCTTACACATACAAACAAAACAAAGCAGAGTTTGAGATGGAAGCATTAGACTGGATTGGCTGAAAAGCTTTCCTTTTACTGGAGGGGGTAAGCCCGTATCAGATAGTGTTGAAATCGCCTACTTGACCCTTGTCTAACCTTCAATCCAGAACGTACAAAGTAGGACAGAGCTAATCCCAGCAAGTAGGTTTAAGCAAACAGACTAACAATTTACTACCACTCAGAGAATGTCGCTTTCTGAACTTTCTGCTCACAGATGATTTTGGAAACAAGAGCCATTTAAAGCAGAGATGCATTACAGGGAGAATATGAAGCTCCATTTCAAATCCAGTGAAAGCTCCTCACACTTAACCTGCACTGAAGAAGACATCTGTGTCTTTCCTGGTATGCATGGTGGAACATATATGTTGTACGACTTCCAGAGTACAATATCGTGATTCTGTAGCAGGTGTTCCCACTCTTGTCATTTATCTGAAAGACATCAGGTCTCCCGTCATGCCTTTTGCCATGATGTGGAGCATTCTCAATAGTACAAATAAAAGCAATTACATAAAATATGTGTGTGTGGAGTTATTGATCTTTATGAAGATTTTCTTCTTGCACAACTGCTTATGGAGGAGTTGTTTTAGGCTGGAAACCTCTAGAACCTTCCTACATCACCTTAGAGCGCAGAGGAGGAGTGAGGAAAATGAAATGCGATGACAGTTCTGCAATCAGAAAAGTTTGTTCATTGCTTTGTGGAGGCCAGACTGTGCCAACGCTAGGTTGGCTGACCTGTCCCTTACTTCCTAGTTCTGACAATTTAAATGGCCTTATCTTGTGGGAAAGGTACAATGCAAATCAAGCAGGAAAGTACTATTCAAATTGGGCAAAAATGCAGGATCATACTCATTATGGAATTGACTCTGACCCTGTGTGTGATGTGGCTTTTGCACATCACACAGGGCCAAATCATGATGACTTTTTTTAATGGGAATTTTTTTTTTCATTTCAGTAAAACAACCTGTGAGATTATCTTTTCTGACTCCTGAACAGAAAATTTGTGTGGTGCTGAATATAAATTGTAGCCTTGTGGCTGAGCTTAACACCTCAGCTTTGTGGTTGCCAACACCAAAGTCCTCTCAACTTTTAGGGGAGTTTGGATCTGATTCCATAGCAGGACATTGTATCTTAGATTCATTTTTTTATGTTCCTTATATCCAATAAGACATTGTGATGATAGAGATTATGTACAATATGGATAGACACTGACATGGAGAAATTATGACGTCAGTGGTGTTTGAGAGGTTTTTATCTATTATGAGACAAATATCACATTTCTTATATATTTTTTCCTTGAGATTCCTGACTATAAATTTGCCCTACAAAAATGAACTACAACTTTGTTAGAAGGTTCATCAAGACCAGAAACAGCTCTGGCTAAGAAATAAACTACATGCAAAGGCAAAAGAAGTGCAAAACTAGCAGGCACTGCCATAAATAACTGACAACCCCCTCCAAGTTTGTAGTTATGCAATTCTTTGTTTGCCTTTTTTTTTTTATCATTTGTTCCAGCAAAGGAATCTCTTTTTAAAAAGAGAGCTAGTGAAATACCACCAGCCTGAAGCAGGAATGAGGAGGCTGTGAATGTTTGCCACTGAAATATACAGCGAGCTCATTAAAAATGCAGTCAATTTTTTTAATAGTAAAATCATTTTAAGTTTGCTTATATGGTGCACATAAATCCGAAAGCCTGAATTATTGAGTGTTATTAAGCCTAATGCCTTGAAACATGCACTAGTGTTCCCTCTGCACTTTCAAAGGCAATTCTTAGCTGCCCACAGGCCCCAGAAAGATACTATCCCTCTCAAATGTGTGTGCTAAGGCCACCTAGACCCTTCATGAATCCCTCATCCTTTACTCAGTCCCTTCCTGAGTTTTCCCGGTTAAAGGAGCCAAACACCCAGCATTTGGAGGTGAGGTCATATTATGAAGACCATCCCAGAAAAAGAGGGAGAACAAAATCAAGCCTGTAAAAGAATGAGTGGAGTGTGGAAAGCCCAAGAGTTTGGATCTCCTCTTATCTGACTCCTTCTCCCACTGTGCTTCATGCTGAATCTTCTGTCTTATCTGTTTCTCATTTTTGGTATGTGATTTTGTTGGCAGTAACAGGGATTTTTTTCTCCTGTCATTCTGGAAGACATGCCAAAGAGTGCACAGAAAGCTCATATGACAATCTTTTAATGGTATATGTGAAAGCATGAGGAATTTAAAAGGAAGAAGAAACATACTTGCAATTAAAATCACATGCTACATCCTGTAAATAGACTTTCACTGAAAGAGTCACATCTCAGGCACATGCTGCAACAGTTCTTGCACATGGCTCTAACCGTCATGAAACTACTTGCCAATAAAATATTTATACTTCCTGAAGTTATATACAGAGGGCACCTACTTGTGAAGCAATGGCAGGGGAGGGAACTCCATGGACACTAATTCCTCTCTATCATTTAAACTCTTTATAATAAACGAAACCCAAAACAACCCTAACACTTTTTCAGTTGCCAGATTAGTTTAGTAGCATCACGTTTCTGAATTTATGATGCAGTCTTTCACACTCACACTTGCACAGAGATCTGCCCACATGCATGGTTGCACTCCCCTGTTTCCTTTCCTAATCCTGCTTATTCTGAATCAAATCTGCAGCTGAGGATTGGACCTGGCATACATACACAGTTTGCTTTTGCAGCATAGCTATTTTTAGCTGAAGCAATAAGGTGGAGCCATTGCAATCAGGTAGTTATGCAAGCAGTACCAGTCCCATGGCCTTGCATGGCTAAGAAGTTTCCACCCATTACTTCTGCTCCAGGAATGACAGAACCTTATCCCACTGGTGTTCATTGATTGGTTTGTAGTTGATATTTACTTCCTTAAAAATGTGACTTCCTCCTTTATGTAGCAACTGGCAGGCATTTGTTACTTCTCTAGACAGCACAGTAAGCACAAGTGTGTTCCTGCAAGGTTGGCTGAACTTCTGGGCTTGCATGTCTAGGACTTCTCATAGTGACTGAATAGCTTTGCAAAATGGGTTTTAAAACAAAACCATAGCTTCAGTGTGTTTTGCTGGCACAAAGACTTCTCCTAGACCTAATCCTGAAGAAATGCTAAATTTTGTTTGTAAAATTAAAGTAATTGTATGTGACTGCCATAACTGCATTGAGTTTATAAAGACATTATTTTTAAATGGTCAATGAGATCTGTTACCAAACCATACAATGATCTGGTTTATGGTTGTCCCTGAACTGGAACTATTTTGAAGCTTTACACTGTCTGTATAAAAGATGGTTAAAAGGATATTTTCTCACTCATTTTATGAAGTATAGTAGGTAAGCTGAGGTAAGGTTTAGCATTAGGACTAAAGAAGTTATTTTCACTTGTTATAGAGAGCATCAGAAATAACACCTCATACATCTTTCTCCACAATTAATTTTTATCTCCTGTGTCTTAGACATCCCAAATTTGTAGGGCTCTGTCCTTCACTGAGATCTTTATCAATTGCAAAAGTACACCAGTCTTGAAGCTTTAATGTTAAGCACATTTCTACAGGAAAGTATTGCTTTAACAAGGGTGGAAAATGCTCTCCTTAGAAGAGCAATTATCATTAAAGATTCATTATCAAAAGAATAGTTACCTAAAGCAGAAAAGTATGAACAGTCCCACTGATTCATTCTCCTGACAAAGTGTGACAGCAATCCCAAGATGAATATATTTCAAAGACTAGTACAAATTTGGTCCGTCTGTCTATGCATATAATATGGCTATTGTTATATTACCAGATGGAGCACATCTTTAACTGATGCCAACAGGTTGATACCTTTAATGATGATAGGCTGTCTTACTCTGTGTCGGGACCTGTTCGTATATTTTGAACCAGTGGCTGAATTTTCTTTTTGGTTTTCTATTCCAGGTCATCTCCTCAAAAGGGTTAACTTCTTCACCAACATCTTAGAACTCAAAGTGAGTCTTCAAATTCACACCATAGGCTCACGTGCTTTCAAACTGTTTGAGATTCAACTGCTGTTAATCTGTAGGCACATGTGGCACAAACTGTGATTTGCTTATGTCTTTATCATGAAACATTTACATTCCCTTGCACCATATAAAGCACTCAAGCTAGAGATGACCCTCACTTATTTTATGTATGATAAGGATTTATTCACTCCCTGGCTGAGACCTTAGGAAAAGGAATTTTTTCATAATTGGTTTACTCCAAAGCAGATCTGGGAGGCGCTACTTGTTAAGATTTATAAAGGTCTTTAAGATTTTTATTTTAAGATAAAATAGAGATGCATATCTTTTAGATAACTACCTGTATACACATATTAAAATCTAATTGTACGTAGACTTATATGTATCACCTTTAAATGATAGATTTGGTTGATTTTAGTAGAAATTGAATCCGGTAGATTGAATACTTATTAGTATTATCACATTAAGTCACAACGTACCTTTTAATGTGAAAATAATAACAAAAAGAAATTCCACTTTGCCAAGAAAAACAATATAACGACAGTAACCAACTGTGTTGGCTTTTTCTCATGTCAGAATTGGGCAGGAATGCCAGAACAAATTATAAAGTCCTTCACCAGGCACAAAACTCTCAACAAAATCAATGGGAGTTTGTTTAAATACAGATTTAATTAAATCCACAGAATCTGGCCAGTTACCGGTAACTTTGGTCAGGATGAGAATCTTAAGGAGACAGTTGAATCTTTCCCATCTCTGCCATTATATAAATGTTATTTTTGTTAGGATATCTTCCTTCACCCCCACCCCCCAAGCAGTTCAGAGACAATAAAACACCAGGAATCCCTGAAGAGTGGTAAAATGCTGACATGATTTAAGGAGGAAGACTCTGATAAGAAGATAAAAATCTAATAAACAGAGTCTGGAGGACCTTGGCAAGTCTCAGATGCTTGCCAGTGTAAGCAAAGCCCCTCCCAAGGAAAACAAAGGGAACCTTAATCTCAAGGACATTCCACTCACAAACCATCTGAAGGAGAAAGTCAAGGCCATGACCTCTGCAGTCTGAAGTTATGAGCATACTGACAAGAAAATATTTGACTTGGTTCAAGAAGCAAAATCAGTCACTGGATTTTTTAATATCTTTTTTCTTCCATAAGAGACAAAATAATGCAGTGCTGTGTTATGTGTAAATGTGTATATATACCCACCTGTTCTCACTATTAAATGGAAGGGAAATTCACATGTACATGATACATGCATATTATTATTATTGTGTGTGGTATATACATTGAATCAAATATCTATGCCCCAGGACTTCCCCAAGATAAATAAGCTACTTGTATATGACTGCTGTATTTTTGACCAGCCAAGACACAATGTCAACAGATTAAAATGTTGCCTTTGTGTCTTACTGTATGTAACTTTAGGCCACTTAAAAGCTTCTAAAAGATAGCTAGGCTGTAATTAGTTACAAGGAGTCTAAATTGGTTCAGATAAATCAAATAGAAACACAAAAGGACATCTAAAAGCCAAAGTTTTCTCAGGCTGCAAAGATTCATTGTCTCCTTTGGTCACCATCTACTTACCCTTAATACTCACTCTCCTGCCCTTCTGTGGATGCTTCACATGTTTTTAACACTGGAAATGAAGGCATCAGCAACATTTGGAAAGCAGGGTCCTCAGACTGCCCCACAGCACTTTTGTGAAATTTCTGTTCTGATGTGAAAAGTTGGTAGGGTTTAGGCACTAAAGGTACACAGACAGGTAGGTATGGTAACTTCCCAGCTTTCTGGATGGTGTGGAATTTGCTCTTGGTAGTCACCACAACTTGTCATTCAAGTTCAAATTTAAGAAATACAAGTGATCTTTTCTGAAGCTCGCTCTTCAAGTCAGCACAGCACCCTAAAAACTCTTTTCTTTCCTACCTATTGCAGTTTATTCCTAGGAATCTGGGTAAACTTTCCTCAGCTTGGCGGAAATTCTCCCCTGGTGCAGGGGATTAGGATTTGGCGTGTCACACTCCACTCACTATGTGAAGATCTGTAGCTAAATATTTCATACAGATTTTTAATGCCCCATTTGTTTCCAGATGCTGGTAACTTTATTAAGGTTAATTGTACTGCCCTGAAACATGGCTATGAAGCACATGATTCACACACATTGCTGCAGCTCACTAACCCTGGTTCCCTTACCAATGCCTAACATTTTGATTTCATCACTGGAAGCAGTAATATTCTCAGACCTGCTTTGCCAGTGGGGACCAGCAGAAGTGTCATGAGGTGCCAGATCACTAAAGACATAATGTCAGATATAAGTAACCCTCTGCATATACAGAGGGTCCAGACTGACCCCAGCTTTTCTTAGAAAAATAAATAATGCAATCCATGGGTAAGAATAATTATTTTTGCCAGTGCTCCATCAGAAGCTGGGAATTTGAATTTTCAGCTGTGGGGGAGTAAGTTGTACAACATAAAGAGAAGCAAGGATGATCTGTTAGAGAGATAAGCCTGACAAGCAGAATTTAGGTTCAGTCTGGAACTAGGCTAGCATCCATCAGAAGTCTGAACTAATCTGAACTGAACCCTGCCCCTCCAATAACCTGCCTTGTTGTTGTGGCACCTGATGACATTTTCTGCCGTGTTGTGTAATGACTTAAGGGCTGTAATGGGTTGCATGCTGTTAAATGTCATCAAATGCCATGAATCATAAACAATCCTGGCTTCTAAACCAGAGATTAGGGATATTTATGAAGTTTAGTCTCAGTTTGGGTTTTCCAGACTCTTGAAGTTCAGAGGGTTCCTTTATTTTTTTTTTTATTTTTTTTTTTATTGCACAAACTGCTTCCTGCTGCCGTGATTGACCCTGCTGCTAATATACCTAAACTGCAGAGCTTGATGTTAATCCAAAGGAGTTGAATGTCTGAACTGATTGCCTGCTGACAGCCAGTGTAAAACTCAAAAGCATGACTGCAGATACTGAGATTAGATATTGGAAGACGAAGAGAAAAAAAAAAGAAGAAGAAAAAAAGGATGCAACTGTTTCTTCTCTGCAGAAGCAACAGGAAACAATCCCTATTACCCCACTCCTTAAGTGCAATTTCTGGTTTCCAAAACTTTGCAATGTTACAAACCTTTTATTGATCCTATAAGAATGAAAGCAGATACAACAAAGAAGCTATAAAGAACAAAGATAAAAGAGGAATAAAAGGGACAAGGCACTTACGCTTGTTTGTTATAGTCTTAAAAGGAATTAAGTTAAAAAAAATAAAACAAAAAAAAAAAAGGAAAGAAAAAAAGATAAGCACCATAAAAAGTAGTGAGGGGGTGCAAAATCCAGATCTGGCTGTAACTGGCCATATGTACACTGATTCATAATTCAGTGCTCATATAGGAAGATGCTCCATGGGACAGTTCTCTAGACACTTGCTTCTGTTTTACTTTATATGAATTTCCTGGAGAAAGGACTGAGGATTAAATTTATATTTAGTGCTATATTTCTGTTCACCTATGGCTTTACTGGAAGAGACAAGGGAATTACACATGCGCACACACATGCACAAATGTTCTACAGTGCCATTAAATGACTCTTCTGGTCATGTTTTGTTAGAGTGTTTGATACTTGTGCACATACCTTACTGATCCCATTTGGATTTGTTCTCCTCATTCTTATTAATAGTAGTTAGATAAAGATTATCTACCTATAAGTCACAAAGATCTCATGTAGTCTGCCAGGTCATCTGATGCTGTTCAAGATAAATGCTCATAAGTCTTATTTGAAAGATTTTTGAGCCAAATGGAAGCACTTTGGTGAAGCCCCTAAGAAAAAACCTGTCTTAACTGGTCTGTAAAAGGCCTGATTCTGCCCAAACCTGTTTCTTCAGCTGCAGAACTCACCTTCTTATACATTTGTTACAGCAAGCAGCACTGACACTAAACAAGTGTAAATATTCATTAATAATGACAAATCATTTTGAATGCTGCACAGAAGCAATAAAGGAAGGGGCTCCTGCATAAATAAACAAGCAGACATGTTTGAAGATTTAAGACTTTATTCTGGTATTTCCAAAGCACCTTAATGATGTGGATGTTCCAGCCTCAACTCCTTTGGACCCATTTGTAAATCCTGTATTTGGGCAGGTCACAAGCACCTGAAAGCATCTGATTCAAACCCAGGGTTAAAAGCAGACAGTTTGTGTTTATATGCTACTCTACTGCTGAGCCAAGCTCTTACAAACATAGGCAACCATCCATCCCTCTTCAACTCTCCCTCCCCAGCACTCCCTAAACTTGTATTAGGAGTTGAGGAAGAAGTCAGAGGTGGTTATTGTGCACAAATCATCTGCTGGCTGAAGTTTTTGGTGGCAGCCAAGAGAGAAGAAGGAAAAAAAATTAGAAAAATTTCAATTTCAGGACCATTATTATTTTCATTAATCATAAGAGGCGCTGTCACCCCTGTCCTTATTCTTTAGAGGGAGATCTATTATACGGTCCATTTAGTCCAAGCCATATTACCTCATATGTTTTCCTGGCTGACCAAATAAGACTTAAGAGATAAAACAATTTACTGTTCATTATGATCCGTGTCACTGGAATCAATCTATTAACCTACATTAACTGGATATGTGACGATAGCTCACATACACGCTTCTCCGATTTAAAAAAAAGAGAGGATAAGGGAGGGGCTGAAAGGAGGGGGGGGGTGGAAAGGGAGAGGGAGAGAGAGGAAAGGAAATCAAGGCCCATAAAGTGCAGCAGACGTATAATTTGCCAAGCGAATACAACTTCATTTTCCAGCGGCCACTGCTGCGCCCTCCACATCTTCACGCAGCCCCTGACCTGTGAAGAATTCTAACAAATTGGCTTCTATTGTGAAGCCAAAAGGTGCCATCAATGAAGGGACGGTTCGCTGGTCCTAAAGTATGATGGGAAATCGCAGGCTGGAATAAAGAGCTGCAGTTTTATGAAGTTAACCCATTGAGGTTAAATCCAAGCGGAGTGGTTGGAGCAGGCTCTTGCCCCTTCTGATGACTTAAGAGGGAGAAGAGGATTTATTCAGATGTGTTGCCCAAACTCAGGGAAACATCCCTTGCTGAGCAATATAGAAAGAAGACTTTCTCTCTGCCATGCAGATGAAGCAACTTCTGCTGTGCCACAGTGCGGATTCATTCTCTCTCTTTTGCTCTCTCTTTTGCTCTCCATGCTTGATAGATTGTAAGTGTCTAGAGGGAAGAAAGTGAATCAATAGGTGGTCTTCCTGATGCTCGTTTGCACAGCAAAATAACTTTTGAGTAAACAGCCAATGAGTTAAGGTAGTGCCACCTCTACACAGCTCCATCTGGATTTGCACTTGCTTATTAAGAGCTCATCTGGGTGCAGGTCCTTTTTTTTGTTATACCCTCCTCCAACACGCTGGGGTCCTGCTGGTGGTTGATAACTAGGAGACGTTTCCTTTGTGCTGACTGCCTCAATGCTTTCTGACCCAGCTGTGCTCGCACAGAGAAGGCTGTAAGGACCCGGGACCTGGCAGGGACTCTGCCCTGCTCCCTGTCACTCTGCCTGCACGCAGGTTCCAGAATCACATGCTGAATGTACTGGGAAGAGGGGGGAACAGTGTTGGTACCATTTCCAGAGCATTTTAATCTGCTTTATGCAAGTATTAATGTGACAAGTCCTAAACTTCATATTGTTACTACAGCTGCTTTAATCGGATACTGGAGGTACTTTGCTTGGAAACCAGCACGTTGAGACCTCCCTTAGCACTGGTGAGATGCCTCACTCTTATGCAGTTATCAGCCAAAGTTACTCCACTTTGTCCTTGAGATATGGCCCTTGAGGCCATGACACTGGATTTCTCTGAAGCGATGGAGCCGCTTCTGTCCTCCGCTGTGCTTGCTGGCTCTGTCCTTGCACATGCCAGTAAAGCATGGGTGTTCATGAGCATGTAGCTTCTCCAAAGTCCTGGCCCATCTCCACTGACTCTACCAAGAAATTTTATCAACTTGGACTCACTTCCTCCCCTTGGAGATTAGGTGGGCTTCAATAGCAGGGACTAGTGGGGTCATATTCATATCCGTGTAACACACATCTGCCTTAACTATTTTTCCAGCCCAGCAAATTACAAATACAAGCTACAAACCTTGTGAATAGTCCAGGACTTGTTTTCTCATTCTTCTGTAAAAACAATAATGAAGGGCTGCAAGGGTGCTTACAGTGAATGTAATGAATAGTAGAATAAAAATAATATTATGGTTGTGCCTCATAGTTTTTGCTCTATGCAGTGAGCCATCATGCTAGGAACTGGACTAACATTTTGCAGAGGCTGTCACTGCCCCACTGTGCCTTCAGGCAAAAAAAGAGACTGTAAATTAACAGTCTGAGGGAGAAAAAAGACAAAAAGTCTTGCCAGAGGCCATCCCAGAAACTAAATGGTAGAGCCAAGGATAGAATCAAAGCTACCTGCTTTAGCCATTTGACCACATTTTCCTTAATGTTTTTAATGATCCCATTCATTGCAAAACATAAAAAACTAGATCAGAACTTTGGGGGGTTGAGGGGAAGCTGGGAACATGGTCCTTAACCAGGTCTCAGATTGGGTCTTTTGACTTGTCCATGCTGTGTTGATTCAGACACTAGGCCACAGATCTGGCCTCTGCCCAGTCATGTTCCCTCCTCAGCCACATGTCCTCCAGCACTTCAGATCTTCATACCTCAGATTTCCCACTCACAGCATGAGGCTAAAATCACTTTGTTCAGGCTAACGAAACAGTCTGAGGTGCTCCTGGAAAACTGCAGGGCATGAAGTTCACTGGGGTCAAAAAAATCTGAGTCACTGACACTGGCTAGATCCAGAGTCTTCTAAGAGAGAAGAAGGATTATAGAGGTTACAGAAACTATTTCCTCATCCTCAAAGGCACATTCTTCAGAAAAGTGAACACCCCTTTCCCCCCCGCATTGAAAAACATGATTTATTCTTAAGACACTTTTGCAAAATCTGTACAAGTCCCTGTGGCGGAACAAACAAGGGAATAAATTTTCCAAGACTGTTAATCCAGGAATGCAATTCTTCAATTAAAAAGAACCAAACAGAACAACAGAAGACTAAAACAATATAGCAAACTGACCTTGTGGCTGTCCTACACTCAAGAATCTGCAAGGGCAGAACTTGTAACACCCAATTAAAGGAATTCAATGTTTGTCTCACTGTAGGTAAAAATCAGTGATAAGTGAGTTAAGCGGAGAAGAGGAGTAGTGAAGAAACACATATCTCTCCTTGAGAGGCTGGAGGCCTAAGAAAAGCAGGGAAATTATTGTACTGGAGGTCTAGTCACAGTTGGTGAAGGAAATAAAAGTTGGGGGAGTGTATTAATGTCATGGTCCCAGACTTAATTCCCTCTCTAGAGCACACACCATTGCGACCTCAAAATCTGAAAATTAAACTGAAAGGAAATGTTTGTTCTTACAAAATATCAATTCATTACTGAGAATGGAGATATTTAACCAATAAATGATTGCTTAATGGCCCATAGGACCTTTTCTGCAGTTACAAAAGCACTGCATGTTGTTAAACAACCAATGGTACCTCTTGAAAATGCCACGTTTACAAATAACATGAAGGTTTATTTGCTGCTTGATAAATGTCCATAAACAGATACTCCCCAGGTGCCCTGGCATAACAGGGCTCTGGTGATCAAGGTGGGGTGGAAGAGAGGAAGTGGGGAGTTGAGATAGAAGAAAATGCAACTGTCTCCAGTTACACACCTCTGCAATGACTTACAGCTTGCTCAGTCTGTCTATCTCATTGATGAATTTTGTCTTATGGTGAGCATCTCAGTGTTGAGTGAAGGGGCACAAACCCTGTTACTTTCTTCAGAATACAGAAGAAGCTCTTTTGGAAGAGGTATGTCGCCATGAGACTATATTTTCAGGCCACTGCAGAAATGATCTGATTGAACTTTTTATGGCTGTTGTAAACTCTCTCTCTATTTCTCATGAGAAGTCCAAGTTTACCAGCAACCACAACAACCTCAGCTTTTCCTGCTGAGCGGAGAAGTAAGTGCTGAATGTTAATATGGGGCCTGGCTTTCTGCAAGCACTTCCAAACAGTGGTTGCCACTGAGCAGATGACAAGGTCTGCTGCTTGGTACAGCATTATAAGATCCAGTCCTTCTGCTGGTCCCAGACATCTCTGCTTAACCCTGGGCATTTCCAGGATGTCAACCGCAGTAGGAATTAAGTGAACCCCTAATGCCATATGAATATAGAGACACAGAGCCTGGAGCAGTGACCGCACATGTAACTCATCAGAGTCATTAACAATGATAGAAATGACCTGTGGCATTTGAAAATGAAGTATGTGTGTGAGTGCGTGTATACACATGTGTGTGTGCATAAACAAAACATCTGAGTTCAGAGCTTCCAGGGAGACAATTTTCACTCCTCGTTTATCCCAGGATACTGTTAGAGGCTCCTAATTAGAAACATTCTCCTTCATTAGTATTCTCTTCCTCAGCCAATGCTGGCACGGATGAATATCCCGAGATACTTTAGTTTGTCATTTAGGCAGACGATTTTTGTAGTTCTCCCCATTCAAGAATCTAAGCTCTGTGCAAATGTGGCCGAGAAAACAAACTGCAGGGACTGAAGATCCTGGTTCCTTCATCAGCTGATCAATAACATGGAGAGATCTTCAAGGGCCATGTGGTTCACTTGACTGCAGCCATAGGCTTACCCCTAAGGATGTCACTATATG
The DNA here is from genome assembly GCF_929443795.1 of Astur gentilis. Taxonomy (NCBI): domain Eukaryota; kingdom Metazoa; phylum Chordata; class Aves; order Accipitriformes; family Accipitridae; genus Astur; species Astur gentilis. The sequence continues at coordinate 20,274,161 of NC_064889.1, read as the reverse complement.
GTAAAGGAACGGCAGTTAAAAAGCTCAGTTTGGTTCTTCTGTAATTCCGGTCATTCTAGGGAAATCAATGGAGTTATCCTTAATGTGATTAAGAGAAGGTTTCTGTCATAGATATTCACTAGCTATATATTAGTACAAGTAGTTTTGACTAGTGCAAGCAGATTCAACTATTACCAATTGAATTAGTAATTATTTAGTTATCATTTCATTATAGGCAAGCAGAATTGATTACTTTGACAATCAAAGGAGGTTTGGGTCCAGCAATGCCATTCCACTGCCCAAATATCCTCCCTTGGGGAGAGGGCAGAGGAGTAAATAGGTATGAGGCAGGTGATAGTCATATTGCTAACTAGAAAGTGTTCAGATGCAATGATGATAAAAACAGTACGGGAACACACACAGGACAGAACAGAAAAAAAACAAACCCAGAATAAAGTCTGTGGAGACATTTTTGTTGTTGTTGTTCAGAAAAACATGATAGTATAAAAAGATACAAGAAGGTGACAGCAAGGCTAGAAAAAGCAGCAGTGGAGTTATCATGGGGACAGCAAAGCTGGCAGCCAAGTCCTACATCTGCAGATCAGGTCATGTAGGCGTATGCTAAAGAACGGGGCAAGAAGTTATTCTGCCATAAACCCCCCAAACCAACCTTTTGCTCTATGGACACAGGGAGAAGAGGTTAACCCTGTGGTCAGGTAACTGCACTGCCTCTTTATGGCATCAGTTGGACCAAAACATGTTCAATAACGAGTCCTATCTGTGACAACTGATGTGTGGTGACAGGCATGGCTATAACAGACCTGAACCATTGTTGCTAGAAATTTCTTCCCTTTTTCCCCTGCTATACTATTGAACTTCTAGTAGAGAAAAAGCATGTAAGGGAAAGAAAAAGCTGTCTACTGGAAACTCTTCAGTGCAACCCCACAGGAGACATTGGAAGCTCTGATGAGGCATCAGATTCTCAATTACTGAGGCACGTCTTTTAACATGCCCAGGACTGACTTGCTGACATGCTCTGAAGAGTATATGACTTGCCAAGGTCTGCTGGCATCAAGCCTGAATGTTTCTCCTTTTTGTGCTCAGGTCTTCCATTTGGCATCAGAAGATGTCATGGTGCCAATGTCAGCCCACCTGGACTGTAAACAATGCTTCCATTCACCTCCCAGCATTTAATCAGTAACTAGTATCACTGGTGTTTTCATTCAGGACTGTTTCCTTTAGCTCTAGCTCCGGGTGCCCTGGAACAACCACTGATAACAAGGGAGCAGTCGATTTACTTGCTGTAAGGACATACCATACGATATTCTCAGCAGCAGCACAAGGCAGGCGGTTTGTAAGGCAGCTCCAATTTGTTGTACCTGCCAATGGGTTGAGCAGATGATAGAGCAGACTTGACCATTTAGCAGTCACTGTCTGCAGGCTGGACTTACAGTCTGTGCCTTTTGCTTGCTACTGCCACCAAAACTCTCACTAATAACCCAGCTTAAAAGCCTTGGAAATAAGCTATAGGGAGCGCCCTGTCCAGTGGACTTTATTCTGGTGGAAAGCCCACATATTCTCTTTGTACTTAGTTGTATTTCAGTATCATCAGACTTAAACTCGTTGCTTATTTAAGGGCAAAGCCTAGATGCATCAATACTCAAGAAGGCTGTATGCTGGGCTATAATGTTAAATTTGCATCAAAAAAAAAAAAAAATGACTTAACACATCAAACTTTCTGATGACTCTTCCGAAAGGTCAGAAGGAAACAAAGAACTAGATTTGTCCTTAGCATACTTTCCCGCTTTTAACAGAGTTATGTCAGGGCCTGAAATGTCCATCAGAAAGGAGGGTTAAGTTGTCTCCAGCTAACGAAGATGAAAAGAATAATTTAATGGAGGTGGGAGCCAGAATGCAGTGTAGGGATGAAAGGACGAGCAGTAACTGAGACTGAATTTAAACAACTCTGGAGAATAAAACGATCCTTTAAAAAAAAAAAGATAATTATGTCTTACAACAATTACCCTGGCTATGAAGCAAAATTAGCATAGTCCTTTCTAATTTAAATGTGTTGAAAGTGCCTGAGCATGACAGCAGAAAATTACAAGGTTTACGACACGGGCTTTGGTTAAAGTGATGGCAATCGGATTATTGTAGCTTTTTGTCTGTTGATAGTAATGATTGCAAAGTTACCTATAAATATTAACTATTTAGTACTGGGAGACTTTTGGTTTAGATGGCTAAGACATACCTCTTCTAGACACTCCAAGGCATAAAGTTCTTGCACAGAAAACACTTTCCATTTTAAATCATGTATGGCTATTTCTGATTCATGAGTCTGTTTTTCTCATATAATTCCATGAACAGGAATATTCTGGATTATGATTTAAGTCTATTGTTAAAATGAGGAAAAAATTGTAATATCCATTTTATAACTACTTCCTACTTTTTCTTCAGCTTTCTCATGCAATGTCGTAGTTAGAGGATATTTAGAGTCTGGATCAAAAATATTTTTATTTATGGATTGAAAGAACCAAGCTTGACCTTGTAGAAGTGTTTCTCTTTGGTTTCCAAAGATTTTTTCAAGTCATATCTTTAGTTTCCCCTATCAAGTCTGCCCTGCAATTAAGCAGAAGAGTTGTTAAAAAAAAAAAAAAAAAAAATCAGTAGTAAATCATGATTTGCACTTACCCAGTAGCATCAGTCTGGTAGAGGTAAATTAAAATGTGTATAAAATCACCTGGGTTTTGGCCTGGACCAATCACAGACACATTAATACTTTGTATTGCCCACATTTTGTTTACATATGTTTTACCTTGGTTACACCATTGATCATCACTTTTTACTTCAAGATCTCAAAGTACTAACACCGTTATAACAAGGTTGTTTATACAAAAGACACTTCTTTCCCCTCAGATATAACAGGCAAAGCAATGCTGGGCAAGACTCATGCATTAAGTTGGACTAGAATATACCCTGGGCAAGACAAGATGTGCAGTGCAGGGTGTGACACACCACAGTCCAGTTGCACGTTGTACCCCAAAGTTCATCCCACACTTTTGTAAATATTGTGTGGTGGAGTCTGTTCCTGCTCCATGTGAATTAAAACACCATGATTTATATTTGTACTAAGGTCAGTTGCTCAAATACTTTCATTTATTAGATTAGCTCTGCAGTAAATTAATATGATTTTCTTAAACAACTTTACAACTTGGGAGGTTTAGAAAACAGAATTGAGCTCAGCTGTTTCCTGTGGAATCTTGTTTTCATAACCTCACTGAATCTTCTCTGCTTGACTTGAAATATATCTATATGTCTATATACAGATAGACACAAATTTTAGTGTACACGAAGCAAGAAGCATGTGTAGATTAGAAATTAGTTTCAAGTATGTGTCTACTTGATTCATGCATAAAATGATTTGCTTTTTGCATTTTTGGGTCTGACATTCAGATTAACTTAGGTTTTTCTCTTCCCAAGGTTACTAAAATCTTTCTCTTATTTTTTATTTTTTTTTCTTGACAGGATTCTGGGGGAAAAAAATCCATGCTATTGAAATGGTGGCTTATTAAATTAATACAATTACATAAAGAAGCTGTGTTATATTTTAACTAGATCTCTGATAAGATGCTTTGCTCTGAATACTAAAAAGAATTTGGTCTCCCTGTATGCCTGATTCAAATGATTATCTAAAGCATTTATTTTTTTGTATGTGACGTGTTGCTAAATATGTTAATTTCCTAGAAGCACAGTGTAAGAAGTGCAAGAGCAGCTGTGTAGGACAGTGAGCTTAAAAATAACAAGGCTGAGCTCTTCTTGGGAATTAGTGTGGTCCAATGGGTAGGCAAGTAGCCTACAATTCCAGACACCTGGGTTCTGCTCCAAAATCTGGCACTGACCTACTATATTCCACCGGGTAAATCATTTCACCCTTTGCTTTTCTGTTCCTATCCATAAAATGATTAGGAGTAAAATAATATTTACCTTGGAAACAATTTTGTATCATTATAGTACAATAGAGTTTGATATGTAGAAATGCTTGAGTAGTAAAAACTTAGCATTATTCACAGATAGCTGATATCTGTTAGAGCCCTTATATTTAAGGACAAAGTAGGAACCCGACTACATTTAGATACAAACTCATGGTAGAGCTCAAAGTCTTGGCAGATAGAGCAATGGTGGACACATGTTTTAAGTGCAACGGTTTCAACTTGAATAGTAGTTCCATTTAATTTGTGATGATGATGGACAGGGATATTTAGTTGAAATAATAATTGATTTTGATGATATTACCTGCTTGAGTGAAAGATATATGCTGCAAAGGGAACCGCTGTGCTATGGCAGGCAGAGAACCAGTGATATTCATAGGCCAAAAAGGAATTGATAAGGGAAATCAGGACTTGGTTCTGCTGTTAACCCCCTTTGTAAATTTGAGTTATTAACTTCATCCCTTACCATGAATGTTGTAATAATAGACCTTTTCTTTTAAACTAGGAGAAGATAGGATGGGTGAGTGCAACTTCATGTACATTACAGGGTAAAAATTTGAGCCCGTAATGCTGTATTCCTCCCTAGCAGCTCCTTTCTGCCCCACTAGATGCATGCTGGGGATGAAGGTACAGCCCCTGCTCCATCATGGCATGTGTTCACAGCAGGTATTTCTGTCTGTATCCGGACTCAAACTCTGGACAGCTTATGAGGAAGGTAAGCTTTGGATCTTCCATTTCTTTGTGCCCCTAGACAAGGCATTTGTGTTAAAGGGCATGATTTAGCCCATAACGATTACTGAGATTTTATCCATGCATTTCATATCTCTGAAGAATAGAAAGTTAGACTGCAGTTTGCCTGAGACGTCCCCTGCATTATTCCTGTTTTTCCAGACTAGGATTCTTATTTCATTATCTTCATATTTTAGGTTCTAGTTTCAGCCCAGGTCAGAGGAACTTGGATGTTCCTTGGAACTGCAGAAGCAAAAGACTTGATAAACCACTTTCTCGGTCAGTCCATTTGTCTAGTTGTCCCCATGTGTCTTGCAGGTCCTTCTGCAATTCCACTATAAATATCCTAAACATGAGGATTTCTCCAACTGCTGTTTGGATGCTAGATCATACTTTTGTTCATCTTGTTTTCAGAAATGGTTTTCCAATGATCCATTTCTCCATTTCCTCTTCTCCAAGCTTCTCATCCCTTTTCACCAGGATTTGTTCTCCTAATGCAAATACCCTGAGCAAAAGTTATCAAATGCTGCTCCTGTTTGGTGCCCAACAGTCTCTGTAATTTCTACACTGAGAATCCTCAGCAGTGGAAAGCATTTCTGCCCTAGGAGGATATATTCCTTTTTTTCCAGGGTTGGATCACTTTGCTTGAAAAATCAATACCAAAGCATGATCAGTCATCAGGATCAGGCTCTCACTACGATAATTCATATAAAGCCCAATATTCTTTCACACTGAAGCCTTTTGACAGAATTCTAGAAATAGAAAGGAAAAAAAAAATAATCTTAATGGTGATGTAAATGTGACTATATGCTTTTTAAAGGCCCCTTTGTACTACCACACTGTTATATAGGTATTTTATTGTGTTTGACACTCAAGCCAGTAAAATTTTCAGGTAGTTTGGCTGTTGCCACATCTGCCTGAAACTCATACCAGAAATCCAGAAACAAAATTAACAAGAGACAAAAAGGATCTCCCTCTTAATCAAAATAATTAAGGCATGAAAGAACTTTCTAGGGATCTGAAGACAAATTATTGGGAAATATGTTCTGAGGGTGATTTTTGTTTCAGTTTCTGTTCATTTTATCACTGAGTTTTATGTTTGCACTTATTTAAGCTGTCTGGGAAAAGAGGCTGTACATAAAAGACGATTAGTTTTTAAAGCACTCCAGGGTTGGTTTCAGGGAGAGTTCTTTGTTTTGGTTTGTTTTAACTTCTTGTTGGTGGTATGGTTGGGTTTTTTTCCCCTTAGAAGACATAAACTGTAGCTCTTAAATAGATGAATGCTGTGAATAAAATTACTAAAGACTTCTTTTTAGAAAGGAAGGCAAAACAAGAAAAGAACAAGGTAAAATAATCCATGTCCTATAGCAGGCATGCAATGATACTGAAACACTGGGCCAAATTCTCAGTGGGTAGAAATCAATATACCTCCAGTGAAGTCCATGAAGCAACATCATTTTGCACAAGCTGCAGGTCTGATAGCTACATATATATTTTATCTATCTGTATGCAGCATTAAAAAAAAAAAAAGAGAGAAAGAAAAGAAAAGATAAAAGGGCTCTTGAAAGTGAATGAAGTTAATTCTCAAAAAAAAAAGCGGGTTTTAGATGTTGAATATTTAATTTGCTGATAAAAGGACCCTGATTTCCTGCATATAGGCACCACAAATAAAAAAAAAAAAAAGAAAAGAAAAGAAAAGAAAGGCACATCTTAAAAGGGAAGCAATGAGCAGAAACTGACCTTTCTGTGAGCAAGCAGATGAGAGAAGGTATTTGGTTAATCCCAGCTGTCGCTGATTGGTCAGACAGAACCGTGTTGAAAATGTCTCCATCTGGGCTAATCTGCTCTCAGTTGGATGAGCTGAGGCCTTCAGAGTTAACCTGACATTTAACAATAATTACCCTTTCGGATGACCCCAGCCCAATCTCCTGCTCTCTTAGAAATCTCTCTTTTTTTGTGTGTGCTCCCAAACCCCTTGACTCTTGTGTTAGAGATAGCTGAAAAGTGATGATACGATAATGAGATATGCTATACAAACATATATACACACGTGCGCATGCACGCACACACGTGCATAGGTATGCATGTGATCTCACATTTAAATGTGCAGCATGTCGTCATTGCTCCTGCATCGTTTATCTGATTCCTGTGGCATACAGGAGGGGAGATATTTTAAAAATCAAGGGGGGATAATTTCCCAAATTACAGAGTAGTCATGCTTGCTTGCTAACCTTTGTATGAAAGCTCTAAGTTTCTTTCTGGCACTTGGAAGTCTCTTATCTGTGGTGAGGAGAAATGGTGCATGGAAATAGGTTCAGATAGAAAAGCAGAGTTCAGAGGTCGCAAAGGCTAACCGTAGATGAAATGTGGCTATTTCTTTTTACCTGAGGCTGGCTTCATCTTTCCTCTGAAAGGTCATTGCGATAAAACAAAAACACATCTCAGGAGAGGAATCATTTATCTCTGGTCAGGGTCTCCTTTCCATTCTGGTACTTTATTTATTTTTCTCATCTTTTGACCACATTTCTCCCAGTGTCACCTCCTTCCTGAATGAAGTCCGATGCTGAGTTTTGGGCAGCAGTAGAAGTTTGGCCTCATTATACTTATTGTTTCTGTTTTAGTTGGAAATCACGTCTAGAGACTTGGATGATTCCCCAAATCACTTTAATCTGTTGGTGATGAGCTGAAAAGTTTGAGAAAATAGCCATGTTAATGGAAAAAGAACAAGGACAAGTCTATATGATAGGAAGCTCATTTCCAGTGCCTGATTTATTTCATGTCTCCATTGTGACTATACATAAATCTTGTCTCTACCTCAGTTTCTTTATTTGTCCAACAAAGATTATAATACTCATTTCACAAAAGTGCTATGAGAATAAATTTAAGGCACCTTGAAATTCTTAAATAGAAGACAGTTAAGAAGAACTATATATTTATACATGGTATATCCTCTTACATCTTGGGTTGGATCCAATAACCAGCCTTAATTACAATAATTATGCCTCTGGTCCCAGCCAGAAGCTGGGAATGAAGTGAAGGAAACTGGGAAAACTGTTTAATCAACGCCCTAAGCAAAATTTCCTTATAAAAGTCTTGTTTTCTCAATTTCTAAAAGTTCTCAGCTGGAGATTCAGATCCAAGTTTATGTCTTGATTTTGGACCAGCAAACAACAGTTGCATTTGGAATTGGGGTTACAGGCAAGGTTTTTTTCAGTTATTCACTGTATAGTTATTTGTTTTAAGTTCATTTCTTGTCCAGAGGATGGATCTCTCAGTATTTATGGGCAAAGTTCCTTTGACTGCAAAACTGCTGGGAATTATCTGACCTGCAAGTGAAATCCAGTTCTGAATATTTTCGTGATCCAAGCAAACAGTCCATTTCACTAAACAATGTTCAAATAGTCATCACTTGGCAAAATCTCTGGTTATGCTTTTGTCAGCTAAGTAAACTGTGACTGTTTACTTGCCCCACACCCTACAGTGTCTGTGGTGGCATGCGGACGAGCTCAAGTTCAGAGACTTTCAGTCTGAGATTTAGAAGTTTATACATGTGATAGTTCCAGTAATTTTCTGGAGTCTCTAGATTAATTCAGGTGTGAGATCATCTTTTTTTTAAACTTAATTGTAGCCTGTTGTCTTTCCACAGGTATTCAGAAGGGTATGTAGTGTGGAACTCTTCCCTTGTGAGTAACTCATTAAGAATAGTAACTTGTATTCTATTTTCCTTTGTGTTTCAAAATAAAGGCTATGTCCTGGGCTGTTGCCTTCTGAAATCAACCATAGCTTTTCCTTTCATATGTGATAAAATAACTCTTTTAATGGAGCTCTAATCACTCTCTCAGCTCTTCATATGTTTTCTTAGGTGTGTTTCAGCGCTGGAAGAAAAGATAACAATTTTCCCATATCCAAAAGAAGAGTCTCTAAAAAACAAATAAAAAAAATCCCTTCAATTCTTCTGGGTGAAGATGCTGTCTCCTACAGCAGCCTGTGCTACAAACTTTCTAGAAATCTCTAGGTCTCCTTTAGAAAGGGCAAAAGCTTTGTTTCATCATTTTATGTTTCTTCCTGTCTGCAGCTGCTGATAATACTATGCCCTTTGACATGTTGAGGTAAGGACATTGGCTGCAACCTTGGCCCTTACACTGTCATATCAAAGGTATACTTACTATGGAAGAGATTGTGTTTGATCTGGGAGGTATGAAACAAGCTAACACAAGGGCACCCGCTCACCTCTATATCTGATGATTTCCTCTACAAAGTAGTTTAGCATAATGCCCAACCAATGTTTTCTACCCTTATCCTCAGGACCAATGTCCAATTAATTTCTGTGGTGGATGACCAGAAAGTTAAAACACTGAGCTCGCAGTTAACTGCACATGCATGCTATAAGAAGCTTCATTTTTTTTCCCCTGAGGCTGAAGAAACAACTAACCATTTCAGGATGATTAACAGATGCCAAAGCTTTTCGTCAGTGATGAGAAAGCGTACAACCTTATTTTCCACTAGATACTATTCAGCTGTCAAGAAGACAAGTCCACAGTGTGCTTAAACCATAGTAAACTGTTGTTAAATAGTCTTATCCATATCTGATCAACCAGCTCTTGCCCTTATAAGCAAAACCAAATATTCTTCGATAATTATGTTTCAGTGGGACTAGTCTAAGCACCACGAGATCCTATTTAAGGTATGTCCATTTGGATTCTTACGGTTTATGTACCTGTCCTTTAGGCTGTCTTTGGAAGATGTCATCAATTATTACACAGTAAAAAACACACACTCAGAGGTGCATGGACACTGAATACACAAGTAGATTCTCTTCCTTATTCATATTAGGCAATGCTTTATGCCCTGAATAAACCAATGAAGGGAATGAGATGAGAGAGTTTTGTTCAGCCTAAGAAAGAAGAACACAATTTAGCCCTTTGATTTAACATTAAGGACAAAATTGTCTGTCTTATTCTCAGCGAATGACATGGTTTGAATGGTACCCTCAACTGGACAAGGGAAGTTGCTAATCCTTGTGAGCAGGAGTACTGGGGGATTATCCAGACCAAACATGTAACCCTCATTCCTTACAGCAATAGAAGTTCATCATGGTTTATTTTAGTAAGGTCATGTTAGTGCCAGCTTTTATTAATTCACATGATTCTCATATCTGAAATAGAACGATAATATCAGTAATACATAGTAGTGGATTGGCTCCTTTAAGTGTTTACCTCTTTGTTGTACAGGAGCTATATCCCTTGACAGTGTAATTGAGCCAATGTTTTGCTTCAGCTCATTTCCATCCACAAACTGTTTTGGAGTTCAGAGAAGAGATCACCTTAAACCATTGAATTCTCCACTTTCACAGTCAATTAGTGATGGTTGCCAATATGGAGGAGGGCAAGGGATATGGGCTGCCCTTGAGAAAATGTCATACTATGCTGATGTCATAAAATAATAATACTACATACTAGGCGTCATTACTTTTGCTAGTACATAAAGGCAGCCAAGCACCAGAGCTACTTGGCGGTACTTTTTATACAGGCTGGGTCAGGTAAAACTGTGCTCCTAGAAATGCAAGTTGAACAGCCTGTGCCATTTGGACAAACTGAAATCTAATACCACAAGGTTAGAGTTTACAGCATTAGTCTTCCTATTATCCAGTCCTGATTCTCAGCCTGTGAAAATTGGCCCAACTGCTTTGAAATCAATAGAGCTATGTGGATGCATAGTGTTTTCTCATTTTATACCCTGTGAGAATCTGGCCAACCATTCCTCTGTACGTCATTCAAACGTGGTTATATATATGCCTATTAATAGCCTATTGAGTTACTCTGAACCTTATAACAGCCTCTGTATTCCCAAGCCCTTAGGAAAATCTGCCTAATGATCATGCAGGCAATAATTAAGTCCAGTAATACTCAGGCAGACAGAACCATAAACACAAAATTCTCCATACAGATTTTCTAAGTAGGATAAAACATATCAACTACTGGTTGGCCCTTGCCTCTGTGCTATTTTTTTCTGTAACATGATCAAACTAATTAGCTAGATCACACTCTAACACCTATTGAGCTGCAAAGGGGAAATACATATTTTGGTAAAGGCAGAGAACTGTCTGTACTCAGACAGTTGGTAAGTGTGTATCAATTTCCTCCCCCTCCTCTTTAGGTTTTTTTTTTTTTTTTTTTTCCTTTTGGTTTAAGTCACCCAGACCTTGTCTTTTCGGTAATGTCATAATCAGCAAGCTGAAGGCAAGGCTGATGATAATTGTTCTTTATGTTGCTCTTTGTTTAGTATCTGATTCAATACATCTGTGTGGACACCATTCCATCACCTTCTTAGTAACAGAGGTGAAAAAAATCAATGGCAATCAGATTACCTTGTTAACAGAAAGGCTAAAGGGCCAGTGTGTTAAGTTCACAGTGCATCACCTTTCATTTAAAACATCTCACTTCTGGGCTTTCTGTTTTATTTTTTTTATTATTTACCTTTTATTATTATTTATAGCACCAAGGGTTTCTCAGTATACCTTGACATAATTGCATTAGTCTTTCCCTAGGTTATGCTGGGCAGCTGTGACATCTTTTCTGAGGGATACAATGTTAGTTAGCTCTGTCTACAGGTCCTTGTTTCACACGTGGTTCATAACAAAATCCAGGAAAGTCTGGAACATCTCGTATAATTGTGTGTTGGGGATTTTTATCATTCACCCTCTCCTTTCCCCCTTACTCACTGGGATAGACTTGGATGTGTAGTGTGACTGATGTGCTGGATAGAATGACCATAGCACAGCACCAGCTGATTATTGAAAAAATCTAGGGATTTTTAGCAAACAGGAAAAACAAAACAAACTTAACAACAAATAACTGCAGGATACAGTGCTAGTAGCCTGTGATTCCCTGAGCACCCTCATTTTAGGATTTGGGAGTATGATGCAATCTGGACTAAAGAATCACTCTGATTGTTTGTAGTTCATAAGCTTGCTGTGTTCCTTTTAAATTACTAAAAGGATGTATTAGAACTATTCTTCGGACCAGACATAGTGTGCATGATTACCTTACGCTTTCCTATATAACTCAGTTGTGGTCCCCCCGCACCTCCAATTCCTTTCTTATTGCTGCCGGTACATACGGGTGAGTTCTGTATCTGAATCAGCCACGTCTCTGCCACGGACAAAACAATTCTTGTGTATTTGCTGGAGACTCTGGCCAGTTAAATCTGTTGGAATCCTTTCTGAGAGACATAGTGCAGCACAAACTTTATTAATCAGGCTGGGATATCACTATTTGCTATCATATGAATGAGCAGGGAGTGTCTCTTACAAAGAGCTTGTCATCTTTGTAACTATTACATGAGTCATTCTCAACAGCCAAGGAACGTTTTAGAGTGGGTTGGAGTTAGGCTTTTTAATCATACTGACTACCATAGTTTGAATAACAAAACAACTAGTCTTGTATCTGTTATTTCGTCTGTCTTCCGAAGCTGAAGTTGTGCTTAGGCGGGTACTTTGTGTACATCAGCTGGCAAAGAATTATGTCCAGCAAATCCCTGAGGGAAAACAAGAGGCCAAATAAAAAAAAGCAGATGACTGATTAAATTCAACAGAGTCTTTATTTTTCATTCCTTGAAAAATGTTGTTCAAGTATCTTTTAGCTCTTAACTGAATTCCAGGTTGAATTGCATGTAACTATTAGAGACCTCTTCACCACAGATTCCCACAGCCAGAGTCATCTCAATTAATTAAGTATTGCAGAGGTTAGTAATGAATTTAAGTTGTGGGATGAAATTACTTTAAGAGATGGCAAATTCCTTGTGTGTTTTCTCCTCCTTTATTTGTGTTATGGCTATCAAAAGTGTAATTTTGACAATGGATTAAAACCAACCACGTATCTAACAGGCTGTAGTCAAAATCCAGTTCTTAGTTTGTAAGAAAAGATGCAAAAGGAAAGTAACTCAAAACTAGCTGTGATGAAACGTTTGTTTCTGCAAGTTTTGTAAGTGGTGTAAGTCTGCAAACCACATAGAAGGCCATTCAGTAAATTACCTGCATCAAAAATAGTAGAGGAAATATGGATTAATCAGACATTCAGAAGTGATGAGTGATTTTTGATATCTAGTGCAGGCAAACATCTCCTCTCTGGGATCCCAAGCCAGTAGCAATTATTGGATCCCAGCTCCAATTTCCCTAGTATTTTTCCACTTGTGAGTTTTGAAGGCCTGAGATACGTTCCCTACCGGGGACAAACACGCACCATCAAGGTCATGAGGAGGAACAGCTTTAATCTGGCAAAGAGCATGTGCCCAGGCAGCTTCAGTGCTTAACTCCTCAAGCAGACAGCAGAGAATTTACAGCCTCAGCCTGCTCCAACCTCCCCATAATTACACACGCAACCCTACACCCCTGATAATTACCATCCAGGCACCAAGTTACCCTCCAATCCCACATAAGGAGGTCTGTTTTGTACCCAGAGTTTTCAAGAGGAAAAAACCCCAACTGTAGTGGGATTTCAGGTTATGCTGCAGTGAGAGCCATGTCTAGTTTGAGTGTACCACAGGGGCAGCAGGAGGGGGGAAACTAAAAGAGCAAATACAGGTAAAAGCAACAAAAGCTCAGATCCTGCAAAGTGGAATCTGTGTGGCTACAAGGAGCCTGTGCTGCATAGGGTCAGGATCTCAGCTCAGGTGAATGGGAGGAACAGTGATCATTTGCTGTCTAAAACAGGATAACTCCTCAAAAAATTCTTAGCACATTACATGGTACTTTTGCAACTGATACAGAATTTCACACCTGCGGTACACATTATGCAGCCACCAAAGACAACAGCAAGGTGTTTAAGACAGATCTATAGAGGCTGCAATATCTAAGCTTTACACATTTTCTTTACTTGTTTTATAGAAGAAGCTCCATTGTGAAGCACCAGGTACTTTTGGGAAGCCATGGAGAAACAGTGGGTGAATTAAGGGGGCCCTTGCCCTTCTACAACATAATCTTTCAGGGACAGACTTGGTTTCTCTATCAACGAAGCTTTGAAAGGAACTTAGGATTTATAAAGTGCACTGATGGAGAAAGCAGCACTGGCCACAGGAGTCTTGATTTTCTGACTCAGGGAAACAGGCCCTCCAGAGACCCTAGACGCCTCATGCCAGAAGCCGGGAACAAAAGGACACGTTTCTGTGTGAAATTTGTCTCTTCTCACACTTCATGCTTGCTAAGATGCAGCCTTACAATGGAGAAGTGAAAAAAGCATGTATTTTACTAATTAACATAAATTACATCAACCTGGGGGTTTGCAGGTGCGTGAAATGCAGCTCCTAGGTGACTGGTGTTTCTAATTACACCAGGTGAGATATATTGAGTGCTGAAGCAACCAACTAATTTTTTTTTCTTTCTCTCTCCTTTTGCTTTGATGATGCTGTTAGCTAGGGAGCTGGAAGCAGAGACTATTATGGTGAAAGGAAGATGGAAAAGTTTCTGCGATTGTGAAGCTAAAGCTGGGTGAGGATTACCTCAAAAAGTTTGTATTAGAGTGCTTTCTCTAGGAACTAAGAAACAAACAGCTCTTCTAGAGGGAGAATCTAGCTGTGGGACTTGGGTCTCCAAGTAGTATGGCAGCCTGAGCTATACAGCTGCCTTAAATAGGGCTGTTCAGCAGGGGAAAGAGGAGGCTTGGTGGTCTCCATGGAAGTGCACATGCCAATATGATATGAAAGTTAGATTTATGGCTCTTGCTGGCTGAGCCTGGATTGTACATGCTCAGGAGATGGTTGTTGGAGACAAGGACTGTAACATATTCCTGTGTGTTAGTGCCCTGCATACTGGAGCAGGAGAGGGGACGGGCAGCCCCAGTCACTGCAATAGCTGCCTCCAGCCTTGATGCCCAGCCGAGTTTTGTCCTTGCTTACACAACGGTAATTTAGATTTTGCCCAAAGATTTAGTTTATTATTAAGACCATATGTTTCTCATAGTTATGGCTTTTTGTCAGACCCCATGAGCATTAGGGACTTTTTGTTGAGAATAATGGAAAATTCCCATTGAGCAAGATTCCACTATGTGCTGCCATTAACTTCGCTCCATATATCTTCAAGGGTGTGGAGAGGGAGGGTTTTAAATATTTTTAAATAATTCATTTAAAAAGCTTTTTCTTCCCTTAACTTTTCTCATTACAACTTGATATTAAACTAAATAGTTTCATGAAACTTTCTTCTTCAAATTAAAATTAATGTGTTTCCATTTTTACAACCAAGCCACAAATCTTTATATTTTTGGAGCTGAGAAAGTGCCAAAATATATTTACTTAAAAAAACACAAACCAAAGTTAAAAACAGAAATGGGTTGTGGTAGTCTATATTTGAACTACAACACAAATTCAAAGATCTTGCAGGCTAAAGTGTAACCGTTACTGTGTCTGATTCAACCAGGGATCTGGGCAGGGAGAAAAGAAGGAGAAAAATTAAGAGATTGAGACTTTTCCACCAGTAAAGGGTGATATTGCTGTAGAATTTCAGTAGCTGTTGATGATGCACAGAAAACACTTCAGTTGTTTCTTTTGCAGATTTGATGCAGTAGTATGTTAACTAGAAAAAGCCTTGAAGATGTATTACAGTCAAGAAGTAAATAGAAGCTACTCTTAGCCACTTTTCTGATTGCAAGGGTACTTCAATAACTGTTTAAAAACTTGCTTCACAGGGTAACCTGGGTACTATGTATTTCAAACTGGGGTAATAAGTCACTCAAGGTAATGAGACCTCTGTTGTGGCAATGTGAACCAGGGTCCCACAAAAGCCCAATGACACCAGATTTAATTGGAAGACTTAGTTGGTGAACCAATAAAATCACTTAATCAGAAGTAGCAATATGGGGGCTGGGGTTCTGCCCACAAGTAATTGCTTAATGGTGTAAAGCATCGCAGAGAAAAGCCAAAGTCATATTTTTGCTATTAGAGCAGACAGAAATCAGTTTGCTTGCCTTCTTGTTTGGATGTTCTGTGCATTTAAGAGATTAGATTAATAACAGTCTAAACTGACGATGTTGTGGCTCAGCTAATCTTTAAATATGTTATGGCAGAGTAGGCCTGCATCTTAATGTGGGTTTCAGCTTTGTCTTACATAATGGAAATGTTCACAAAGTCTGGAAAGCCACAAAACCAGCATTGGGGTTTATTCAGTCTCAAAAATATGATGCTTTCCACCCCCCCTCTTAAGGGCCATAGTACACTTGTATTTCGATTATAGTACTTTTCAACAGGTAGCATTGCTGCAGATAAAGGGACTCCACGTTACATAGTTTCACAAAAACGTAATCCTCAAATGTTGCACCTTGGCCGTGCTTGGCTTGGCACTCTTTCAGACACTAGGTGCTCTTGGAGGATGTGTGCTATCCTTATCAAAGAGGATGCTTTCTTTAGGATGGGGGATTATCTGCACACACCTTCTGCCTGACACGAAGAGCCAAGCACACAGACTTGTCTGGCCGGTAACCCAAAAGCAGCTTTAGAGTAGACCCATGGCAAACTTTGCAGCCTATTCCTTACATTTTCCATGCATTTCTGTTTATAAATTGCTTGCATAGAACACCCTCCTCTGTACTTGTGCCATTTCTTGTGTCTGCATACTCACTTGTGTCTTTTGCCTCTTCCTTCAGCTCATTTCTGGGGAAAAAAAATAATGATATCCCTAAAATCACACTAAAAAGTTATTCTAACAAGGTGTTTTGTGGAAAGTGCTTTGAGGTCACCTATTGAAAGACCTCATGAAGTGCACATACTTTGAGGAGATGTTTAGCTTGCTACCCATTAGCTTGTTGCTGTGATGTTTTTTGGTGGGAACTTTTTTTCTGTTGCAGGGGATGACATGGTTTTACTCGTAGTAGATACATAAATGAATAAAAAAATATTCTTTGTATCAAAAAATAGAAAGTATCAACACTAATTTTTTCTTTCTCTATACAGTATATATGGGCACACTGCTACCTCCTCTGAGGAAGAAAAAACATGTATTTATTAGAGTGCCTAAGGTGTCATCTTCTTCATGTACTGGTGACCCCAAGACAAGGCAGAAGGTTCGGCCTGATGGGAATGATTAAAAAAGAAATCCATGTAAGTTATGAAGATGAAAGTTTAAAGCTAACACAAGTGTGTATCTATTGTCTCTTGCCCAACAGCAGCCAGGGAAGCTCACGTGAACACCACGACAGTGCCTGCTCCCTTGTCTTAAGAGCTCTCTCAAAGACTCACTACCATGCTAAACAGCTCAATATGTGAGAAGAATGGGTATTTCAACTGTCAAGATCCAACAGAGTTATTTTTGTTTATTTTTTTTTTTTCTTATGTAAGTTCCCTGACTACCCCTGCGCGCGTGTATGCATGTCTCTGAAGCTGCCATATTGCACAATGTATTATCATGGTAGGTCAGATTAGGGCTACATTGCCAATACTATTCCAGTAAGAGAGCTGGCATGAAGAAAAGATGACTGAATTAGTGGCCAATTGGGACATTTTCTGACCTACTCTTTAGGAACCAAGTCCTCTGAACTTTCCCATTATCCTTCGGCTTCATCCTTTTAATAGGGACCAAATCTCCATTAACAATTGAACACCGACAATAAGTGCCATCAGGAAAAGGAAATTCAATTTTAGTGGGGGATGACAGCCTTACCTTTTCGCGCTTAATTGGCCGTATTGTCTCCAAAAGTTAATTGGTTACTTAGTCCAGGTAGTTAGTAAAATGTTTAGCTGCGTCAAAAAGCCCAGGCTCCTACTGTTAATGGGGCATGAAATGGAATGTTTGATACTGCAAATAAAATCAGTGATATTCAAGGATGTTATGGTAGGTAATGCGTTGAAACTGCCATTTAATGGGTCCTGGAAGATTAGGGTAGTGTCAGCTGGAACCGCCCGGTCTCTTTTCTGACATTGTTAGTTGCCTCTTCATTTACTTAACGGCTGTCTGCACTGATTACATAGGCATAAAACTCCCTACAAAAAAACAACAGAGACACGCTCTATTAGCAGTCCAATTAGAACTATTTGCATATTACAGTTCATTTCTGCTTAAGTGAATCCCTAATACAACTTTAGGAAAAAAAAAATTCCATTGTCATTTAAAAAAAAAAAAAAGACAAGAAAAGAAAGGAAAAGCCTTAAAGGTGATCTCTTTTCTACGTCGTCTTTTTCTCTGGATAAATTCAGTGAGGGTCCATAAAAAATAAGAGGTGGTGGAGCAGTCTAAAGGTAGGAGATTTCTGTTGCAGCCTTATATGATGATGACTTTTTTTAATATACCTGTAAAATCATGCCACTTTTTTATGTGGCCATTGTGGAATTTTTCCTAGATTGTTTTCTGATTTTTTTTTTTTAAAGTTTTCTTTAAAATATCCTAAGGTAGATGTTAGATCAACCTTCACCTTGGGTTTCTTGAGCTAAATAGCTAATGGGTCTGAGAATGGGTCTCCGGAGGAAGCACACTTGATGCTGTGTAGTTCACCTACCCTATTAGCAAATGGTAGTAAACGATCCCCCCTCTCTTCTCCCAGCCCTCTCCCACACCTTTAGAGGCTGGAGTGAATAGGGAGGTAATAGAACCTTTCTGCTCCTCTTGAAAATACTTCTGCGTAAATTTTAACCCATTGTCAAATAGAAAAGATGACTTGGTAATGAACTGGGAAAGGTCAGAACAAATGCCTCCAAATTATCAGAACTTCAGAGGAGTCTTCTCCTGCAGGGAATAAGAGGAATGAGCTAGAAGTGGTGGTGGGTGTTTGCTGGAGCCCTCTTTTTTTTTTTTTTTTTTTTTTTTTTTAACTCATCTGTAGAATGGGAAGAAGAATATCCATATGGCCAAGTCACCATGGGACTTTTGCCTAAGTGATAGCTGTGCTTTGAGATCTGCAGGTGCAGCCACAGTGGCTGCTATTTGTGGTCATACAAACAGCAAGTGGGCTTATGGTTTTTGACACGGTGCCCTTCAGGACTCTAAGGTGACCACTTCTTTAAAACAATAACAATATTACTACTACTAACAGAAGGAAATAATTTCTAGTCTTCCTTTTGATTTCTACTTTCCTCTAGTCTGCTGAGCCTGGTGTATTTAAAGGCCTCTTTTTAAGAATGTAATTACAATTTGTGCACACGCTTGCCCAAGAGGTGGGGAGGCTGTTTCTCCTGTGAAATAAAAATGCTTATTTCCCCCAGCCCCATCTTCTCTTATGTTTCCCCCACCCCCATCTGCATGTTTCCTGGGGCCCTGCTCTCCTGAAAACCTGGGGACTGACAACCAGCGAGAAGCTTCTCACCTGCCTCTTGGTTGGCTGGGATATATCTCCGAGGGTCTCCAAGCCCGGCTGGCTGGATGGAAAAGCTGAGTTGCTTGATTGGTACTTGGATTAGAGGCACCTAGAGGAGCCCAGGGGAGATCTTTGATGTTCAAATGCAAATGTAAATACCGACAGAGTTATTTCCAAAGCTCGCACAGTTCAATTCCTTTTTACATGCAGACCTAATTTCACAGGTCAGCCAACCCACCTCTGCTATTATCTGGATTTAGCAATTAATAGAGGATTTCAGTAGTTGACTGTGACAAATAGTGACTAGGGAAGGGAGGGAGTGAAAAACTGTTCTAAAACAAGGAAGGTTATTAACAGGTCCTTCTCCCCAAATCCATTATTTTTACGCTGACACGTAAACAATTGCAAACAAACCCAGAACCACGAAAACCGCTCAATGCAGAGTGAAATTCTCTATTTCTTTCTCCTTCAATTCTTGCCTTGCCCATGAGAGGAGTCACAGTGTGCAATATGTATTGTTTTTATGCCCTGTTGGGTCCTTTGTATCCAGCCTCCCGCTTTATATCTAACACTCATTCACACTTACTAGAGATGAGTATTGTCAGACAAAACTCTGGCACTAAAACTCCCGCTGCCTTCCCTGGCTGGCCAGCCACGGAGGGCACAGCCGTGGGGGGGACTGGCAGCAGGACATGGCCCTCTGCCCCCGCAAATACTCTGTGCTCCCTGCCAAGAAAATGGCTTTCTGGAAAAGGACTGCCTGCTAATAAAATGGACCTAAATCAGTAAGCAGTGATTAAGGACTGGGCAGTGCTTTCTGCTGCTGTTACTTGAATACATGCTTTTCTCTCAGGCATTTAAAAAATAGCTCCGAGTTATTTTAAGGAGTAGTTTCTTGCAGATGAGATCAACCAATGAGAGAAGCAATACTTGGAAAATATTAATTTTCTTTCTTGTAAAAAAAGGAATGGCAACTAGAATTGCCTTTTTAAATAAAACATCAGCCCAGGAATGCAAACTCTACTCTGTTTACATTCAACCTCTACTCTGTCTTTTTTTTTTTTTTTTTCTTTTTCTAGTTCAATGTCATGCCTAGCGGAATAGCAATTCACAGAAAACATGGGATAAATCATTAGTTCCAGTTTATTCTACTTTTTATTTACAGCAAGAATTTCTTTACCTCTGAACGGAATTGATTGCTGGCATGGGATTATTTAATTATTAGTGTGGGACTACTTGGGCACTGCTGTAGTCTGTGAGGGAAGGTGGCTTTTTGGGTGCATAGGGATTGCATCGAGGCCTGATCGGTGGTGTGGGAACAGGTAGCTCTTTCTAAGGGTTATTCTGCAGATAACTCCAGATTCAGGAAACACTTTTACCTCCTCTTTTCTATTAATCTTTTTAATGTGAATTAGCAGAGACTTTGTCCGTTACAAAAAACCTGCTAGATTATTAGTTACATGAAAAAACCCACCCTACTCTGTTATTTGTTAGTCATAGTGGTGATATTATTTTGTTTCTTTTTCAGTGAGAGGGGGATTCATGTTGCCAGTTCCACTTTGTATTTAAGGTTAGATTTCCTTACTGAGGCTCCTGGGATTTCCAGTACTGAAACAGGAGGGATTTTTAAACTTTTGTTTGTGTGGGATTTTTTAAATAGTACTGTTTTTAAAAATCCAAAATTTTGCAGTCAAAATATTTACCAGACAGATTAAAAAAAAAAAAGCTACTTTTTGTTACCAGCTAGAAATTTGCATCACAAACTCTGGTGAACTTTAGCTGTCTGCTGATGACCAGTGTGCCTCTGAGCCAAGAAACTTGCCTAGTAAAGGGAATATGTGGGCAGAGAAACTCCAGGGTCAGCTGGAGCCAGGAAATGCAGTGTCACAAGAAAAACAATTTGCACGAGTCCTACAAATGTAAATGGGCATATTGACATCTCTGGGCCCGAGTCGAAATCTGAGGGTGGGTCATTCTATTCTGGTTTTGTGCCTGTCTTTTAGGGAAAAACAGAGCTATTTTGTTTGTGTAACTGAAGAGTCATCTTTCCCCAGTCTTCGTTTGCCTGTGTGGGACTGGAGTTTGAAACTCTGGCTTTAAGGCACCCTTGTCCTGACCTGGAGTTTAGCAGCAGGATCATGTTACTAATGAGTGCATGTTTGAGCACAAATAAAATAAATACATTTTACAAAACTCAGGCCAGTTTCAAATATTCAGGCAGCTGTCTCTGCCAGTCACCTGCCAGTTTATTGCTTCAAGTCCTTTCCTCTAACTTAAAATCCTCTTAGCCCCTGGTCAGGAACAAATGACTTTTGTTGTTCCTTTTTGTTTACTGCTTTGGCTGTACACAGAACCCTTCTTGGAAATTTCTTCTTTCCCAAGTATGGTAATTTGGCACACAAAATAATTTGGCTTTAAAAAAAACAACACAAAAAAAACCACAACAAAAATGCCCACAGTATTTCCAGTATTTCTGTCCCAGTGGAAGGAAAAAAAAAGGGAAGACTGGATTCCTCACATGTTGAAGAACTGGCAGAATAAATCTGTTCATTAAAGAGAATACAGAGTTGGGGAAAACATGATATTTCATACTCATTTTCATAATTGGGAATATCCTTCAGGACCTTTCCCAGTACTGTTTGGGTGAAGGGGGGGGGGGGTGGGGCAAAAAAAGAAAATTTAATTTTTTTTTTTTATTCCTTTTCGTTGTTCTTCTGTTTAATGATGAAATTTCCCCTGTTGAAAACACTGCTTTACATTCAGGCTTCTGATTGCAGCATGTTCCTTACTTCCACAGCTATTCTCTCCTGTAGTAACTTCAGTTCCATTTCTACCTAACAAGCTGTTCTAATATATGTGTGTGTGTGTGTGCTCATATAAATAAATACATTCCCTGCCCTCTGTAATTGCATCAGTAGTTTCCAAACTTGTTGAAACACAGGCTTGTTGTTAGGTCCCTGAATTGACTGTGAACAACTGTGTTTTCATGAGCCATCCTAAATCTTTATAATCAAACTGATGATGGAGACAATGCTGCCATTGACTGTGCTGAGCGCTCTCTGAACTTTACAGACCGAGTATGTCTTCCAGCCACACTTTTCTGTTTTTACCTTTTTAAGTCACAGTGAACACTTGTACTTTCTTCAGTTTTATAACAATTCCCTCATGTCCTATGATCTTTGTTGCTCTTCCCTGGGCTCCATCCAGTGCTTCTGTGTGTCCCTGCTAATGCAGTGTCCAGCACGCATCGCAGAATTGCAGGTACTCTTATAACAGAGTTTTAGCAGACAGACCTCTTTGAAGCCAATGGCAGTTTCATGCACATGCATCTGAAGGCATAATTTGACCCCAAGGAAGTCTGCAGTTAGGCATGGATAGCAAACATTTGATTACCTGTGTGCACCTTTAATTATATCAAGGTGCATGTAATTAAAAACGAAGTGCCTGATTCATGGCTATGTTACTCCCTTTCACGCTGGAATAATTGAAATGAGCAGGATTGTGCCCTGGTGGAAGTAGTGTAAGACTGCAGTGAGAGTGGGATAAAGATATTCTCCAGTAAGTTTTGGAAGAGTTGGTGAGTCAGTCGCACCTTGTGGGGAAGTTATCTTTCTACACATCTAACAGAAATCCATAGAATGCACACACACAAACACATGCTATGTTTTCATCATTGATTAACCCATTTCACGACCTTTTCAGTGAGAGAAATAATTGGCAGTTTTAACTAACAATAAATTGATCCCATTATTCAGTATAGAATATTCCGCTGATTTCAAAAGAGATGCTTATTAAAGAGGCCAGCTACTTTCTATCAGTGTCATACATGTGTAAGTAAGCAGGGCTATTATATGCCATCTATGACAATGGCAGGACAAGTCATAAACACAAACATTCACACACAGCCAGGTCTCCAAAGCTCCTGTTTGCCAATTACAGTAATGCTGATGACATATCTAGTTTAATGCACGCAGCATTAAAATAGTCCCCCCTTTTCTAGGAAAATCTAATTACACCAAGCCCAAGCACTCAATCAAACCTGTTATTCTGTGGCTAAACAGCCCAGTGTTAATGCAATTTGAGGAGATCCAGGCCGTGACTGGGAACGTCATGTATTAACAATATCTAATGGGAGCTCCCGTAGGTAAATGAATATGCTAACAAGCAAGGTCGCTGCTAAATCTAATATCTTTAAGCTGTTTAATTCCAAACAGTCCCTTAATAAATCAATTGACCGGGAGAGCTGATGCCCCTATCAATTATTCAAGAGGGCAAATAAATATTTCAGATGATTTGATAGGAAGGCTAGTGCTGGTCTTATAGAAAGCTTTGCATTTCATTAGCCTCTTGCTAAAAGTTTTATAATGTGCGGAACAGTGGTGGTTTTCCCTAATCCAGAAACCCCAAGTGTGGGGAAGAAGAGACTGAGGTATTCTGCTTCAGCCACGTAGTCTGCCAGGGACTTGATGACAGCTGACATGGGAAGAGGTGGGAATAGTGTCGGGCTTCCTAGTGACAATGTCTCCACCCCAACAAATGATGAGAGGAAAATCAGAGCACACTTCTATTTCTGGGGAATCCAAAAGAAAAGTAATCCAAAGAAGCTAGGATTAGTGGTTAACACCGTGTGCCATGCTGCCTTTTGTAAACGAGGGAAGTCATTTGTGTTTGCATTGGATTATTTGTGTGTTTATGTTAACACTGAGCCATGATTCAGGTTTGCCAAATGCAATTCCCTTGAAGGAAAAGCAGAGTTATTAAAAGAGGTGCTGCCTGTAATTGATCTGCATTAAGTAAGTGAAGCTTGCAAAGTGCTTGCGATACTTGTATGGAAGAAGCCAGGAGTGCAAAATATTGTTCTGTAAGAGCAAAGTATTATCATTGTATCTGAAAAATTGCTGATCATCGAAACATGTGGTTTATTATAAAATCAATAAAGATAAAGTTACAAGAGTAAAGGGAGAGAAAATGTACCTGATGCTGGAGAACAAAGAAGAGGGAAGTCCCTGAGGAAGCTTATTATTTAAGCGTGTGTAAATTTGCTTGCCTCTGTCCAATCCATTTATACCACTAATACAGATTAAAAGTCAATGATTACTTACATAGCATTTTAGTTTATGGAAAGAAACCTGTGTCACAAAAAAAATTTAATAATCTATTGTTCTGCAATGCATCGCTAGATCAGTATTTGAATCTGTGCCTCCCTGTGATGACAAGTCAGGGTCTACATTCCTGCCATAGCTCTCCTACCCAAAGTGCCTCTTCCATAGAGAGTCCCCTGTAGGAACAGGGTGAAGAAATAAGCTTAGGATGTAAGTGTGTTGGCACCAAAGTCGTCAGCACTGAGCCTGAAGTCTCCCACTGAGTCTCATTGGTATGGAGAACATAAAAAAATGAAACTCTTGGAACAGCTGTGAGCAAGGAGGTCTCTGCCTGGCATGGTGATCACAAAGGAGTGCAAAGTCCCCAGCAGTCCCCTCCGTGTGGCCTGGGTTCATGCGCTGACGAGGAGGGGAACTCAAATCCTGCTCCCTCTAGAATTATAGGCTGGGTGAAATTCTCTGAAGGATGGTTTGCAAAGATTTCCTCCATACTAATGCAGCCTTGCATAAGGGATTTTCTCCAGTGTGAGGGAGAAGACTTCCAACTACAGAAGTCCTGTTGGTAGGAAGGGGGTTTAAAAATTAGATGCAAGGGAAGTTTTTAAATAATTTTGGACATGTAAGAAAACACTACACTTTCAGAAGCTTGACTAGAACAGCATCTGACACTCCAGACTGGGTCCTCAGCAGAAATAGTCTGATTTACACCTCCTCTAGAACAGGCTTTTGGTTTCTTCTGCTTTTTCTCTCTAAATAGCAAGATCCATATAAAAATCACTGAATGAGGATCTTCTATGGCAGCAGTTTTACATTGCAAATTACTCAATGAGGTATGAAAGAGACATCTCAGCTGCACAAAATCATAATTTAAATGTTAGGTTTGGTTTATTTTCAGCTTCATGATTCAGTGGAGTAGATCCTCTGTATGGCATTGAAAGTAAAATCTGGTCAAGTTTAAAATCAGATTCAGGGATTTTAACTCCTCATTAAGTAACCTTTTTCTTCATCTAAAAATACCATGTTTTCATGTGTATGCTGAGCCTGTGTGCCCCAGAAAATTGCATGGCAAAGTGGGAAGGGGAATTACCCTGCTTGTGGAAAATGCAAAAGTAGTTTGGGATATTAAGACACAGTGTAATTATTAACTAAATGTAAAACTTGGATCCTAAAATGCTTTTTTATTTTAAGTCCAATTTCTACTTGGTTCAAAAAACCCCACCTTTCAGGAACAAAAATTTTGCTTGCTTGAGAATATATGGCTCACATAAACACATGTTAGAGTGGGTCTGTATTCTTGTTTTCAAGAGGGAACACCTTTTCAACCTCTTGCGAAAGCTATTTCTATTAAAGAGGACAGCATCCCTAGCAATTTCTTGGAAAAACAGGGGTAGAGCCATATGGGAAATTGGTGGAAGAGGGTTTTTTATTTTTCTTTTTCTGTTTTCCATTAAAATAGGAATTCTCAAAACATTTTCTTTAGTTTCAATTCATGACAGGTCTTTGAGATTCAGTTATCCTTGGGGACCTCAAGGGCAGTATTGGTGAGGATTTTATGAAAAAGTTGGTGCAGAACATTATATGAAGTTTTTTATTGTATTGAATCTTGTCTGTCTAGATAAGGGATTGTGGACCAAGTACATGACAATCAGGTCTAGTAATTATTGAAGGCTTCATGTTTCTTTTACTCTGATAATTTTAGCCTTCCATGAAGGACAGGGTCTGTACTAGTGGGATTGTCCACTTATGCTCTTCTAGCTATGGACTAAATATACACAACTATGCTGATTTGTCAGCAAAGCTTCCCCTATTAGTGAGAATTGTTTTGAAAAAGTGGCCTCTCACAGAAGTACCTGGAGATGCTGTTGACGTCACTTTTGTCCTTTTGTTCCTTGTTTTTTAAAAAAGAAATAGATAGAGAATAATAATGAGAAAGTGTTCATCTAACTCATTCACAAGGTTCTACCTGCCATCCCTTATGCTCAATGAGTATGTGAGGGCACTGTTAGGCATATGTGCATGTAAATTACCTCTAACTGCACATCTCTATTATAGGCAATTACACTAATGTGCTGGAATGATACATTTAGTGTCTTCAGAAGATAGAAGCTGGGTGGAGGGCAGACTGATTTGAAGATCAATCTGGATGAAACAAAGAATGGTATTTATTTGGCAGACCACTGGGGAGAGCTGGCTAAAACTGCAGAATGAGATAACATTAGCCATTTGATAAGTGACGCTTGCAATTTAGGAGTCTTATTTGCTTTTAATTTAAAAAAAAAAAAAAAGAAAAAAGTCTGTGGATTTCTAGGCTAAGATTGGGAACTACTACGGTCTGTCTCTATAATAGCTATCTCAAGCAGTGTGAATTGGCAACCAGGAAATGTGCCAGATGTTTGAGTTTGACTTATCCACTGTATGTGACTATTCAGGTGTCAAAATTTGGGTTCCCTTGCTCATACACGCAAGGCAGAGCCCTGCGGTGACTACCTGTGAGCAAGAAAGAGTGATGCCATTTTCTATGCGGTTGACAGCAAATCTAGGAAGTGTTTCTTTTTGGACAAGGGGAATTTAATGTGCTTACCTGTCTATGCCTTCACCACTGAATTTAAACTCCTGAAATGCTCTTTGCTGGACAGCTTCTGTTGGCTAAAAAGTAAAAGAGCTGAATTCATAACAGCAACACTTTTTGGTGGCATTTGTTCCATCCTGGCTGCTTTTCAGTGTCAGGGGATCCAGGGGACTTTATATTATTGCTTGAGTGTCAAATGCTTTACTTAGAAGTTACAGGAGGAAAGTTCTCACTGCTACAGCTGCTGGCAACACAGAACCTTGAGGTGTGGAGAGAGAAATTTAGATTAAAGCACTGCCTATCGCCGTGACTTTCCCTTCCACAGTACCACCATGACAATGGGCTGCTTCTGCTACTTGTTCATGTTCTAGCCTCATTCCTACTTTCATTTGGGAGGAACGAGAGGAAAGCTGCATGAAGTTACCTATGAGGGTTGAGTGACAGGTCAGGTGGCATCATTACCCAATATTGACAATATCACATGAGTTTTCTATTTTTATAATTTTATATCTGGTAATTCTCACAGGAAGCTTGGGACAGAGACTTTTCATATTATTGGTTTCTATTTCAAATAGATAAACTTAAGATGGCAGTGCCATATTAAAAATTCTTATCTGATAATATAAAATATCGTGATCAGAACAACCTATGCAGGTCATTTGTCCTACTGAAAGCAGTGAAAGAGTCCAAGTACAGGAAATGGGCTCATATACATGCTTAGGGAAGTAAGGGAAAAGTAAGTAGGAAAAAGTAAGCAATGTGGTTGTCTTCTACCTCTATATTACAACAAAACATTATCATTGGTTTCCATAGCAGCT
Source organism: Astur gentilis (assembly GCF_929443795.1). Classification (NCBI taxonomy): domain Eukaryota; kingdom Metazoa; phylum Chordata; class Aves; order Accipitriformes; family Accipitridae; genus Astur; species Astur gentilis. Next base: position 20,246,705 of record NC_064889.1, on the reverse strand, counting down.
TAAAGAAATCCTGCACACTGCAACTTAACACAGGACGCCCTGCGAGTACTATGATGTTGAGAAGTGATGATCATCATGATGAGCTGTTTTGATAACGAAAAGTTTTGATAATCCAGACTGCTTGGGGGTGACAGAATGAGCGCACTTCAGAGGGACAGCAGCTAGTGTGATGTTATTAGGGACATAGTGCACAAGACGCAAGATCAAATGGTGAAACAATGTCGTGTGTATTTGTGGGCTGCAGGGAAAAAGGAAAGGGTGGATAGAGGGAAAAGAAAGACAACTCTGCTTCCAGTGTGAATAAAAGGCTAAATATCTTTATATGCTTTCTGAAGAACTCAGTAAATTTTATAGCAAGGACCTGCTTTTTACAGGGATTTGCTTTGTATCCTACAGGCTGCTTTAAAGAGCTTTCATGTTTTATATTTGCCTGCACCATGAGGGGATTACTTCCTGATGCTTAATAAATGCAGAAAAGAGATTCGAAGGGCCACGCATGCGCACACACGCACACATGCATGCAACTTAGATGTCCAGCAGATAAGTGCAGTATTTTGTTTACAAGGAGATATTACACTGGAAATCCTATTAGCAATCAGACAGTCTGCTGGCTGGATTTAATAAACTTCAACCAAAGGAGTTATTCACACTGGCATATTAACCCCCTAAAGGCTTAGTTTTACATTTCAGGTGCTGCCCTAACTTCCACTTGCACTGTGTAACTTGGAGGTGGATGCACTGGGTACACAAGTGGGCTTTTGCCAGTCAAAGTGTTTAAAATGAAGACAGAAATTCATGGAGTCTGCAGATAGGATGATTTTATTGCACTTAGTTCTGCCACGCAGGGATGCTGGTGCATCTTAAATAATGCCTCGTTGTCATGAAATCTCCCTCCAGTCCAATAGAGCCTGGCACTGTGAGAAGGATGGAGGGACATATCCCTTTTCTGGGGAGCAGGGCTCTGATTTTGGAAGGGGATATAGGCAGACAGACTCCATCCCCTCAGCATTCGCCTGTGGAAGACTCGCTGCACTGTCGTAGCTTAAAAAGACAACAAGCAGATGGAGAGCAGAGAAGTAGGATGCAACATACACAAATTAAAAAGTCGCAGATGTGGTAGACGCATATCCTATTAGTTTTGTCTAGAGTTGGTTGAAAAATGCTAGGGATAAAAATTCAAATCATTGCTGAAAAAAATGGTGTTGAGATATGTAATCTTTTTAACCTCTTTCTAGGTTTACCTTGTGTCATTTCATTCTCCTCAAGACTGGGGATGTACACAGGTGAAAGTGAGAGGCTGGGGAAAGAAAATGCTTTTAAAAGAACTAGAGTGTTTGACTGTATAAATCTCCAATGTGTGAGATTTTTTAAGAAGTACATGGGATGCTTACATCCTAAAACCTGTTGAGTATTTGTGCTTTTAGGTAATGTCTTCAAAGATACTGAAATTTGTAATCAGATTGGAGATTTTTATCTCTATTATACTCAGGGATTCATTGGGCTAGCTGATAATTAGGCTCTGGTTCTCAGCAAAAAAATTCAGATCTGAATTTTGCTTTGGTCAAGTGTTATCACAGGATCAGAAAATCCTAAAATGATGTAATGACTTAGTGTTTTTTCTTTTTTTCTTTTACTTTTAAAACTATCTTTCAGCTTTTATCTGTCATGCATTTTGAGCTATTAGCAGTGATTACACTCATAGTTTATGATTCTTTCTCAGCTTATTTAAACTCAGCCCTCTCCCAGTCTGCATTTCTAACTGTATGTCTTTTCCTAAGGATGAATCATTCAGCACCACCACTCTGATTTTCACTCTCCTTCGCTCTCTATGAACTGAGTTTGTTTGACAAATTCTGATCCTTTCTGAAAATACCTGGCTTAGTTTTATAATATTATTTATTTTTATAGCCCAAAGCCCAGCAGGTGAAGAAAAAAATGAAGACAATTTGGTAAATAATGAACACAGGGATGACATATTGTTTTCCAGCAATGAGGAATAAATGCACTTTATTAAGTGACCTTTCCTCTAGTGGCTCCCAAGAAATTGGAGATAATAAAGCTCTTACTTGCAGAGGATTTTAGTTGAGAGGGGGTATTGCTTAAAAAAAAGAAAAAAAGGTCCATTCCTTTATTAAAACCTTGTTGCAGGAACATCAGTATGGGCCAAAGCGTGTTACTGAGACTATTTGTGTTGTGGTTTGGTCTTTCATTTAATTTATTTATTCTTGTAAATCCTCTGATTCAATTACTGTTGCAAATGAGAATTTAATTCCCCACTCTGATACTTTTTTGATTTGCAAATGTTTATCCTGGGTCTTGCTTTACTCTTTCATGTCTTTTCTGGAAGCATAGCGTGCTTGCTGTGAATTGCACCGGGGCTGGTGTGTGCGTGTGAGTGCCAGCTGCCTGTGTTTAGCCATTGATTCCATGTATGATCATAAGCAACTTAATCAGCTTTGCATCTAAAGGGGTTACTGTGACTGATGACCAACAGGAATCTTTCCACTGGTTTCAGTGTATTAACGGTCTAATCCAAAGTGTCAGAGATGGCTGGGAGAGGATGAGGGGCTCTGTGCATGTACGGTGTGCAGGATAATGTCCACTGTGCATGGGGGTGAGGCAGATGCTGAAGGCTTGGGGTGGGTGATCTCTAGGACTGAGTCATCCCCCTGGCAGAGTGTGCCCAGAGTGACTGCACCATTCACACACACCTATAGACACCGTATGTTTGTGTCCTTTAAAGCTTTTACATGGCAGGCAGGAGATTCAGCTCGAGGACAAGCTTCCTTCAGGTACAGTTGTGTTATCTTGCCTGAGAGGACAGAAAGTATTTGGCCTAATAACTCTACAGATACTCTTGAGCTTGACAGAATGTATTCTCTTTGTGCACTGTATTTCTTTCAACACCTTAAAATTTAAGGGTATCTTCCAATGGTATCTTCTGCCTATAAAACCTGTACTTAGGGCTCACAGACATGAGTCAACATGAGCTAGACACTTCTCACAGGGCTAAACATGTTCCTTTCCTTCAGTTAGGGATAGACTAGACCACATACCGGTAGCCAATTGCTGGGGGAAGCTAAAACCCAAGCAGAAGATCTGGTCCACAAGCTCTGCAGCCAATGCAACCACGCTCGCTAATCAAGCATGGATTAGGGACAAATCCTGCACTAGAATCTGTGGTTTGAAGTCAAGCACTAACTACAGGGATATATATGTATTTTAAAGGATGTCATATCTCACCTTAAATATGTATGAATGAAAACGAGGTTGGCTACTGGTGAGGGAGACTGACAGAAGAATCAGAACATGAGCCCACAAATCCTTCTTGAAGGTGTGTGTTCCCCCCCCCCCCCCCCCCCCCCAAGTTACTAAAAGCATCAAGGAAGAGGAAAAGAAGCAGAGATATAAAATGCAAGTAGCACTTTTTAATAGATTTTTCTTCCTTTTCCCCAAAGGTTTTAGCTGCAGAGAAAGAGTGGAACATAATAATCCTTAGCATTTATATAGCACTTTACATTTCCAAAGCTCTGTACAAACATTAACTGATCAATCTTCACAACACCCCTGTGAGTTAGGGATGTATGATTAACCCCATTTTACATTGGGGGAAACCATAACATTTCAGAGCCTGACTTCCCCCACCCCTCCGGAGGTGCACGGTTCTTGCAGATTCCACTGATTTAAATAGGAGTTATCCCTGACGCTTCTGAGCACCAGGTGCTTTGCGACAGCCTCAGGGCTACATTGCCAGTCTGGCTGGTGCTCCAAAGGGTCTGTCTTCCCTTCCCCTGCTCTGACTGTTGGATGGCCCATGTTTTTGCACACCTTCGTCTTTCCATTTCCTCGGTGGAGTGGGACGAGTGACTGGAATTTCAAGAAGCAAAACTACCTGGTTGATGCACCTACTTGAATATTGTAAAATTGTCTTTATTTGGAAACCCTAGGGAAAAGCCTATTATCCCAATGTATATTGGGTTTGTGTGGCAAGGTTTTGGTACTGGGGGGGGCTACAGGGGTGGATTCTGTGAGAAGCTGCTGGAAGCTTCCCCTGTGTCCAATGGAGCCAATGCCGGCCGGCTCCAAGATGGACCCGCTGCTGGCCAATGACAAGCCCATCAGCAATGGTGGCAGCACCTCTGGGATAATGTATTTAAGAAGGGGAAAGAAGAAGTCCTGCAGAGAAGGACTTGGGGGTACTAGTCGATGAAAAACTTAATGTGAGCCAGCCATGCGTTCTCATATCCCAGAAAGCCAATCGTGTTCTGGCCTGCCTCAAAAGTGTGGCCAGCAGGTTGAGGGAGGTGATTGTCCCCCTCTACTCATCTCTCATGAAACCCCACCTGGAGTACTGCCTTCAGTTCTGGGGCCCCCAACATAAGAAGGACATGGACCTGTTGGAACAAGTCCAGAGGAGGGCCGAAAAAATAATCAGAGGGCTGGAGCACCTCTCCTATGAAGACAGGCTGAGAGAGTTGGGGTTGTTCAGCCTGGAGAAGAGAAGTCTCTGAGGAGATCTTATAGCAGCCTGCCAGTACCTAATGGGGAGCTGCAGGAACAATGAGAGGGGCTCTTTATCAGGGAGTGTAGTGATAGAATGAGGGGGTAACTGAAAGAGGGTAGATTTAGATTAGATATTAGGAAGAAGTTCTTTACAGTGAGGGTGGTGAGGCACTGGAACAGGTTGCCCAAGAAGTTGTGGATGCCCCATCCCTGGAAGTGTTCAAGGCCAGGCTGGATGGGACTTTGAGCAACCTGGTCTAGTGGAAGGTGTCCCTGCCCATGGCAGGGGAGTTGGAACTAGGTGATCTTTAAGGTCCCTTCCAAACCAAACTATTCTATGATCCTATGAAAGAAAGAGCTGCATAACAACAAATGCAGCCAGAGAGAAGAGTGAGAATATGTGAGAGAAACAGCCCTGCAGACCCCCAGGTCAGTGCAGAAGGAGGGGGAGGAGATGCTCCAGGCGCCGGAGCAGAGATTCCCCTGCAGCCTGTGGGGAAGACCCTGGTGAGGCAGGCTGTCCCCCTGCAGCCCAGGGAGATCCATGGTGGAGCAGATATCCACCTGCAGCCCCTGGAGGACCGCACACCGGAGCAGGTGGATGCCTGAAGGAGGCTGTGACCACGTGGGAAGCCCACGCTGGAGCAGGCTCCTGGCAAGGCCTGCAGACCCATGGAGAGAGGAGCCCACACTGGAGCAGGTTTGCTGGCAGGACTCGTGACCCCGCAGGGGACCCACGCTGGAGCAGTCTGCGCCTGAAGGACTGCAGCCTGTGGAAGGGACCCATGTTGGAGCAGGGGAAGAGTGAGGAGTCCTCCCCCTGAGGAGGAAGGATCGGCAGAGACAACATGTGACAAACTGACCCCAGGCCCCATTCTCTGTCCCCCTGTGCTGCTCAGGGGGAGGAGGTAGAGAAAATTGGGAGTAAGATTAAGCTTGGGAAGAAGGGAGGGGTGGGAGAAAGGTGTTTTAAGATTCAGTTTTATTTCTCATTATCCTACTCTGATTTGATTGGTAATAAATTAAATTGATTTTCCCCAAGTCGAGTCTGTTTTGCTCGCGACAGTAATTGGTGAATGATCTGTCCCTGTCCTTATCTTGACCCATGAGCCTTTTGTTATATTTTCTCTCCCCCATCTAGTTGAGGAGGCCACCAATAGAGTGGCTTTGGTGGGCGCCTGGTGTCTAGCCAGGGTCAGCCCACCATACAACTTCCTTTCTTTTCATTTTTCTTTCCTTTTTTCTTTTTTTCTTTCCTTTTTTTTTTTTTTTTTTTTTTTTTTTTTTAATTTTTGTTTCTTTTCCAACCCCTGGAATGATTTTAAATTAAATGTAATCCTGTATTGAGTGAAAGCACACAAATACAATGATATATCTGCTACATGATGCCTTTTTTCCCCTTTCTTCTTCAATCTTGATAATTTTCTGTGTTTTAGAGAAAATGGCAGGTAGAGTAAGGGATTAATGCAAGAATGCTTTTTTTTTTCCTAGTGTAGAAATAAATAGATGTATTTAACATGAAATCTTGATGTAAATTGTTGAATTGTATTAACTTTTTAATGCTTCCTGAGTTTCCATCCCCTGAGCATGTGTTGCCTCTTAAAGCAGAGCTCTGCTTTTGCAGGAGATGGAACTGTGCGCCCACTAGAGTTTCTAGTTTCATTCTGCTTTGCTCCCTGTTTTGCTCCTCACCTTTGGTCTCCTGAGGCACAAGTGCTTTCATATTAATTCACCTTTGGTTCCCATTGGGAGAAAAACAATGCACTCACTCAGAGAGGATACCCAATTGTTGCTAAAAGAGATTTGTCTCCAAAGTTGTGTCCTATAGGCAGGCATGGCTCCATATAACATGCAGGAGGACCATGACCAGACTGGGAGAAGACTTGAGAGAGGACCTCAGGTTTCTGCACCAGTTGGTGTGGCCTGACCCTGGCATGGATCATGCAGAGAAAGCAAATAAAGATAACACTGTGAAGAGGGCTGCTGGCTGCCCCAAAGTACATAGTCTTCCTCCCACCAAGTGCACGTTTCTCCTTCAGGGTATGGTGTCAGGTACTGCAGAGCTCACAGGAGCCAGTGACACTTGCCCTTCACCTTCAGTATTCACCCCTTTGGGCCTCCTAATTAGCTCAAAGAACATTGAATCTAGTTAGAAAATGGGTTTCTTGATCTCCTCCAATTAAAATAGGTCTTAAGAATGAAGACAAACAGTTCTAAATAAGACTGATGGAGAAGAGGGATTAGATAATTTTGAGAATTTCCTCAAATGTCATTGCTTTGAGTATGTTGTATATTCATCATTTATTTGCCTAGAAAATATAGTGTTACTACAGCAATAGGAGGCTCAAGTCTGGATTGATACTCTATTTCTGGAAGAAAACTGCTTCTTCTGCACTGGGTTGTGACCTGTAGCCGATTGCTTTTTATCTGTATTATTGAATCTTCTGATTTGGGAGCTGTGCAAAACAGCTTTTCATTCTGAATGCTAATCAAAAGAGTGCATTAATTAAATATACTTCTAATGAAACTAGTTTGAAATGAGACATGCAGTCCAGAGTCTGCCCCTTCTGAAGTTAATGAGAGATATTGAGGGGATTGGATTTTTTTTTTTTTTTTTTGATGGGGGAGCTGGCCACTGATACGGAGATGAGTATTATTGTAATGAAGGCTTATAAAATAAGATCATCCTCTGATCTCTGTTTTACCTGAACTCGGTGGAGTCCCTCCAGATTTGCACTGGTGGAAGAGGAGCTCTGAATTTGGCTGCCTACTTACTTAAAAACATGTAGTTGCCCTTTAAGATGTAAATCTATTGAAATCCAACCTTAGACATTGCCAGGGTCACTCTGCTTATTACTTTATGACATTTCCAGATTAAAGGTGCATTGGGGGCTCACATTAATTTGCTTTATGTTTGACTAGAAATGCTTCCCATCACTATTAGAGCACACTTCGAGCTCTCTTCATTTTAGAACGCTTGTCAGTCATTCGAGAATGATATGCCCTACGTCTGGGATGAATAAGCACATCATATATTAGGCAGAGGCTTTTCCTCTGGAGAGGCTCAAGAGAACTGACAACTACTTCCAAGGAAGGTGAAAAACATACACAAGCCCAGCAGCTGAATGAAGGAGGAGAGGGGAAATATCCTGCTAAGATGTTATCTGCTGGGCTGATTGAAAGCATCCAGGGAGTTGTCCTGTGAAGGCAGTTTTTAAGACTTAGATCTGTGGGAATGAGAGGAAATGGGGACCAACTCTTCCACATGCACCTCTGGTCTGCAGGGGGTAGAAAAGAAATCTTCCATGGGGAGTTTGTACATACCTGTGCAACCCCCTGGTCCTAGACAACAGGGCACCCTATGGATTTAAAGGAGAGGGAAAAACTCCTCCTAAGCAGGGATGTTTTCCTTTTCTATTTCGTTTTTCTGGAGTGAAAAATAAATTCTGTCACTTATGCCACTAATTTCCGTCTTCAAATCTTTTCTAGTTTTGATATCAGTTTTGAAGCTGCCTGCATGTTAGGGTTTTAGGGGGAAAAAGTGATGGTTGTACCATGAGGGTAACACTGTCATTTGTCAGGTGCTAATGTGTTTCTGGGTAATATCAGAGTACCCCTGGCAGGGGAAGTATTTGTACCTTCTCTACCAACAGGCAAAACAGCCTGGAGATTTGCTGATGCTGCTTCACTGGGGGAGGACTTTTGGTAAATGTCACAGCAAAGTCCCCTTTATGGCTCTTTAACCCAGTGACCTCTCAGTGCAGATCTGTGGGTCACAAATCCTGCAAAAACTGGGGGAGAAAAAGCAAAACAAAAGACATTTTGTCATTTTGATTTTGAACCTTTGGGGTTGTTTAAAGCTGAAGCTCAAAGCCAGTTGCAGAAATACCCTCCTTTAAAAATGTAAGGCCTGATTCTGAGAGATGGATGAAAACCACTTTCCTCAAAGCCACCAAATTTTAGGTACTGACACAGCAAAACAGGCATAAACACCTTTATACTGAGGCCAGTGGAACTGCCTGTGCACTTGATGTATGTGTGTTTAAGCGTCTGGCGTCCCTGGCCAAGGAGTTCCGGAGCATCGGGCTCTGCAGTCTGAAGTGGTGGATTTCAGGCAGTTTTTAAGTCTCTCTTTTTGCACCTTCATGGAGCATTTTTAAAAAATGTGGATTGGTCTATGTATTTACTTTTCTATAATCAGCATTTGTTCTCTGAATGCAGTCTCTAGGAGGAATGTAGTGACAACATGGCTAAAATACCATCAAAAATATGACAGTCTTGTAGAGTGAAATTAGAACTGTAATGAACAAGATAGAGGCTCTCAAATTTTTTACGCACAATTAACTGTGTGCTAATTTGGGTCCTTGCAAAGTATATCATAAAGACAGTGAGTTTCCAACTGATCTGTGTGTCTGTCCATCACTAGTCGTGACCAACCTGTATCTCCACTTATTCCTGTTCAGCCCCTCTGAAAGGTATATCAACCCCCTACAGCTGCTTTATCTGCTCTCGCTGCTATATCCCCTGGAGAGTCTGTCTCTATTTCCTGTTCTATATGATATCCTAAACCACCTTACAGAGCAATGTAACCTGGTAAAAACTCACATTTTCACAAACCGAGTGTGAAAACTGCAGCAACCAACTGACTTGTACATACCCACTTTTAGCTCTTAAGTGCTCCATCCTCTCTCTCTCCACCCTCAGTTTAATGTCCTAACCTCAGTTATCTACAGAATTATATAGTTTAATATATAGCTTAATCCATTCCTGGGATTTTATCTTTCCTTATATTAACTTTTCTATAGATGATCTTGCAGGGATGGCATATGTTGGAGACAGTCATTTTTAAAGCCATCTGCAGCTGGTTCCTGTGTGAATGCAGCACCCCGCAACTCATGATTCCTCTTCACTACTAATTATTTCCTATGGCTTTTAATACTGCTCCGAGTCTTAGAATAGCTCTGAATGATGATAGACATATATTATTATTACAGGTTGTATTAAGCAGTCGTAGCTCAAGTTCTAATTACATTACCCTTCAGCCACGGCAGCAGTAACACTTGGTTTGGTTCTTGAGTTTCTAGGAATAATCTCGCCAGTAGTTCTTAGTCAGACTGCAAGGTCAGGGAGAAAGGAAACTCTCCTGCCCTTCTTTTCTTGTAGGATCTGAGAGGTTATATTGTGAAAAGGGACAAAAACGGTCATGAAGAGAGAGAATTGAAATGAGAGGCTCCACGCGTTGCATGCTAACAGGGACAGTAGCAGCATCATGACTCTGCTCCAGGCAGTGTAGACACTCTGGAGAAGCATGTGCTGGGGATGTGCACATGGTCTAAGAGCGTGTGGGTACATTTTAGGGTGCTTGCGTTATGGGGCTGGTCTGCTGAGCCGTAGGTCGCATACGTCTGAAGATTTCTGAATCCAGCCAGCAGAAGGAGACCTACACAACACCCTCTGGTTCCCTGCAGCATTCCCAACTGCAGTGATTTTTTTCCATAAACCTGTGATTTTGAAGTGGTTGCATAAAGTCCTATAGAGTGGGAACAATGTTGTGTGTATATCTCATTTTAACTTTTTTGTCTGGGGAAAAAAATTCTAGTCACTATGATCAGTGAGGAAAGGATGACATTTGAACCAAAAGATCTCAAAGCCAGGAGTCATTTAAAAAGTATTTGCATTTTATTATTTTTAGTCAGTGGGTGGCCAGAGTCATCGTACTTAAATGGCTGTTAATAACAATTCTGATTCGGGCCTGTAACATATTTATTAGTGTTTGGTGGTTGTTTATAAATCTTAAAAGAAATATTTTTATGATTTAAAAATGAAATAGAAATATGACAGATATTTTCAAAAAATATTTGAAAAATTCCTGTGGTATCAAAACGACATGTGCAGAACATAAGGACATGATTTGATTTTTTTAATGTTTAATTATCCAAATGCACAAGTAAATAAACAGAATAAATAACAAAGGGACTATTTCTTTGTTCTCAAATTCCTTTATCTGATAATCTCAGGCAGTATAAATAACTAAGGAAAGGTTTTATTATGTAATACTGCACGACAATATACTATTGCTGGTTCTTTGGGACAGCGAGTCTCTCTCCACAGTCCCCAGAACATTTTGGCTACTACTATAAACTTATTACAATCTATTTCTCTATTGTAGAGTTTTCTTACAGTACTCATAAAAGCCAAGTACCTGATACTAGAATATCTCATTTATACAGCAATTTCCATCCCTCAGCGTATGAATTTTTACGTGTATGTCTGTGTGTGCTCCAGATAGTTTATGTTTGTCATGTATGTATCCGTGAAAATCAATATGCATGTTTATTAGCAATTAATGATTTTCAATAAAAATCTAAAATAGAATAATCATCACTTTTAGGGATTAAAAAAAAAAAGAATCTGGTTTATCAGCTTGAAAATGAATGAAGAGCATTTCCTTACTATGTTAATTAATTGCAGTTGACAAAAAGTGGGATCTTTCACTCCTCCTTTCATGCTGCTAATTCCATCCCTCCCTCCTTCTCTCTCACTCTCTCCCCTCAATTAAACATATGAGAGTATCCCCTCCCCTTTCAGAAAGAAGCTTTTAGATTAATCATATTATCTTAAGGTTCCAAATCTCAATGCCTGCGTGACCTTTCTTCCGTTAGAATCCATTATCTTAAACTATCACAATAATCCTGGCTTTAGGGAGGGAGAGCGGGAAGCAGGAATCAAACCTAATAGATGGCAAATAAGATTAATCTATGATCTAAGTGCCGATTACACTTGGTCCTGCCCTTGAACACCCAGGTGTAACCTTGAAATTCACATCCGCTAAGACACTGCAATTGGATTGTGGGTCCCCGAAGGGCTGGAAGGGGCAGCTGGCCAAACTTTACCCGTTATTCCCCAGTGAGACTTGAGCTGTCTCGGCCTGCAGCTCTCTTACTTGTGGAATTTGGCAGCAGAACAGCTGAATGTTTGTTTTGAGATGTTTAGCATTTTTTCAGATAAAATAGTTATTTTCAGGTCCTTAATTTTTGTTTGTCAGAAGCAAGTGGCCAGGAATGGGTGAACTTTTACCTGGACCTCACAAGAGGAGAAAGCTCTCTTTTCAAAATCTGATAACTCTGCAGAAGAAAACAGAGATATTTTCTTTCTTTATAGGCTGACCTATGGACCCTGCCAAAAAAAATGTTCCATGTGAACTTGAGTTTGCAAGGCCTTGTTTTCAGTCCCAAATACTCTGTGTTCTGAGAAAGGACATCTGTGATAAGATGGAAATTGGCACTGCTAACTCATGTACAATGGGTGAAGCATGCTCAAAAGAAGCAGACCCAGCGGTAATTTTTCATCAAAGAACTTTTTAAAGCCATTATTAAAACTAGCATAAATTTCCTCCATTGCTGGCAGCATCAACGGGCAGGACAGGATTGATTTGGATATGGCAGCTCAATTTTTTTTTTTTTTTCCTATTAATATGTAAGGCCAGATTCTCCGCTGGGGTAAAACAGTGAGAGTTTGCTGACTTGCTTGAACCTTGCCTGAGAGATGCTGGCAAGAGGTGGCGGTGATGTTCAGCTGGAACCATCTTTCTGGCATCAGGTCCATTTGGAGGCAACAACTGAACCCCACGGCAAAGGGGCCAGATTTCTCTTTGCACCTATCCTCACACAGCAATACCCCAGTGGGACAAAAATGCAAGCGATAAGGGCATTAGCAGGAAAGTACGAAATGTAGGAAATGTCAACGTGAAGCACATCTGGTGGCTGGCTGACTCTAAAGTGGTCCTTTGGTAATCCCAAAATCATAGGGAAGGGGAAGAAGAGATAGAAAGAGAGAGGCAACGTCATGTGGATAGCAGCTACCACACTGGTAGCCTTGCAGGGTCAGAAGTTGTGTGACGGGTGAAATTGCTGCAGCCCCCAAGAGCAAACCCTCCGGAGGGCTGAGAGAGTCCCGACCTGCCAGGCTCTGCCCACCTCTGGGACTCACATTTTAGGAGACATCCAAAGCATGCCCTTCCCTTCGGGGAACTGCCATGCACAGAGGACTATTGTTTCACTGCCTCTTCACTTTCTTTGCCAGCTTATGAGTGTTGGCTCTCACAGGTGTTTTAAAACTTTGCTCAGCTCCTATTGCTGGAGGGACAGTATATAAACGGCATGGCAGGGAGTTTGTCACCAGTTCCCTTGCCTGGAAGCTGGCCTAGTGGGGCTTGTGGATGCTATGTAGGTATGTAAATAAAACAGCAGATAACCTGACCCCATTTTTATTTAATTTAAGGAGAAATCAATGGGTGGGGGGAAGTTACAAAATGGACTGGTCAAGTGGACTTTGATCAAAAAGTAAATCTGCTCACACAAGTATTGATTAGCAACATCACTTCTTTCTCAATTCTCTTTGTGAGTACATGAATACAGTGTTAAAAGTGCCTGTGGTCCCAGAATTGTGATATTTTAGAAGTTTTGCAGTGTCTTGAAATGCTGCAATCTTAATCTCTACCCGGATCAATGATCAATATAAATATGAATCTGATATTAGATTTCTACTATTTCTACAAAAAGCCTCATAAGGATTTTAATTTTATGGGCATGTCTCTTAAAGATCCTATAAGCTCAACTCCCAGCTTCAAACTGCGCTACCCTAAACCTGGAGAAAGTGAAGAGCTGGGTACCATCCTGTGCCTAGCAGTTGATCTGGGCTGCAAACAGCCGTGAACTGATAGCCAGGATACTCTGGGACATGGGGTGCAAGGCAGAACATGCAGCCACATTTGAGGATGATGATGGGGAGCCAGGGGGATGCTCAGGCAATGTGGTGACACTCAGAACCAACCAGAACATGGAAACTCTGTGTCTTCTGTCCAGAGAGGGTTAACTTGCACTTGCAGCAGGCAGCCTCATGCCATTAAGTCAGGGAGAGTAATGAAATTTCATTTAATTTGTCAGGAAGAAAGTGCTAATGTTAAAAGGCATTTAATAAAAAGGGGGAGATTCTTTGAAAGGAAGCCTTTAAGTAATTACTTCAAGTGTCTTAGGCCTACTCACCAGAATATTTACATTAGTGTCTCCCAGCGCCAAAGTGTAATTAAATTAGTGCAGCATTTACATTCCATCCTGTTTTTTTTTTTTAGAAGTGTGATTTTATTAACAATTCTCAAAAAAAGAAAAGCAAGCCTTGATCTAATCAAATCAGGTGTTAGTATTTTTTTAATGTTCTCACTGAGAAAACTACTGAGTAAACTGGCTTGCTTCAAGGCAAGTTTTGAGTTTGTGCCCTGGGACTGATGTGGAAAACTGACCAACACTGTACAGGCTACAAGGGTTTCCTGGTAGAGCTTGTGGCTTAAGTCTGGCTGCCTTCACAAACAGCAGAGGTGCAGATGTGAGAAGGGAAGGAGATGGAGAGGCAGTGGAGACGGCATCAGATGGAAGAAACAAGGGGTAGGTCTAGGGGCTGCTCATCCCATGGGCGTGTACAGGGCTCAACATCAGGCGACAGCAAGCTGAGAAATGCTAAAAAAATCCGTTTTGCATATTTTGCTACTTGAAAGTTATCTTTTCTGGAAAATATGTATGTAGTAGTCTTCTAGGGGAGTACAACTTTTCCACCTTGAACTAAAAGGAATATATTCTATTTTCATTAGCTTCATTATAAATGTCACATTTTAAAAACAAATTTAAGGAAAGACAACAGAAATTCACTAGAGATAAAACATGTCTGGGCAAATCATCTTTCTGTGACAAAGATGGCTCAGTTTGTTATACACCATCACAAAATTCTCATTGCCAGTACCAGAGGACACTGGAGCTGTATACCAAGAAAGAAATGCCTATTGAATATTTTTTCTAACAAAACAAAAAAACCCAATCCAAACCAAAACTAAACTAAGCTAAACTATCGTTTTGTAAATATTGAAATGTTTTGGTAAAAGATACACAATTGCATTTAAAACATTATGTCAGGATTTAGTTGACCATTACATGTCACTTTGGCCAAAATGAAAGGTGTTTCCATGTTTAGAGTAACTAATATCTTCTGGTTGTTAAACTCAGCTAGGACTCTACGGCGGACACAAATTCAAGTCCCTAAAAGAAACTAAGCAAATAGAGATTTAAACATGACTGTTTCTTCGTTACCTAGAGTGAGGTTGCTTGTCTGGTTTTATTTCTTGTGAAACTTTCCTAGATAGAAATGTATTTTAAGTGGCAATGAATACAAATAAACAGACACATTTTCCAGAGTTGCATTGAAACAGTGCCTGTGGCTATATAAAAACTAAAGCCACCGTAACTGCTCTTCAGCTTTCACCTGGGATATAGGAATCCCAGATTCAGATTTCCACTGTGTGTATTTATCAGTAGAAACTTCAACCAAGGTCTCTAGCAAAATATATACAGTGTCCAAAAAAAAGTAGGATCATGCTTCCTTTGTTTGCATTCACATAGTCCTGTACCTTGTAAATGCTTTGGGTGGATATGAGGAACAGCTTCTAGTTTGCTAGGTGAAAGATCATTTAAAAAAGAATTTAAGTATGAAAGTTCACCAATACAGAGGGTTTCAGTGTCCTTCACTAGCAATTGTGATTTTCACCATGTCCAGTTTGCCTGTAAGTGACTCTGAGTGATGTTCTAGCAGGAACAAGTCTTACTATATTGAAAAATTAACATGCACGGTGACTGTAAGCTTTCTCCACCCAGTATTTTAAGACTTCTGAAAAGAAAGAAAAACTTTGTGGCTGAGAAAAAGCCCTTGCTTTTGCCACTACCTCTCTAAGCATCTACAGTGGGGGTGACTGGTTTTTGGTGCTAAATCAAAGGATTTTGCAGGATAACAATAGCTGAGCTATTGGCAGGGGAAGAGCGTACATGTGTAACTCCATCCTAGTCACAATGGTTTCCTCTTCCCGTGGTATAGTGGATTCAAAGGCAATCTAAACACTCAAAGATCCTAGAAAAATATCTGAGCTAGGGGAAACTGTCCAGCACGTCAATGAAATGGTGACGGGCTGACACTTTCAGAAGGAAAAGAGGAAAAAACTGTAAAAGCAATGCTCTCTGCTTCTTCCTGCCAGGGCTGTGATGTTATTTACAACTTTGTAAGTTCTCTTGTATGTATCTGCCTGATTCAAAGTGGCTTTATTATTTTTTCCTGTGCTCCACAGTCTTCACACCCTTTGAAGGATGACTGACTAAAGTTTGTGTTTTGAAGTTGCTGTTTGAGTCATGACAAACACGTTGCAGTCTCCCAAAAAGACCCTGGCAGGCGCAAAGCCCAGTTGGGACAGCCTGGATAGTGCTGCCATGGTCAAGGATGGACCTCGATGGGTTGAACTTGTTGTTCACTCAGGAGTCAAGATGTTTGATAACAGTGTGGTTAAGAGGAAGGAAAGGAATTGAAAAGCCTTGGTGCATAAAGATAGCCAGAGCCATGGAGATGGCTGTTCTCTCAGGCTGCTTCATGTGTTCCACTGGGCCTTTTTCAGTTTAATCTGTGGGCAATGACAGAAGCCCACTAAACCACAACTCCATTTTTCATACCCTAAAGGACTTCGATCCCATCCCCACCTCTTGCAAGTAATTTTCAAATAATTTAAAGATTGGCAACACATGTTTTATTTTATTCTGTTTTTTTCTTTTGAGGTATTAGGTTTTTGAGAGTGGGGCTTTATTTGCGGACCAGCAAGCAAAACATGCAGTGAAACATGCTGGGATTGCCACCACCAAGCCATGGTGTGTCTGTGCTTTTCATCAGACCTGGTGCTATCAACAGCTGCTGTGTCAAAGAGTGCTGGATCTAGCATCTATTTACGTGGGGTTCAAATCAAGCACCTGGTGTTTTTGGGAGGTACAAGCATTTCATGGTGCAGCCATTTTGATCATACATTTGTGAGGGAGATGAGGTTCAGGACAAGCAGCACTCTGTTCCTGATTAGGGCAGAAATAAATCAATCCTGTGAAAGGGCTCTATGATCTGGAGAAAATGGAACTTGCTGAATGTTGAAAACTTTTGAAAAACCGCACTTTTCCTCTAGATGCCTGAGCAGGAGCTAATCTCTTTCAGAGATCTGGTCCTGTCTCTTAAAAACACTTTTTTTATGGTAGAACAGCTGTTGTTGCTTCTGTTGTGATGATCTGGGTGAAAAGTTTGGTAACAGAGAGGGAGGCTTTAAAAAAAGCAAAAGGCAAAAAAACTCCAAAAAAATTCCTCCCCAAACCCACCCACTGAAAAACCCCTTCTGCTCTGGCCTTCCAGGGACATAAAACTTCTAGTGCTTTTTAATGCAATTAAAACAAATGCTGACATTATTTATAGCTAAATTACTGGCAAGAAAAACAACTAATGACCAAACCCCACATTTGTACCATTAAAAAAAAAAAAAAAAGAAAATCCTAAAGGGAATGATTTGTAAGGATGTGGTTAAACCTATTTATACCCTAGGTTCTATTTGTTTTACAGCCAGCGGTGCACGAACAACATGAAAGGTTATCTTTGACAAGGTTTTAGCTATTATTTTCTTCCAGTGAAATGGTATTTCTTGAGAAAAAAAGGTCTTCAGAACAAAATAACAATAAATCCTGATTTAGATACATAAAGCTGCCATCGATATCACATAATATCAGTGTTCTTTCTCACTCGATACAGGCGTTTTTAAGATAAATGGTAAAACTGAACTGGAAATCCATCTGGCCAGCTGCCTGATCTAATGAATAACCCCACTTTGGCTCCTGCAATGTAAGCAGAAAGAGTTCTCTCCCGGCCGCTTTCGTCTGTCATGAATCTACAAGACAGCCGACATAATATCTGGGCGACAACAGCGTGCTAACAGTGCAGTGACTTCCATTTTCTTTGCTTTCTATTGATTTTCACTTAATAACTGGCGAAATACTAAACGTCCGCCCTGAGTACCTAATAAATCCTGCCTGAGCTTTTTATTGAGGAGAATTTAATAAAAACAACCATTGCGGCTGAGGGATTTTTCTTCTGGACAGAACACGGTGAGGGGTGGGTGGTGTGCATGGGGACAGGGAGAGAGACATTTGAATTTTCTAATTTTTTTTTTTGTAAGATATCCCCCCCTTTCCCTTCTCCTCACTGCCCTCTTGAGGACCTGGCATCATTTCTTCAAAAGGGACCCAGTTACTTCACCTTGTGTTTGTTTTTCCTTTGTCCAGAAATGGCCACTGCAGGCACGTATTGCCACGAGATGGAGAAGGACATTTACAGAAGGAAGGCACTTCCATCACGTCCATCCTACCCACCCACACTTACTTCTTCAATCTGATTTCAATTTTGTTAATTGTTATGAAGGCTCCCTAATTGCCAAGCGCGGGGGCTGTCAGAATCCTACAGTAACACGCTTTTTATTGTCCCATTTTACAGCTATTTTATGTTTGACACTTGACATGCAGGCGTGAAGATCCCCTGTCGGATTGGTTGGCTACTGTAACAAAATGGCATTTTTAAGTTATACGAAGTGTTAAATCTGTATCCAGTTAGAAACAAAACAAAACAAAACCCGGTGGTTTATAAGTTGACAATTAATCCTAATTGTTAGCTTGGGAAAAAAAAACACAAACCCAAACCAAACCACGGGAAAAACAAAAGTAAAAGGCCCAACCTCTTCTTTCTCTAGCTGTCCAGCAAGCTTATATGTGTGTATATATATGCTGATACATATGTTATGTACAGTTTTTCATACTGAAGATGAATCAGGAGAGACGGGGACACTGTTCCTAAGCACAACGTGTTATTTTCCTCTACATAACCTCCCGGAACGGCTCTCTTTCTTTGCCAATAAACTCAACAGAGTTCCTATTATACAAAGCTGCTCTGTTAAAGCATTTGACAGTTTTTATTTTAATTGACACAGAGGCAGTTTCAAAGTCATTGGGTTTAATGAACAATCATCTTAGCGTTTGCCTGCTCAAATCCTCTTATTCCCAGCAGTTCACAGTAAAGTTTATTCTAACGGTTGAAATTAAAAAAGGAGAGAGAGGCAAGTAGAAATGTTGAGGAGCTTATATAAAAATCTGCGAATCTCAAGTTTTGTGCAGTGCTGTTATGAAAACTACTCAGCCATGCAAAGCAATAAGAGGTTTAATTACTCATTGGTAGTCCCTCTGCTGCTCCTGATGTGGCGTGTGGTGTTGCGGAGGCCTGGGAGAGATAATTGAGGCATATGGGTGGAGTACAGCACTGTTGTGGCAGCTCATCTATTTTTTTTTCTCCTATTTTTGTGTGTGCCACTGTCTTATTTCTCCTGAGGGGCGGAAGGCTTAACAGTTCAACGTGGAGAAGTATCCCATAGATGACCCTGATTTGAAGCATGTAAGGACCTTGCAAGGGAAAGGGACATCTCTTGGTGGTCTGGCAAATCCACGCTGACTCAATCCAGTGGCTGCAAGATGCGGCATGAGAATGAAGCCTCTGAACCTCTGAAAAAAGATCTATTTTCCGGTTTGGTTTAATCTATCCAATCGAGGCATTACTGGGCTCATGTGGCCAAGGATTTAATGGCTCGTAATAGGCGTAACACCAGTGACAGCTACGGCTTTTCCACTCTGCGGGGTATTACAGGGTAAAGAGAAGGACATGATTACTGAACTTGAACAAAACCTGGACCCTTAAAACCATGTGGAGAGAATATTCAAACCCAGGAATTCTTGAATTTCTTTATAGTTTACTGCCCATTTTAGGGCAGACTACTTCATGAACCACCTGCATCACATAACTTCATGTGGCAACTCCCTGAGAATAAGAAAGTACTAAAAGTTTCTCCTCTGGTTTATTAATATATGTTAATGACATTCAGCAGCTGGAAGTAAAATCGATATTCCAGCAGGGTGTGATCAAATTGTTCTCCATAGCTGACCAGTCAGTAATTTGTGTACTACCTGTCATTAGAGCTTGGAAACCTCTTTCCTAAACTAAAATCTTTTTACAGTTTTTACCAAATGGGTAAAACAAGAAGAAATTTTATCACTATCTAAATGGAGTAATAGAGTGACAGGACATATTTGCATTCTGAATATATTAGCTGGTCTTTTAAATATTTATTTGTGTCTATTTTCCAAGTCCCTGATCCTCTGAAATTTTCCAAACACTTCTTATTTGACAGACTGGGAAATCTGTCTGCAGCTCTAGTTATACTTGAAAAGATACATATAAATGATTTGACAAGTTAGAAATTAGCAGCAAGTTCTATACCTAGCAAGATTTTGTAAGCAGCAGTTCATAATTCATGATACTTCACTCTAAAGTTCATGTAAATTCTGTATGTGTGGGATCCTTTAATTGGTAAGCATAAAGGTGTATTGCTATTCACCTAATGTATTCTATTGCTCAACAAAAGGTTGTTGTAGTGAGCTCTGATTGTGACAAATGATTTACTATTAGGAACATTCTGTAATTATTGTTCGGTGGTACCACAGACCGATACATCATTAACATGATAGACGACCTTTTATATCAGCAAAAATAACTAAATTAATAAAAATGGCTTCATTCCAAACCCTGTCAGAAAGCCAATACTCCAAACAATCAAGTATCAGTGATACCTGAAAAGACCAGAGTTATATTTTTGTTAAGCAAATCTTACTGTTTGTGTAATAACATTGACATGTGCTGTAGAATAGAGGGCCGGATTTTCAGCTGCTGTGAATCAATGATCTAATTAATTCTATTTATGTAGAGACACACCACTCCACATCTGTCAAGGGTATGATATCTAGGATTTTATTGTACTGCTAAAAGCAAGACTGTAAATGAAGTATCAGAAAACTTTTTTTTTTCTCTTCAAGAATTCTGGGAACTGATGCAAGTGTGCTCTGACCTGCTGGTTCTTCAGATTCTGCTCCCAATTACATCCACACAAATGCGGTGTGAGTCTCCTAAATGAAATACTTCCTCCAAATTTATACCTCCATCACTTGAGTTTGGAGAGGCCAGAATCCCATCCTTTAACCATTAAAGTTAGGAATTTAGAAAACTACCTGCAGAATAGATTTTTTTTTTTTCTACTAAACAGTTCTAAGCTCAAGATCATGAAGTCTTTGTTATCTACTATGCCGTATTCACTTTTTAAGTTTTTTCGAATACTTGACAAAAGAGTGCAGTTTCTGATGGAAAATAGCAAGCCACTAGTTCTGGAGAGAGTGTTGCTTTGCAGAATACAGATAACTTGGGGGTGATGCCTCTTGCTGTCTCCATTTAAATTCCTATCAATTGCAGATAATTTTTATGAAGAAGATAACTATCTTTTGGGAAATGGTGTGAGTCCCCCAGGCTATCTCCCTGAGCCCACTAAGGAGCCAGCAGGGAGTAACAAACACAGATACTACTGCTTCGGGAAGGGTTGGAGATAGTGGCTACAGAGCACTTCTGCTCATTAATTTCTTTCATGTCTTTATTTCTAACATCTCCCGTTCTCTCCCTACCCTTTAATATAGGACAGCCCCATATTAGAATGGTAGGAGGAAATGACATGGTGAGACCGATGCTGGAGCAATCCCTGCAGAAAGCCATGACCACAGCTGAATGTACCACTCTGGACTATTTGTCTATTCGTTTTTGTTTTATTCAGACCCCTCCTATATCCATCCTCTCATTTCATCTCTTCTTCTTCTTTTTGTCATTCCACCAAGCTGTTCATTCCCAAAGTAAACCACAAAAAAAAAAAATTAAAGAGGAGTATTGAGCTCAGTTGGACACTTGCAAAATGCTCAGTGTCACATCTCTCTCTCTCTCTTTTTTCCCCCGGTCTTGTTCACATGTAAGTTCCTTCATCAGGGACTACTCTGTGTGTATGTGTTTCACACCTGGCTTTCTCAGTTGTCCATATAGATATCACAATAATAAATAGGGCAAACAAATATTAGATGCCTGGATCACAAAATGTTGCGTGATACCTGACTTGGTTTGCTTCACTGTAATAAATTCTCAGGGTGTTTTTCCAGTGACACATGCTGAAAGAAGAGCAAAAAACCAATTAATGTACAGGTCATTGTCTTCTAACAGGCAAGGAACAAGATTTTGGGACTTCACTCCTTTAGCAGCTGTGTTGCTAACTCACTGTGTAACCTTCAGCAAATCCCTTTATTGCATCTCTGTAAAATATTGGTAATGAATTTACGTTTTGTAAAGTGCTGGGAGATCCACAGATGAAAAGCACTATATAAGCTAAGTGTTATTAATGTGATTCACTCAGTGAAATGAAGTCTCTGTTGAGCAAAATACTGTACTGTAAAATTTATATTTAAAGTTACATATTTTACAGCACCAAGAGAATGAAGGTTGTGTCACTGTTTCCAACATATAAACTATATTTAGCAATTTATTCCTTGGCTTCTCTCTAAGTAAAAGAAAACAGCTTGATGTTTAAAAATAACATTTTGTAGGCTTGACGTTCATAATTTGGACTGGAATATTTTTTAAACAATTATTTAAAAAGAATGAAAAATCTTTTTCTGCTCATATAGAATAAATTTTAATTCTTGCATGGGCCATATGTATGAAGGTTAGCCATTTATCTTGAATAGTTATTTCAATTTCATATGAACATTGCTATAGAAAAATGTTTCTGATGTCAACCATTTTTGTATTTTCTTTTAATGCATAGCTTGCCTTTTACTGTTGCATCCTATTAAACAGTGGGGCAGTGTTTGGATACTGGACAGTTCAGTTCTGTAGCAAAACCTCTCTATATTTATTGCTGAGATGAGCTAAGTTGCAAAAGGATATACAAACCA
Organism: Astur gentilis; assembly: GCF_929443795.1. NCBI lineage: Eukaryota > Metazoa > Chordata > Aves > Accipitriformes > Accipitridae > Astur > Astur gentilis. The sequence goes on along the minus strand of NC_064889.1, from coordinate 20,224,455 downwards.
CATAAATGTAGGGAAGTATATTTGAGTCTTAAAAACCTTTTGATTTTATTAACTGATATTATCTATAACATTTTCAAGAAAATTGGTTTAAACACCTGACTTTTAACCCAAGATTCATTTTTAATTTTTTTTTTTTAAAAAAAGAGAGCATTCATTCTGATCTTCTTCCATGATTCATTTTGAAACAACTTTTTGTATAAAATCTTGTTGGTTCACAGTGACTTCTGCCAGGAATACATCCCAGCTTTTTTGTCTTGAATCGATTAATCAATTATCACTGTTATTGGAGTCTAGGAAAAGACGAAAAACCTTTTACAGAACTTTACCAGAGGATGTAACTAGTCAAGAAGAGATGAATCTGGATTTCATCTTAGGTGAAATGTTGATATTATTCTGACTGAAAAAAAAAAGGACTAAGGACTCTGCACAAGACTCTTCCCATTTGTTTCCTTGGCTCCTACTTGTCATTTCTATACCAAGAGACACTAGAGTTAGACTCAAAAGTGCCCTCTTATGAGGAGGTCAGACTAAATGGACACCTTTTTCTATTTCTGACATCTGAATTGCAACTCTAAGCTCCTGCCACCTGACCCTTTTTTTAAGTTTCCCCCACTAGATATGAGTTATTATCTAGAGAAATCTGTTTGACCCACTATCATATTCAAATCCCCTTTGAGGAGCTTGAAGAAGCACTGAAGCATTTACCCAGCTATTTTCTTCACTTATACAAGACTCAGGTCCTAATGGATACGATGCCCTAACTTATTGTGAATGTCTAGCCACTAGACATTAGCTTCTCAAAAAGTCTGGAGGCTATAGTTAACCTGGAAAAGCATAGCTCTGAACTGGAAATAGAACCTACAGCAAAATGTAAATGTAAACCCAACTGATTGAGGAGGTGAAGCGATGTTTTGTAAAGAAAGGCACACAACAGCCCCTGGAGCCATGGCCTTGTTTATAGTAGAGAGATGAAGGTGCTACTGTGAACTTTCTTTGTAGCAAGGTCTTAGCTGCTTTTAATTCCAATATACTACAATATAATATCAGGTTAATACAATATCATATCAGGAAATTAGGCAGATATCAGACTATTTCCAATCTCCAACAACCACAAGAAAAAGCAAGCCTTGTTGCTTGTGCATTTCCTGGGAATGCTACATGGAGATATTAAGTAACTCTTATGAATGGTTTTTGTTTTTTTTTTAATAGGTCCTTGTTTTCCAGACTTTAGACACAGAGAGATATTCTTTGGCCAGTTCTTCTAGATCAAGGCTAGACTTCTTCCTAGCAGTCAGCAGTGACTCTTTGAAATTGTTTTCAAAGCCAAATGTTGACTGGAACTATTTTAGGCCTTGCCTTTGCTACCTTGGCCCTATCTGAAAGGAAGGAGTTTGCCCTTGAAAGAGAGTTAAACTGCTATGATTCACCGACTTGGAAGAATTGCAGGATGCTGATGCCTGAAGTGGTGCCTCCCACTGGACCAGTGCAAGTTTCCTTCCTTCTTGTCTGACCAAGCCATTAAGAAGTTAGTCAATTCCCTGAAGGCTACTTCCAAGGAATATCCAAAAAGGAAATACCCAGCCCTGGAAAGGTAATTTACCTAGACAGGATTTGAAATACAAGGTTCTCAGCTGAGGGAGAAAGTCCTATATCCCATCTGGCTGTGGGAATACAACTTCACAACTTTTCATCCCTTGAGCTAACAACTGCAGATGTTCCACTGGGAAGTGTTCTATAAAATCCAAAGTACTTGGAGATCCATATATTATCGCGTGCGGCCTGTTGGAGCCAGAAATGTGGCATATTGGTATTCTCGGAGAAACAGTGGAAGAGCAGCATCCTCAATTTGAGAATGGTTTGAATCCTCATCTGGGTGTGATGTCTCCTGAACAGAAGCTATTTTTGTCTTGGTGGAGGCACAAGTGGGAGGAAATGCCAGCTATCTGCCTTTAGGGACTTGCTGTAATTTTTCCTTTGTTCTTAAGGAGCAGATCCCCAGCTGGTGTGAAATGGCATTTCAGAATAGTTACTCTTGTAAGTAACCAGTCCTAATGCCTGCTACATTTGTGGAGCCTATTGCTAAGAAACCAGTCTCCAGGCCGAAGTATATTGTACTCTACCCGAACACAGTGATGCTATTTGAAATCAAAGGGGCTTGTAGGCTGAAGAAAGCTCACACAATATCTACTTTTTAAGGTGAGAAATACACTCTACAGGACCTCCAGCTAGTTAAAAAGTTTATCAGAGGTTTCTTTTTATTCCTTCTATGTTTTCAAAGTCCAGTTTACTCCTGAGGAAAATGCACTGGAAAGGAACTTGTAAGAGACTGGAGCGACTGCATGGCAATAGGTAAAAGTGACTTGAGAGCTCTGCAGCAGGTTCTTGGGAGCAGAAGCATCCTCACTCCTGTGCTTCTTGGTCTCCTGGGCATTTTTGAGAAAGAAATAATGGCTGTAGGAAGATACAGCACTGGGAGTAACAGACTGGACTAAGAGTACCAACCCCTCATGCAAATTGAGAAAAGCTTTTAGTAGGTAAGAGATGAACAGAGTTTTAATCCTTAATCAAGTTGGCTTTGGCCTGTAGGAAGACTGAATTTTAAAATATGCCTCTCCTCACCACTTCTCTCCTTCCCCACCTTCTCTACACTCAACAGCCCAGGCAAAAATGCTGAATATGTCTTCATTAAAAAAAACCCAACACCCACAAACAAACAAAAATCCCCCAGTGTCTCTAGAATATCAGTGTATTGAAAAACCGTGACAACTGTGTGAATGTATTTTCAACACCTGTTCAGTACTTAGCCAGATGCCTCTTTATTTCAAGGTTTGTGAATACTTACCTGCTTGTTTGATATACTGGGTTTAAAATGTGCAAAAAGATGCAGCAGGAGGAATTTGTGAAAGTTCCTTATCACAATACCTCTTTTGAATCCTGAAAGTGAAACTTTGTGGATCAGATGGACAAATTTCTTCCTTTTCTTTCCTGCTTGTTTGCCTCTTTCCTGCTTGTTTGCCTCTCTCCACCTTTGCGCCTCAGTTTCCCCTTCTATAAAAACTGCTTTTTGTTTGGACTTTGAACTTTAGTGTGATCTACTGATGCAGAGTGGTGCTTTACACTACACTACAATTTCCAAGTAAAGAACTGCCCTTCTCTGTGATGGCCAAGCTGGACAGTAACTGCAATGAGGATGTGACTGCCTAGGTGGGGAGAAAGGACAACTTCTTCCTTGAGCTGGCCACTGGGATTTCATCCTTTACACCATTCTTATGACTCAAGGCTGTTTGGCACATAATAGTTTAAGAGGACTGCTCCTTCCTTGGGTGTGACTCTGATATGGATACATAAATGCATCAGAATTTTGTTGAGCCTGAAACACACTTTTCTCAGAACTTTAATTTTTGATGTTAAAGATATGGCTGTCTCTCACAGCACAACAGGCCTCAGACTTTCACAGCTCCAAGACATAGATGTCTGATTACTTAAGCTCTATTTGAAATTAAATTCCAGCCTCAGGGGCATTTTGATAATAAATTCATTTAGGGAGGAAGTTTCTTTCACAGACACAAACATCCTTCACAGCCATGTTCTGTGCCAGTATATCCAGGGAGAAAATTTTTGGGTACTTTCCCCACCTTTCTCCTTCCTGTATTCTTTCTATGGTTTGACTACCTGATTCACCACTTCTTTTGGCAGATACTAGCCTCCTGCACTTGACTCAGCTGTATTGCACTTACAAGTTTTCCTCAAGCTAAGCATGTCTACATCGCTACTTAAATCTGCCTTTGAGGATGCCACCAGCCCGCCAACACATCTGAGCTTTCTTTCCCCTCTTAATCCTGCCTTGTATTCATAGCAGTCACCTTGATGACTGTTTGATGCTTCTCCTCTGATTCCCTCATATTTTGGGGGGTTAGAGAGAGGAATCAGGAGTCAGGCTAGAAGTGGGGCTCATGGAGTGGATGCTGTCTGAATTTACGTGTTCAGAGGCCATCAGCCAAACAAGCTCTGGGCATGATGAGCACTCAGGGATGGGGACCAGGAGGCTGAGGGTGACTTTTTGGACAGGTGATGGAGTTGGGCTGAGCCCTGACCCCAAGCTGATAGTTGGTATGTGTGGAAGGAGAGGGAATTTCCCAAGCAACAGTGGGTTTGCTTCCTTGCAGAGAGGAAGGTAAATAGAATTTTAAAAATGAGTCTGAGAGAAGTGAATAGCTTTCTGCTGGCTTTGGTTTCCCCCAGGAATCATTTCTGATCCTGTATTTTTGTCTCTAACAAATTTAGACCATATTTTCCTGTTGCTGTATTTCAGCCTTCATTTGATACCAGACTACAGTGGCTTATAGCAGTGATCAAAATGAACACTGAATTCCCAAGGACTTTACTGAGGTTGCTGTATCCAACACTTAGAAAAGCACTTTGAAAAGGGGACTAAGGATTATTATTCCCATTTTATGGATACAGTGTCATATCATCACAGACATCAAGACAAAGGATTATCTTGCACATATTTCCTGTCCATAGGAAACCAAGGAGGGAGGTGGAAGTCTCAAGATAAAGAATATTCCAGCAAATTTGCAGACCGCTTCCAGCGAAAAGATAAGCACTTCATCTCACCTTGATTTTTATTTTTTTTCTTACACTAAGCCTGATTAGGAAGAGGGAAAAAAGAGAGAACATTGATGAAGGACTTGCAGGAGTTTTGCTTGTAGCCAAATTCTGCTGTTGGCCACATCTGGGGAAGTCTTGCTTACAGGGACTGGACTTTAGGACTGCATTTGCATTCAATGATAATGATTTTCTTTTAGTCCAGCTGGGATAACTGCAAAGCTAGTGCCCAACTGCAACTCTGTTGAAGGGAGACTGCAAAATAGATAACACTTCTAAGATGAGTGGAGCAGTAGGACGGCAAAATGCTCAACAAATATCCACGGTGTTAGAGCCATAACAAGGACTCTTGGTTATACAGTTTTAAATAACAACTTGGCTATGCCTTGTATTCAGTATTATTATCACTTCCAAGTGGGGCTCTATTTTTATTTTTTTTTTTTTTAACAGGTAAAGCTTTAAAAAAATAGCCTGGATCTTTAGATAGAATTGAATGTTCTGTGACTTTAAATGAAAGCTCCACTGTTGTTGGGCAAATAAATTTAAACCACTTAACATGGCAGAGAAGGTCAGGCAAGCTTATTATAGTGATCATAGCGTTACAGCTATTGCGATTGACCGCTGCTCTTTGGAATCACCAATAATCAGAGGCCGCAAGCTGTGTTTGCAGAGAAAGGTCATCATTCATTTTTTTCGAAGCATTAATATCTTTTGTTTGTTTGGCTCAACATGAAACAGGAATCGATAGAGGTAATTCACAGAGCAATTAGCCCCTCATCTGTCAAACGGTGTCTGGGTGTATTTAACAAAAAGACCTTTGGAAAGGTTTAAAAAGGAGGAAAGTGCCTGTACAATCAACAATTTATATTTTCTACATGACACATTGTGTATGTATCTGTGAAGAGAAGGGACCTTGGGACTAAAAAAATATACATAAAACATGCTGTAAATCTGTACTCAGACTTTAAAAACCCACAGTGAGACAAACTGTTAACTGACTTGGAAAGTTTTCCATGCTGTTCTTAGCGAAGATAAAAATTTTCTACCCAAGGCTTAGGGAAAAAGTTAGACAGCTGTTCAAAAACTTGTCAGATTAATTACATGAAAGGGAATGGAGTATCATATAAAACATAAGAGGACAGAGATGGAGGCAAAAGGTCCCTTGCAGCCCTGTGCCTACAGTTTAGGGTACTGTGAGTCCCTTCCCTCTCCCCCCTCCCCCCAAGAGGTTTTTCTTTATGGGGACACTTAGATTTCAGGAAAACTGAGAAAAAGTGTAGCGATAAGTTATTGCTCTGTTACACTTATGAAATCTCCATATAAGCACTGGTGCACTCTCAAATTTGAGAGACTAAACTAGGAGGATAAAGCTACAGTAGATCAGGGGTGTTTTATTTCTGAATAAGAGTGTCTACCAGGGAATTTAATATACATTAAGAGTTGGCTCTATAGTGCTTGTGTTTGGAGGTAGAAGACTGGCAAAGAGCATACGGACTGTTAAAAAAGGGTGTATTTTAGATGTATCATAAAAGGTTTGGAGGTCGTCCCAGAAGTTCAGATGCTTATTCCAGATAAAATTTGGCTATCTGAGCCACTTAAGAATAAGGCTCTGGACTTTATTAGATGAGTAATTGTAGGTTAAGCTTTCCTCATTTTTTGTCTCAATGCTGAAATTCTATATCACATTAGAGAGTTTAGAGTTGGTGAAAATTAAGACCTCTTCCAAAGTCCAGGACTTTGAGTTCCAGTTAAAGTGAATTTTTAAAGTCCCACCAGAAAGCTTTCTGTACTTTCACGTTCTCAGTGATTTTTATACCTTATCCTGCAGCACCAATTTTATTTATTTGTTTGTTTGTTTGTTTGTTTATTTATCTTCAGTACTTGGAATGTGCTGTGGTGCCCACCCATTGATAACACTGGGAATTTTGCTTAATTGGAGCCTGTAGAAGTTTGGATCTTTGGTGCTATAGACCCAGGCAGATGCTCATTATAGTCAATTCATTTAAATAGGTGTCTAGCAGTAGACTCCACATCAGGGTCTTCAGATGTGGACAGAAGGTGTGCTAAGCCCTGCTTGTTAACTATGTCATGTTCTCAGCATGTTCCTTAAAGCCTCAACCCTATGTCATTGTCAAAGGCGCCAAAAGTACCTGATCAAAAAGCAAGAGAAAATGGTTCTTGAGCACTGTTGATATTTTAAAGTTGCTTCTACTTTCTAGCTGTCTTCCTAGATCTAAGACCGACTCTTTTTTTCCATCAAGCTTTCTGTGATTTTGTTTTGGGCCTTTTTTTGAACTGAAATACTTGCTGAAATGATTTGAAACTTTTTACTTCATGGGTGGTCATTTTAATTTGCAGTAAAATTGAGAGATTTTCTTTGTGACCTCAAAAAGCCCACCAGTGATTAGTGAAAATTTTATCATATATTGAGAAATTAACATTAAAAATGTAAATGTTTATTATCTATAAAAAATGTGCTATTTCAATCTGAAGAAAATGTGGAGTAAAATACAGCAGTCAGCTTTTTGTTTGCAAGATCTTAGTTTCTTAATCTTCAAAATGCAATATATGTAGTGAATGAAATGAAAATATAAATTAATTTAATTTTCCTAATAGGCTGATCTCCATGTCACATCTCTAGTACTGTAGCATTAGTTCACAACTGCTTTCGTAGTTTCTCTGTTTCTTTGTTTACTTTCCCTTTTAGGTATTGCTATAAGCTCCCAGTGCCAATTCTGGGCTTCTGCTGAGAACAGATAAAGGAAAAACTTTTCCTTACTACATGCACACTTTTAAATCTAAGGCATCCCAAACACTATAATTTAAACAGCCAATTAATTTTTTTTTACTGATATTTCACTAATTCTTAACATTTTTTATTTACAGTGCTGTGCAGATAGTTTGAGAAACTTCATAAAAACCAGCTGTCAGATCCTAGTCTGAGGGCAATCAGTGGTCTGTGAGATTACAGCAGGTGGTCTTCAAAGTCCTATTATCTTTGTGGTCAAAGTTCTATTATCTTTTTGGTGTTTTTTTTCAATTAAAATTTTGATTAACTATGCTTGGTGGTTCATGACAAATACGGAGTGCTGAAAATGCTCTGTTTGCCCCCAAAGTGTGAGAACCACTGCTCTAGAAGAGGATTATATTCCTTTCTCTTTTGATAATGTGAGTTAAATTCTTGCAGGCTCTTCTGTGATTTTTCTCTGATTTTATGAATCTATTCTTAGATTCAGCTAGATGGATAGGCTGCTGGGGACTATGCTACTCTGTTATTGTCACTGAGATAGGATAGTCCATCAGCAAAACACCTCTTAAATATCAGTCCTGGCTACCATCCAGAGAAAACCAAGACATGCTATTGAACAACACTTATGACCAAATCTTTCTTCCTCCTCTGCCACCACTAAGCAAATTCGTTAAAGGTCTTGGCCTGTATTTAAAATAACATGAGCTTAAAGAACTTGCTAGTGTTTCATCTTAGAAGACATTAAGTGTTAGAGGAAGGGCCAAAAAAAAATGTTGGCAGACTCCTCATCCAAGAAGTTCAAAGATGGTGTTGATACCTACATGTCCAATCTATCCTTACACATCTGTTTGCCAGGCAGCTTGTCTAAGGACTTAGGCAGGGTTTTCAAAGGAGCAAATGGCAGTGAGATGCCTGACTACCATTTGTGCCTTTGAAAAATCTACCTTCTTGTCTACAGTGACGTTTCCCTGAAAATTTACCATCATTGGTAAAAATGAATGGTTTTGACAGTCACTCAACAACTGCAAGCAATTAGAACCAGCTAGATCTTCACTGACTCTACATGCTACGGCATTTAAAATACCAGCAGTCAGTTTGTTAGCACTCCCACTGCTGAGCACAATCTCTCTCTGTATCTGTGAAACATTTCCAGGTAAGTCAGTTATGAATAACTGCCGTTCCAAACAAAGTTTAAAAAAAGAGGTGGAGACCTTTGTGCCTTATACAATAAAGGGAAAACATTGCATAGCAAGTCGGCAAAAGCCAAAGAACCTCAAGAGAAAAAGACAAAGCTTATTTAGTGGATTTACAGTAGTATTTTTACACATTACAGCAAGTCAGAACTGGAAATGAATGAGTTTAAGGCATGCTGTCATTCAAAAAAGGAACAAAGCACTAATTGCTGTTTGGCATCACGTTTTTGTTTATGTTTGGAACTGCCTTTCTCAGAAGCCTGACTTCCTATTCATGTGCAGGTTTCCTTAAACAGTTTTAACTTAAATAATTAAATTTTCATTCATGCATATAATCTAATAGGAAGGAATTCTTTTGTCACATTGTTTTATATTCTTGAAGAAAATATTTCAAGTTAGCTTTACAAATCTTTTGGGAAAATAAAATTCTGTAGGACAGCAACTCTCAAAAATAACCCACACTATGTCTCTACATAGAAGAAGGTAGCGGTTCCTTTTTGCAGTGACTTTGGCAGCTGTATTTTCTCAGCTGAGAGCAACATTTCTTGGAAATGGAAGGGATATTTATCTCTGTTTTGCAAAGGCCCAGGGTAAACCTTTTCTTTATCTCAAGGACCTATCCAAGGGTAACTTCAAGACTTGCCTGGTTTTCCAGACTATTGGCAAATCTTCAAGTTTAGCCTCGTGAGGAGTCAACGATGTCCTCCAGAGGCTATGTGCCCTTGTCATACTGAACAAGCATAGTAGCTGGAAGTCAGTTTTCAGCCATGTGCTGGACCATGGAGCATCCTGCACTTACAAGTGCTTTCTGCAAAGACTCATAAAATATCCAAAGCTTTAGAAATGTGAATGCTTTGCCTTTGAGGACAGTAAATTCTGAAGGAAAGAGCTGACAAATTGTAGAGATAGTAAAGGAGTTTGGCCCAGACAACACAGAAAACCCATTGCAGAAGCAGAAAGTGAACCAAATTCCAAGGCAGGGAAGATTACCACACTCCTCTTAGAAGTCTTGTAAATAAAGTCTCTGTTGAAGCTGAATTTTTTCCACAAGTCATTTCAGCTTTGAAATAGCATATTTTACTGAAAAGTTTCCAGTTAGCTGTGTTGTTAACATCAGGCCAAGTTCTGAAATCCTTTATTCAGATAAAGAGCAACAAAATATAGAATAGCTTCTATGGTGAACTCAGTAGCTATCAGATGGAAAGATGTACCTGGAACAGACCTCAGGCCTGGATCAGGGAAAAGCCATACTTGCTTTCTACTGGAGCCATATCATGTGCTTCTGTCCTGCTGTTAGTGTGGAAATGCTTACGCAGATTGTTTTCAGAGCCTCCGTAGTGCTTTATGGAGGTTAGGCCAATCTGGATCTGGATATTGCTGAATTTTCAAGGGACCACATATAATGAGTTTTGGGCCATAGTCAAATCTGTGCAATAGAGAAGGCATTTTCAAAAAGAGTCCTGTAAACCTATTTGGACTGGCTTTTCAAAAGCACCTAAATGAACTACACGTTTTCAGAGATTTGCGAGTGCCTTTAAAAATCCCATCCTTTGAGGTCTGGATTTCAGAAAACATTCATGATGACATGAAGGATAAAGTGCTTGTAATAATAATTGCAGCATCAAGGCCTGACAGTCTCCTTTGACTGAATTGCCAGCACATTCCCTCAAACCAGGACAGGACTCAGTGTGCCTGGGTTTCACTTTTACCTTCTCCAGCTGAAGGCAAGGATAGCATGTATTGTTTTGTTTCGTTTTGGGTTTTGGTTTTGCTTTTTTTGAAGTAAAGACCTACTAGAAGAAAACTGTTAATTCACCTAGAGCTAGTAGACTTGTGTTTGAAAATCTGTCACTCTGCTGTCACACTTCTGATCTATATTATTAACTACTGGTATCTCATGGATAGTCCCTGTTAATGTTGTTCCAGTTAATAAGTCTTCTAAGGCAACCTCATAGGGTTCTAGTGCTCAAATTTTACTGAAGAATGGCCTGAATGTCACATTTGTAAGCAGAGCTGGATTTTCATTTCCTATCTTCCAAAATTGTCATGAAATGTTATTTTGGCTCCCTCTCAATCTCTGTTAGACTATTGTTTTTATGTGGACTTGTTTATGACTGCAGGAACCTTCATAGAGATGTCTCCTGACACTGCTCCACGTGCACACCATCTCAGTACCTTCCTCAAGCCTTCTCCCTCTCCTGTAGATATATCATATCCACTTTGATATTTGATCCCAGTGGATCCCAGTAGGATGTGCTCCCAGTAGAAATCTTGTGACAAATTGGGTTTTTTACATCATTGCCAAATACCTTAAAGTGAAAACATACTTTGGGTGGGGAAGGGAACCTATTTATAAGTTAAACAAAAGTAAAATTAGGGACTTGCTAATAAAATTAGATTTTCTTGACACTTTTAGTCAATGCAAAAATAATTGTGGGAATATAAAAGGGTTTTTATGGTCAATTATTCTTGTCTTAGTAAGTATCCATAATCATAACCGCCTCTGAATAGGTAATAATCCTGAGTAGGGAGAAGAGAAACTTCCCTGCAGGACCATAAGGAAGGTAAAACATTATCACATGCATGCATAAAATATATTAATATTGAGATGGTGCCAGTGTTAAGGTCAGATGGTTAGACATCTTTTCTTCCCCAGAAAATATACTATTCCACCTTATTGGACTGCTGACATCCAATTGATCTGCATTATTGCTCTTTGGCAAGTGTATTTGCACCTAAATGTTTCAGATAATAGGTATTACAGTATTAGGTAAAAGCTTCCTTGAAGTCTCAAGCAATATCAAAGAAGTATAAATTGTAGAATAGGAAAGATGAAGATGACACTGGAAAGCATTGAATGAGATGTCATTTTGCATTTAGAAGGACAACTGAAAAACTTAAGACAAAAAGAGGGAAAAATGCTATCCCCTCATTTTTTTTCAGCAAATGCCCTTAAAGGCTTAAAAATGACCTCTTAGAAGAAATGAGTTTCTCTTGTGTTTCAGACACTGTTTATTATCTGGGAAAGAGATGAGGAGGAAAAAGCGACAGAAAAGTCTGACACATTATGCTTATTTGAAGGTAAAATGCTTCCCATCCGCAGTGCAGAGAGAATGTACTGTATGTGTCAGCTGGATGTTGACATGTTCGTGTTCTTCACAAGGTCCTTCACTGAGCGAGGAGTATGAAGAACTTTGCTGGGGAAAATCCTCCTGGAATCTGAATTAAGTGACATCACTATCGCACACATTGTGCCTGGGAAATCCAGATTACTCCTGGTAATGAAAGGGGAAAGGGAAGTGTGTTCTGTAAATAGGGAGCTTGAACCCAGATTCTCTGGCTGCTACCCAGATGTCTCTCAGTACAAATGGGCTCATCTGATCTTTCCAGTCAATTTTATTCTGGAAAGTAGCCAGTGGGCCTAGTTCATGACCCAGTGATGTCATTATAATTCATTTTCGCTCACCACCAAGCCTTCTGAACTTTCCATTTTACAATGGGTCTTTTTAATAAAGAAGGCAGTCATGAATAGAATTCATAAGCACTCCTAATGATTTATATATTTTTTTTTTTATCTTTAAAATGGACAATCCTGCCTTCTCTGTCAAAACCGCTTAGGGAGGTTTATTTCTTCTGTCATAAAACACAGTATAGATTTTATAGGTAAAAGGAATGCTATTGCCACCTATTTAAAAAGGGGAGCTCTTGTGAATATAAAAAGTCCTCTTCTGGTTCAGCAGCATAAAGTTACTGCAATAAAGAGGTAGTTACTGTATCAATGGGTCTCTGGTTATGGCAAATGTGTGGAGGCTTTTGCTGGAATGACTGAAGCACTTCCCCATCGCCACCAGAGAGGTATTGCAGCTCGCATGGCACGGTACGAGTGCTCTGGAGGAGACCTGAACAGCTGCGGCATGTATAACCTGCAGCCTGTACCTGCACAAACAAGACATTGCTGAACTTGGCTCCAGCGCCCTCCTGAAGCCTTGCCTCATTGAACTTGTTTAACCCCTCCCAGCTAAAATAAACTTTCCTGAGATTACTTCACTTATCCTCGGCATGGATCTTTTCACCCCTGGGTTGTAGGAGCTGAGTGGATGATCAATGCATTTGCAGCCTGCACTGTAATTTAACTTGCTGTGTCTGACAGGAGATGTGGAATTGCTAAAGAGAGGCTTTACTTGTAATCTTCTTATCATCTTATCCTGGAGTGTTTGTGAAGGGGGAGGCCTTTCCAGCAGAGACTCGGAGTTGAGGGTTAATGCTGAGAAAGAGAAATTGCCCTATAGTGCTCCTGACTCAGTGACCTGATAAAACGTGCTCTGGACAGCTCATGAACTCTAGCCTCTAAGTACACACTGCGCTCAGGCTTTCCTGCACTAACATCACTTGCCTTCCTTCTATAAGCTCATTAAGAAAAGTCACTGGCTGTAAATATGATGGTGGAAAAAAAGAAAATCTTTTCTCCCCTCCACTCTTTCTTGCTCCTTTAATTTCTGATGCTATTTCAGATCTTCTCATCTGAACAATAATTAGCACAAGTCTTGTGTGATTAATGGAAATGAGATGAATGGCTCAACAGTACTAAGAACTGGAAGGAGGCAAGGATCAGTGGCACAAGGGGAAAAGGTGCAGGAAGTCAGGAATTAAGAGATCCTGGAAAGAGCTCCTGATTTAGATGGAAGGAATGGAAATAAGGACTAAAGAGAATAAAAGGAGTAAAAAGAGGAGCAGGAATTGAGAGGAAGCTGGAGGCAATGAAAGAAAAGAAATACCCATTGGAAACTGAAAAATGTGAAGAAATTCAGGCATCTGGGTAAGAGCTAAGAATTGCTGCCTTCTAACTAGAGCTATACAATGGATTTGCTGCACAGCCTTAGCTAAATGGCTTCTTCGAGGAGTAAGCAAAAGAAGGGGAATGATCCTGCCAAGCTCCCATTACCATCTGTGGAAATCTATTTCCTTTACTAAGAGCTGGATCAAGCTCTAGGAGAAGGGATATAAGAGGGGCCAAGAGGAGAAACTACAGAGACAGCTAGTTAAAGTAGAAAGGGAAGGAGAAGTGGGATTTTAGGATTAATCAGGAAGCTAATGGGGAGCGGTGACAAGCCATGAAAACCAGTTTTTGTAACATAACATCCTGCAGACATAAGTGAAATGTCTTAAAGCTTTCACATGCAGTCATACTGTAAAGTTGATAATCCTACAGAAGCGCATGGAATTAATTAAAACTCCTTTAAAGGGCTATTAAGGGGAATTCCAACTTCTTTACTGTCTGAGTGCTGTTTCACACAGTTGTTATTGATTAGACTTGAGTTGTAAAGTGGTTTGTAAGAATTAGGGAAGGGCAAATGGTTTAGAAATATACACGGTGGGTGTTCAGACTGGAGCAGACCAAACTCAGATAGTTATGGCTACTGTATTATTAGATACTCCTCTCAGTTGAGAAAGAAAGTGGTAAAAAAACCTCCCTTGGGTGAACCTCAGAGAAGTTTTCCAATAAGTCTTTTCCCACATCTGAGAATTTTTTGGTAGGAGGGGGTAGTCAGATCTCAAGTCTAGAGGGCTTTGCTGGCTGTGAGCTACATTCAATGTATGTGGCCCATCAAACCATAGGTGCCTGTGATAGGAAATGTACTCCTGGGTGAGTCTACTTCTGATCCTAGTCTTAGTCTAGTTTTATTAGTACCATATTTTATGTAGACTTCACTCACAGTCCTCAATGTGATGAGCTCTTCAAGAAGGTGTTGTTACCTCAAAGTGGAGAGTGGGGGATGGAAGTCCAAGGTAAATATGTAGCTGCTTCTACTTGCATGTTTATATAACATAACATAACATAACATAACATAACATATAAAATACTAGTAAGCATGACACTTTTGAAGTATACTGCCCCCAGCTTGCCTTGTAGAGATCTAGCCATTCTTTTCCCTGTACTTTTGGCTTCAAGTTGAACTGCTGAAATCCCTTCTCTTAAGTCTAAAGACAGTAGTCGTGAGTCGCAAGTATTATCAGTTAAATCAGCTCTCCTTTGCTAACATAAACAAAGTAAACTTTTGTACTAGATACATGTTTTCCCTCTTTTCTACACCAGGAACATGTGATTGTGCAAGGGGTGCTTTGGATCAAGTCCAACTCACAGCCACTACAGACAACTTTCATGCAAATAAAAAAAACTCATGGAATTAGCAGGGGTTTTTTTTAGCTGATTTGGCAATTTGCTCCTCTACAGCCTTACTAGAAAACTGTTCCAAGAACTTTCTTCTAATTTCCAGCCTAAGAGTACACAAGGTTAGTCTACAGGCTTTTGTTACTGGGTCAACATTGCCTCTTTGATTATAGAACTCTTTGCACTCGTATCACTTTCTTTCTGGTGCATTTACAGAGTGATTATACCCCTTCTTAGGCAGAATTTTGCTAGATTAGACAAGCCATATCCCCTTTGTTCCCTTGGAAGACTGTGTCTCCAGCAGGATTTGAAGTAAGTAGAAAGAGATGTACCTACACAGTATCTTAAGTCCCTTACAGGGGGTGTAAATGTGCAGTCTTGGGGAAGCAGCCAGTCTGCTTTCCAGTCTCTGAAAATATAGAACAAATGCACAGGGTGTCTTATGGGGAGCGATTTTGTGTTCAAGCCTGGGTGGAGCCCAGAATTGAACTTTGTGTTTAACTCTGGTACTATGAGTTATATACAAATATAAAATCTAAGGCAGAGGAATGGAGAACCTGACCTGCTTATGACTTCAAGAAAGAAGCAAATTGGGAGTAGTGGGAAATACTGTCATCTGTCAGTCTGATTACCAGCCCACACTTCTCTATTGACTGCAATCCATCTTGTATCGTGACCATAACCTTGTTATCTTTCAAGGTCTTGAGTCTTGGGGTACTCAGAGAACTTTTCCTTTTCTAGCTTCCCATGACAAGAGCTGTTCTTTTCTTCCCCCTCATCCATCATATTTCACAGAAGATCCTTAAATACATCTAGAGTTTGCAAAGCTACCAGTTTTTTGCTTTACAAGTATTTATGTTGTAAACAAAAAAACCTGATGCTAAAATCTCACCATTCCTGTTGGCGAAAACTGAAATAATTGCTCAGTGGAAGAAGCTGTGAATTTTCACAGTTTTATTCTGGGACTGAATTTTGGCCATTTTTGCAGTGTATGTGTTTTTTATGTGTGCGCCTGCATTCAAAAGGCCTGGAAGAAACACACCTCTTATTTAGCAGCAAGTCATGAAAAAGATTTGGACAAACTGAGTAAAACCACTTTAATTTTCATAAATCTGATTATTTTGACCTTTGCTGCCAGGTGGTGAAAAGTATGAAACCTGAAGGCTTGGCCTTATGGACTCTGTGTATTGGAGTCATTAGTGTCTGATCACTGTCTTTGACATCACCAACAGCAGAGCTCTCTATTTGTCAAATAAGATCAGAGCTACCTACTTCCTTGTAACAGTTACCCATTCCTAACAGCACTGCTCTTGGCGAAATGTTTTGAAAGCCTTGACAGAAAAGCACTGAGTGAACAGAACTATTGGAAGTTACTTTTCTACCAGGCTGTCTACCTACTTTATAACAATCTCATGCCGTTCAGTTGAGAGGATTTTACCATGGACTTCAATAGGCAAGTGTAGTGGACCCTGAGTTGTCTCAGATGACCAAGCAGTTCTCACTTCGTCATGACAAATACTTTAATCTTCTGGCACTTGCAGTTTTTGCAAGCCTTTTTTTGTTTGTTTTCACTTTACGGCTGGGACTATGAAAGGGATTTATTTTAAAGAGAAGCTAGAGTTTAAAAAGTCACGTTGTTTTTCCATAGCACTTTTGGTTACTCCTCACTTAAGAGGAAAATAGAAACTGCACCCCTCCAGGAGAGCAGTCTGGTAGCATTGTCAGAGCACAGTAGCATTCCAAAGACAAAATCACCCAAAGAAGGAACCACAAAATTGAACTAATCTGGTGCATTAGGGAGCACTTGCTTGACATTTGCTGCTCCTGTCAGGCCTAATAGAGAGATTTTTACCTCTATTTGCCTATTCAACATATCAGCCCCTCAGTCAATTTTGGAAATTATTTCTGATTTATGGCTCTCATTCTGGCGAGTGTCGCCTCAACCTGTCAATTATCCCTCAAAGCAAATGCTAAGTGAATGCTAGCTGGGTAAAATTAATAAAGGAAACCTTTACTTTAAAAAAACGAAGACACGGGCTTATGAAAGGGATAATTCAGCCAAGCTTTAACTCAATTGCTGCTCCCGATATTTTCCACTGACATGGAGAAGATGCTAGAAAAAAATAATAATACAACGGACAAGGAGTCTGGTGGGGAGACCACGGGTTTTTTAACTCCTCCTCTGTAGAGCTACTCAAGTTGCCTTCTGCTCTCTTATCCCGAGGATTCATTGACTCTCTATAATAACTTTAAGTCACCTGGAAATGTATAAACCCTCTTATTTGCTGTCAGCCCCATCCAAAACACACTCAGTGCAGAGTAAACAGCTATGACCAGTTTTCATGGTGTGCTTTGTGTTGCACTTCCACCCCACAGAAATGTGTGCAGACAAGCCGTAGAGAGAAGGACTGTTAGATTCTCATTCCCTCTCCTTTTGCTGGTGTGTGCCGGTGTGAAGATGACATTAATGATTTGTAGGGAACCATAGGGATCAGCCAGTATGTAACACATCAGGTGATGCTGTGGTGAATTCCTGAGACTTTGTCGTTAGTGCCTTGTTGTACCAGGTGCCACGTGGGCAGGAAATCTTTTGCAAAGGTCTGCCATACTGCGCATGGGAGATAGTTGGATCCTTCAGTACCTGGACATTTCCTGCCTGTAGCATGCTTAGGTTTTGTATCTAAACGATTTTAGAGACCTTGTGCTACTGGAGAAATCCATTATCATCATTGGTAAAATACCCAAAAGTTTTAGCCACAGTCATTCAAATAATGACTATGCCATTTAATTGATTATTTCCCTCCTGAGTTTGTATTTGCAGGACTACTTTGAGAAAAAGGTAAGGCTTACAAAAAGCCTGCCTGATCTCATGGGAAGTATTGAACCAGATCCAAGGAAGGATGCAAGGACTTCTCTTGGTTACAAAAATTTAATTCATCTAATCAATGAGTGATAACAGTGGCATATGCTGAAAGCCTGGCAACTGAATACTAGGTGTCCAGTCTTGATTTTCAATTGGATTAATTTATCACCTACTGTGATGTTTAGAAATTCTTTGATTTGAATTCTCTTTAAGATCCCTCCAGATAATTTCGCCCAATGTGATATAATACCATAGTTAAAAATATTACCATGTATGCACACTGAAACATTGTGTGGCTGATTCTTTCTTTGTCTTTCTGTGAGGATGGTATGGTCCTTTATATTATGGATCTGACTACAAGAAGAGTCAAACAGCTAATAGTTTTCCTAGAGCTATTTGAAACAGAAAATTGTTGTGAAATTGTGCCTGAAAAAGTTGATGTTCTACTACATAAAATTTTATAAACTTCATTGCAAATGTAAAGTCAGTGAAATGACATTTTTTATCAAACAGAATAGTAGTGAGGTATTAACATCTGAGGACTTTTTTATTTCTGCATTTCTTCCCCCAAAATGGGTCCTTTGCATCAGAAAGGAATAAAAAGAGAACATATATACACACACACACACACACACATTTCCTACAGTTTCACTTCAAAGTTTCATACAGCTCCTTTCTTAACTGTAAAGTCTGCTTGTTCACTGCTATGTGAAATAGATTACTAAAAGCGTCAGTCTCTGGACCAGGCAGACTCCAATGATCTCCTGATTTTTCAGGGCTGAGTCTGACTTCATGGCCTTCAGACTTGTGTGTTAGATTTATACTATCAGGCTTTTTTGACCTTTGGGAAGCCTGGATCACAGATGTGAAAGGACCCATATGGCTTGAGTTCCAGAAGTGTTGAACACCAGCAACACAAATTGATTTTTAATAGAAATCAGGACAGTTCAGCACTTCTCATTTTGAGATTGAAGATTTCCTTGGTCTATGTGAAGCTGGATTGTATTTCTTTTTTATTTGACCTGTTCATCAAGTCAAATTACCTTTGCATAATTAAGGATATTTTAGTTCCTTCACTTTAGGATAAGAAATACCTCACTTTCAGATACCACTGGGTAAGAACAAGGAAGGGAAAAAACCCCAAAAAAACCCCCCAAGCCTGTTCTAGTTTCATTTCCCACCAGGGAAAGCACTGACTATTCAACTGGTCCATCTGCCTGGGAGAAGCCTCCACGTAGCTCTGCCTGCATGACAGAATCCTTATGTTACTCCATTTGGATCAATAATTTCTCATTTGGGGGCCAGCAAGACCCTGTGAAATGTGTGGTTCAAATCAGCTAGGTCCTGTTGCAATACTAAACCAAGTGTCTCTGCATCTGAATGTTTATACTGTGTCCATCTGGGTTAGGAATTTCTTATTTGGGGCCTGGCTATGTCACAATTGCATCATCTCCCTTAAAGGGAGGAGGAAAAAAAGAGAAGTCTGGTTGGGTGTCAGAAACCTATATAATTAAAAGGCAAGAGTTCAGTATTCAATGACACAACGGTGAAATGCCCTGTTTTTCTACAGCCTCAGGCTATTGAACCACAAATAAATCCCATTTTAATGAAAGAAATCTTATTTTGTCTACAAAAATCTGAAAGTCCAGGAACATAATGAGTGCATAGAGAAACCTCACATCATCCTGGCTGTGCAGGGGTTTGCCTGCACACCCTCATATAATTATATACAGACCGCATATGTACCTTTATCACAGGCAGCTGGAGAGAAACGAGCAACAGTTCTATAGTCAAAGAGAGTCAAGAACCACAGGCTGTACATTTTTATGTGACTGTTACTCTGAACAACCTCCTTTAATTTTCCATTCTTTCATTTTAACAAAAGCTTGAACACTTCTCCATTGATTTGCCTATTCCACAGAGAGACAGACAGAGAGAGGGAGGGAGTAAGTGAGGGGTGGGGGTTGATTTCCAATATTATGTAAAACATTTGGTTTCATGAAGCAAGCTGGAAAAGGGGATGAAAAAAAAACCCTTTAGGAAAATAGTTTTCCATTGAAATCAGTGTATAAAGTAGGTCCCATTGGGAATATGTTTTCTCAAAGCTAAATTTTTAAACTCTTTCTACACTTCCCATGCCACTTGTCAGCAGAGAAATGAAAGGGAAAAAAATAACCCTTGGGGTTTCACAGCTTTGCACATTGAAGAAATGAGGGATCACTCAATGGTTATCAGAATTCAGCATTTCTTGTAGAGGAAGAATCTGGCATCCCTCAGACTGTTTCACACTTGTGGACATAATGACTGGAAAGATTAATTTATTGTGGCATTACTTCTGCAGTTTTGGAGGACTTTTGTGTTGCTTTGTTTTCTACATTGTTATTAGAAGCCAATAAAGGATATCCTCCTACATGCCATCTTGCGTGTGTGTATTTTTCACATATCAAAGTCATACAGTTAATTATCTGCAGCATAACAGAAGCCACCCTACTTGCGCCAGCATGGAGGACTCTGGCCGCTAAGACAATTGTAACAATATGAAACCATTAACTCAGACTACTAGATTGGCACAGGCCAGCCACTCCAAAAGTACTGGATTTGGGTCTGAGCCACACTAAAATAAAGAAACAGCTTTAGGGAAGACGGAAAACAATGCCGGCCATGCTGCTAGAACATCACACGTCTCCTCAGAAGGAGAAGTTTACAGTTCTCATTGTTAAACTTGACAGGCCTCTTCTCTAAAGCCAAAGATTTAATACAATGCTAATAGTCCCTAAGTAGAAGCCTCCTCCCCGGCATAAAAATGCCCCAGTGTTATTACTATCACCTTTGCAAACATGTAGGTTGCTGTGCAAGACTGGTTGTACAAAATCAGTCATCCTGTGCAGAAGTATCTCTCCCTCCTAGCAAATAATTCCTGAAACATCAAGGAGAGAGCAGGTGAGCACTCACAGCACCTATAAGAACATTTTGCTTTATATGAATCTGTAAGGCACCCTTTTGAATCAGGGTTCTTGGCTCTGTATAAATCTTCCAGCTCCCAGGCTAACCACAAGTTTTGCGTAATTTCCTCTCAAAGCTATAAATTAGGCAAGGCTCTCTCACAACATGGCCCAGATTTGTGGACAGGCTTGCACAATGTATTTTGTGAATTCTTCTCCCAGATACGAGCGTACTTGCATTGAAGGGCGTAGCTGATAAATCAACATGACCAGATATGATCTATCATTAACAGCTATATTAAGAAATTTCTATGATTCTGTTGAACATTGTGGTGAAACCAATCCTTCTTTCTCTATTTTCCTCTCAGGTTGTTCCTTTTCTTTATTTATTTTTTCTATTTCAGAGGTGTTTGTTTCTGTATATTTCTGTGTATGAATAGAAAAATAAAAATGTTAAGATTAAAATAAAATGTTAAAAACAATGGAATTTACTTCTGGGATAGAATGGCATTACAATATTTTCTATATGATCAAAAATGCAAAACTGCTGGACAACAACTGCCGGTTACCAGCCATTATATTGACACCTAGTTTCTGAGGTTTTTTTGAGGACTTTTCCTATTTCTGGATAATTCAGAAGGATGCTACAAGAGATGTGACAAACAAATAGGTGTTACTGACATATCATCATATCATAGAAATAAATTTGCTAATAGTGAAAGAAAAAATGACTATATTGTTGGCTAGTATTAATTATTGCCCCAGAAGTGTGGCAGCCATTCAGCTGAAACACGGGGAAAAAAAAAATCCAACCCTTAACCTGTAACAGCCCCCCTTGAGTAGGCAGTCAGTAATTCAGTTTTTCATGTTTTCCTAGTTCACTGGAAATTTTAGAGATGGTGGTGGTGGTGGAGGGGGAATCCAGTATATCTAGGGACCGCTGCACGTGCACTTGATTTACCAGTAAGTGCTAGCTCTCTGTTAAACTGCACCATGCTCTTCTAGCATTATGGTAGCGATGAGCCATGCTTCAGTGTCTACCTTTGGAAATGCTGGGTTATAAATGAATGGGTAAGTCAACCTGGATACATATTTTATATGTTTAGCCATGCATATTCCCTGGGACATTCTCCTGTGCAACCAGGGCGAATCTCGGGGCAAAACACTGCCTTGAGATTCTTGCATGCAATTCCCAGGGAGGCTAGAGAGAGTTGTATCCCTGAAAATCTTTGGCTTGTAATATGCATCACTGAATTCTGTAAAGCTCCGCTTAGAGTGGAAGAACACGAGCAGACCATGTTTCAACTTGAAACAGTGTGAAAATAGCAATTCCTTTTATGTGGGATGCCTGCCTTGACTGACACTCGCTGGTGAAGAAAGTTATGGGCCATGCTGTATGGAGACTTTGCTCTCCAACACCAAAGTTAGCTGAGAAACTTTTACTCGCTTTTCCCTCCAAAATGTGCACGAAAGAGTTGGAGGTTTCCTGCCTGCTCTAAGCTAGGAGGAATCAAGAGCAGGTATTTATTCACATGTTACTCAGCTGCCCGTTTGCAAATAGGGGGGCCATGTTTTCATAGACCATGTTTCATAGGCAGCATGTGTTCAATAAAACGTTTGTACACTTGCCAGAAATCAGGCTGCCAGAGTGATTTTCATGGATTGTGTCAGCAAATGTTATTAGCAAATTGTGTAGTTAACCTGGTGTAAGACTTTTATTACTGCTGGGTATACTTACATATCAAAAAGCTTCTGATCCCCGCCCACTCTAAGCCTTCGGCAAAGAGAATCTGTAGTTTTTTTAAGAGACCGTGTTTACAGCTAACTAGTATTGTTCCTAATCCTGTAAAGTCTATGTGGGAGAGAACCCCATCAGTTTCAGTCTTAATTAGTTTTGGCAATTAGTTCTCCTGGAAAGGACCATGAGCGAGGTCCAGGAGGCTTCTCAGTGCATTATTCCTCTTCAGAAATGAGCCTTCCCCTGGCTGTGTGAACCTTTGCAGGCATGAAAACAACAACAAAAAAAAGCAGCGTAAGTCACTACAGATATTGCCAGCCTGACTGAACAAGAAGTTGTGCTGTGGGAAGGCATGGTGAGAAAGCTGTTAGGGTACAAAGGAGTAATCTGTGGCTATTTTATCTATAGGGAATTAGAACAAAAAAGCCGTGAGCTACATCAAAGTCTTCATGACTGGAGACTAAATCTTTTCTTATTTAGCATTATGTTAGTAATTACTGATTTAGAGGAAAAGAGAGGGAAAATGTATAGAAATTTCTCTCAGGATATGTCATTACATCACCATTGGTACTTCAGATTCTGTTAAATTATCAGATTTTATAGAATTTGATTAATTAAAAAAAGGTTTGTTCTCCCACTGCATTGTAAATTATTTAAATTCCAAAGTAGCTTAACTTTCCCAGTTATCTATTAGACAGTCATCTTGGCCAGGGAAGACAAGAGGACAGATGACTTTTCCTGAATTAGAAATGTAGGTACTGAACTCAAGACCTGAGCTTGTAGCACATCCTTTGCAGAAGCTCCTTGGCTTTGCTCTGCCTTCTCTCCTTATCTGTTAAAATAAGCTGGTCATGAGGCTTCCCATCTTCCCTTCTTTAACTGTCAGGTGCTGTGTGAAAAGGCATCACCTTATACAATGGCAATTACAACATATTTCTGCATATGGCTAAAACCTCTCAGAAATAGAAAAAATAAACAATGAAGTCTGCCCTGGGTTTGGAACAAGTGCAAATGCATGATGTGGGGTCTCATAAAAGGAGCTGAAATAATTATTTCCTTTTGTCTTAGTGATGAGCTCTGTATTCAACAGTATTAGATACTGAATGCTGCTATGCACCTGGAAATGTTCTTTCTGTTCTGAAGCACTGGAGACACTTTATTCCAGTCTGTCCAGTATAAATATGTTGACAAATCCACCTGGGTTTTTGTGTTTGTTTTAACCAGCCTACAGAATATACTTGGGAAACAGACCAACATGAATCTGTTCAGATATTTTGCCTCTTAAGCTTGATTGGTTTTATTTCTTGGTGTCCTGATGCCAGGGGCCTTTAATATAGGTCACTGAGATGAGAAAGAAGGATTTGTTACAATATCTGATCTGTTAGCCACATGATGGTGTATATAAACTGCTGTCCTTGTAAAAATCATGATGCTGGGATGTTTGTATAATTTATTTTAGGTAATATTGGGAAGCTGTGTTATTGGGATCTTGGCAAATTCCCTTGAATTCAAGCTGGACTGCAGTGGATCTTGGTCTGTGCAGAAGCCACTGGTTCCACTGCATCAGGCACTTGTGCACACGCTTAAGTTAGAGTGTATAAGCAGGTGTCTTACAAGCTGCTTGAATTCAGTAGGATTTCTTCATAATTTCTCACAGTTAAAAAAATTTCTTAAAGGTAGAAGATGTATTAGCATTTCATTGCACAAGGGAATCATATTTGAGTCACTTACAAATCATGCCACCACATATAAATCTCTGTTGTTTTCAGGGTTAAATTTCATTCAGTCGTTTTAGCCAATGAAACAGGTCAGAAAGGAATAATTACATAGTCTGGCCATGGGAGACATGGTAACTTTCTAAATATGGAATGAATACTTCCATTTGTGTTGTGTACATGAAGGGGAGAGGAGCCCTTGACGTGTGGTGTAGGTTGGACTGAGGATTGTGTCAAGATCCTTACTTTGGTAGTTGTGTTTCAAAATAGGTGGTAGGAAAACATTTTCCACTCACAGATCAAGCAATGACCAAGGAGCTGGATGCAAGATACAAAGGAGAGGTGGGAAAAGAATATTTGGAATTTATTCCCAGTTCTTCACTCCACAGTATTGCCCCAGGGTGTATCTCAGGACTTCCTGATGGGAAAGCACTTGGATTTTGCATCAGGCTTGAATAGGAAGTGGTTAATGCCATCATCACCAAGAATTGCAGTGTATGTGGAATAAAAGGCGCTCTGCCGATCAGCCACCAAGAACAAGTTCTGTGTTAGACATTTAATCATATTACTGCTCCCAAAGCCATCGGAGCCAATTTAATCAAATTGTATCATAGATGTAGTGTTATTGTTTTTAATGCCTATTAGGAAAATAAAAGTTAGCACTTATTAAATGAGGATCCTCTTGCATGTTGATTGCTTTGCTAATTTCTTGCTGATAAACCCTTGTTTTATCTTCAGAGAGAAGGGTGGATTTTTGTCAAGTTTCTCAGCAAAGGCCGGCACGCTGCAGGGTCTCAGACATCAGCTGCACATAGGAAATGAAAAATAAAAATAGAACCTTGTTCTTCTCTTGCTTGTACCAATACCAAGTCAGAACAAGTACAATAAAGTCAATGGAGTTATTTCAGTGTAAAATGAATGGATGTCAGTGTGACTGAGAGAGGAAGAGGGATGTCCATCCATTTTTTCTGGCAATAACTATATTATCACTCTGTTGCGAGAAGGTGTGCAGAACATAGCAGAGAGACAGACAAACAAACAAGATGTGATAGAGTTGAATTTTGAAGGTGGCACATTTATCTGCTAAAAATCACCCAGTGGCTTTCAGCAGAGAAAATGGGTTTTGACAGCATGGTGATATGGTGGGGGTGGTGGGTGGAGGGGGGGAGGTACATATATCTCTCAAGAAATTGGGTACTGATCTGATCTGAGAAAAAAAAGTGTTGCATTTGGTTTGAGGCATAGCTGACTGGAACCAATCCTTGTTATTCCTCCATGTTGATGTGTGATGGATCTCTGAAGGTTATTAAATATATGACTTGAATTCATGAAGTTTATATGTTGGGCATCCCAAGGCATTCATAGCAATATGAACCTACTTTTTCAGCCATGTTCAATGATAAAGGAAAGAAAGATGATCCAAATATTAATTAATCATTACAGATCAAGATGAAGTACTTTCCTTCTCAGCATCAATTGGCTAAATGAATGAGGCAGATCCTGTGCTTTTTTGGAAGCATCAGTTGAAAGGCCACTACTGAGACAGGGAACCTGTTTTGATGAACCGTTGCTTTGTTCCATTAAGGCAGATCTTCTGTTGTTGTATAAAGTGCTTTGGCAACAATATGAACAAGATATACCATGCTTTCAGCGTTTGCCATTACAGGAGTAGCAATTGCAGTGATACTTGAAGGAATGGTATTTTTCTTCCTTTCTTGCTGAATCTAATTTAAAGTTGAAAGAAGGTTTCTGGAATAGTAACAGAGCAACAGTAACCACTGGTTCTATTCAGCTTACACCCAAATAAAATGGTTCATTTCAGCTAAGTACAATATCATGCAATGCTGGTTAGTTTAAATGCTTTGTTTAGAGGGTTGTTTTTTGCTTAAAAAAATTATACAGATACTGCTGAATGAGCAGTTAGGAAACACATGTTTCCGAACTGCAGTTACAAGTATTGTAAAATATGATTGATACCATATGCTTTCATTCTTTTCTTTTCTGCTTTTTAAAATGCAAATTAAATTTTTGAAAAGGGTTTATACTATTTTTATATTTCAAAATTAATAATAATAATAATTAAAAAATGGTCTGAGCCATGTGGTACCAGAGGTTATTGCTCTGCTCCGCCACTAAAGAGACCCAGCTTTGATTCTGGGTGGAACATTTGACTCCCTGGGGCTGGAGGTTGCTGTATCAGCCAGCTGGTGGCCAAGTATTTGAGCCAACTCCACCAATTAGTTGAGTCCTCCCATCCGGTGGCTGGACTCATTCAGTGTATGTCTTGCACATTTTTTGCAGCTGAGATGTGAATCAGGACCCCTCTAATTTAGGTGTGGCAGTTCTGCCAGGCTTACCAAAGGACCTATGGAAAGCATGGTTTGCTTGGAAACAGTCTGCAAACATGCAATGGAGGCAAAAAATAGTTGTGTGGTCGGTCCCCTTGATATAGTCAAGTAAGGGAGACACCACTTTGGGGCAACATGTGGAAGGAAGGGTCGCTGGCAGTCAAAAAAGTCAATGGAATTTTAAAGGGTCTATAAACCAAAGATCAGCAGACACATGAAAGCTTTTTTCCAAGAAGATTGGTAGAATTAGTGAGAACATTAAATCCAGGGCCAAATATGTTCAATATTTTTAATGCTTTGGTATTCAGACTGCTTGGGTATGTCTTTAGAAACAGCTTCATCTAGTCATAATGAATCCTTGCATGAACTCCATGAGCTCCAAACCTCATTTAAGAGCTATGCTGATGCTGAATGGAACACAAGGAAGGTGTAGAGCTCACAGCATGTGTGTAAACAAAGTCTACAGCTGCATGTGAGTGATACAGAAAATCCAGCATAAGTACCCCTAGTACCAAGTGAAAAGCTGTATGGCTACGTAATATGAAATACTGCTCTTACAAAAATTTTTCCTCACTGACTTAAGTTTGTTAAAAAAAGATGTCACAGCTTAACTCTGTCCTGCCGGGCTTTTTGCCAGAGCAGATACTGTCTGTTCATGCCACTCTTACTTTAAGCCAGATCAGATATTGTCTGTCTAGACACATCCAGTATAAATCTGGCATAAACTCCATGTTGTGCAGCCTGGTTAGTTTGATCAGGGATGAGGCTGTGTGTATCTGCCCAATCTGAATTAAGCTGTTACTGCTGAATGATCAGTTAGCTCAGAAACATGCTACTAATAACAGCAGGATGATGGTCAGCATTTGAAATGCTCAGAAACTTGGCCTCCCCTTCTCTCTGCCAAAATCTAATATTAATAGGGGAAACTCTCTTAAAAGTCAATGGTATAAGTACAAATGCAAATCTTATCTTTGTCTTGTTATTTTAATATTTCATTTCCTTCTTTCCATATGAATTCAGCAATTCTATTATTGCCAACTGTCAGAGGCATGTGGGAAAGAGGAGGTGGTGGGAATAAAGTAGTTGTATTTATTAGAACAGTAGGAACTGTGGAAATGGACCCTTTTCTACAACTTCCCTGGAGTATGACTGTATCCCATTGTGTTACTTTTGGTACGCTGATGTCAGCAAGGCAATCCCATGTTAAGGTACTCAAAAAAAGGGGAAATACTGTGGACTGTGAGTTTAAAATTTTAAGAGGCAATACTTCAAAAGCTTTTCACATCTATTTTATTTCACCTGTAATTCCCTGTCACTATTATCATTATTTTCTGCTTCAAAGGAAATGCTGTGGAGTAAATAAACACAATCCTTTTGAAAAGTTTCTCTCACTTAGATGCTTTTGTAGCTCAGCATCGAAGTGAGTTACCTTATGCTAAATGTTACTTATACACTGTTTCATTCTAATATCTCAGTAGTTGGCTATGGGCTGCTCTCATTGTGAGGCTGTTGTCTTTTCTCCATGTGTTCTTAAGTGTCATCTTGTTCTGAGAGTGCTTAATATTGCCAGAGGAATAAAACACAAACCAAATGTACGATGCTGGGAAAAATACCCAGGAGCATCCCAGGGACACTGTCTTCCAGCAGCATGTTTCTGTTACTAAGGAGGGATGTGGATGGGGTCCACGCACCAGGCTGTGCGAGAGGAATGTTCTCATTCTTGTGGGCAGTGAAAGGAAGAGCTGGGTCTCGCTGGAAACCTCGCCTCATCCTTGCTCCATCCCATTCCTCCACCCCCTCATTTCTCTCTGCGAGCTCCTCAGCTTTGTTTATGTTTTAGGTGACAAGACACAAACCAGAAATGGGAACGGGAGTGAGTGAGGCTGAGTTTGTGGGGCTGTGCTGGAAGCAACAGGCTGTGATTCCAGCACATGCATTTGGCATTTTGCAATATACCTCCTCTTCATCCTATGCTCTGTGTGGATTCCAAGGGGATGATTCATCCTGACAAGGGAGCCCATGGCTTCTTTAACGCCAAGCATTTACTCTGCAAAACGTGAGAGACAAGAAGAGAGGTCTATTTCTTTCTGAGTTTCCTGAAGAATTCTCTCCTCCTTCCCACTCCCTGCCCCATCCTGCATAGTTGAGACAGAGACTTTCCTATGAGAAACTTTGTGTTTATGACATAATTCCATGGTTTTCAACCCAACTTCTTCATTTTCCCCTCCTCCCTCTCTTCTCACAATTCACAAGCTCTATGAGATTACCAGTACAATTAAAGCCACGGGAAGAGGAAAAAACTGGGTACAAGGCCTTGATAACCCTTTCAGGGTCATTTGCCAATAGGGAATGGGGGTCAGCCACAAATTCCAATTTTAGCATCAGTGACAAGCAGTAATAATCAAAGGAACACAGGAAAGCAGATATGTGATCTGAAATCATCTATAACCAGAAGTGTTTGTCTAGAAAAGCTACTCTCTGGCAAGATGTCTATCTTCTCCTTTTTGCATATATTTCTCTTTTGGAGAATAGTCCTTATCTAACATCTAACTTCTTTTACAGTCCTAGTTTGGAAAGGTCTCACTGGTCACACGTACCTTTGCCTAGAAAGGAAGGCGACTGATTACATATTTTTCTTAACCGGCTAGCAGCTTGCGGAGAACAATGCAAGATATAATTATAGAGTTGCTTTCAAAGATGAAGATAAATGAAGCTGTTGCAGCTATGGGGGTAAATGTTGAAAGGTTCATTGCCCACTGAGTGGAGAAAGAAACCATTTCGTGATCAAAAGGAAACCCAAAAGAAAGCTGCTAGGGATGGGCCTTATGCATATTTGCTCAGAATGAGGGCTGGGGTTTTGAAGGGCTGGGTGAAGACAACCTCCAGTTTTGATCAAACCCAACTTTGAACATGGACAAGAGGATCTGAAATCGGATTCTGGGAGATCTGGGAGCTAGAATGAATACGTGGTTCAGGCCTTCCTGTTCAGGGCTATCTTTCTTCTTCTTCTTCTTTTTTTTTTTTAATGCAGTTTTATTTTTAGAGGCAAAGATTCTTCTAAGAAAGCCTTTGCATTCAAGAAATCAAGCCAGAAGTGCAAGTTGATTCAAGCTCCCTATAGGTGACAGAATTTTGTCTGCTGATGACACCCCAACACATAAAATTTCTGGATCTCTTTTCTGGCCAGAAGTAACACCAGACTGAGACAGCAGCTGGGAAAAAAAGCTCTGAGGTTTGGCTCATAGGAAAACATGGGAGCTGTTAACTTTTAGTGAATGCTTTTGTGGATTTACCCTAAGTGGGGCTGGTCCTGAGCTTTGTGGCTGTATGGTATTTCAGCTCTGGCATTATTTTAAAATCTGGGCTTTCCATTCTGGCCTACATATAACCTAGATACTTGACAAGGAGCTGAAAACGTGAAAACAGAGATTTTAATGAACTGTAGGCCTCTCTTTTGATTAATTTGTGCTGGAAATATAGTGAAATTAATTGTATTTTCTTCCCCTGCCTGTATGGAATTTCCCCTTACTGTCTGTGGCCATCATTAGGAAGTGCACATTCATGCAATAATTTACAACCAACAACAAAACAAAAATAGGCGTAGGGAAAAAAACCAACCCCCTTTTTTTTTTTTTTCCAGGAGATTTGGTCTTTTCCTCTAACCCATCCACTGTGTTTAATTTAGAACAGTTCTTAATTTAGGGCAAGCCAATTTGCTTGCCTGTCCTCAGTCTCCCCATCATTAAAATAGTAATGATAAATACTGATGTGTGAAGTGCATTGATATACTGAATAAAGCTCCAGTGCTGTTCACTGAACAGAATCTTGGAGAAAAAAAGCAGGAAGGACACAGATTGCTTTTTAAAGTCGTGTTTACTTCTGGTCAGGTTGAGTGAGAAGAAATCAGGATATACACACCCAGATCATCATTGACTTGAGAATAGGGGGCAGTATGGGGCAAAGGTACTGGGCTGTGGCAAAAGAAACCACCAGAGAACCTCGAAGTCTTGGGCCCAAGCAGTCTGCTTGGCTGAGTCAGCCTTGCCTGTCTGTAGGTGGAGAGCAGTGCCATTATATCACTTTGACTTTTACTACATTCTGTATTTCCAGTGACGAGTAAGCTCACCCTTTCCCTACGGGTTAATGATGCTGTAAACAAGAAGAGCAGAGGAACAGCCAGCTAACCAAAAGTCAAAATGCCGGTCCAAGTGAATTGCTCTAGAGAAGGCTGAGACTCTGAGTTAAATCACAGGCCTGCCGCACTGTCATGTGAAGGGGATTTGCATATAAAAGTGGTACAGCTGATGCATGCATAGGAAGAGAGAAACCTCAGTCAGCTCAGGCCAAGCACAAAATCAAGCCACCTCCTGGCATGAGACTGCAGGCAAAATATTTAGGCACCTGAAGGAAAACTCAGAGGTATTTGGGCAACAAATTAAAAAATTTAAAAAAACCAACAAACAGTGGGTCAATCAAAGTCCTTGCCACAGGACATTTGGGCCATTCTGGTGGTTATGATGTCTGATTTGTGAAACACCACAGGACTTTCCAAAGTTGTTAAGATCTTAGTGAAACCCAGATGGCAAGATGGGGGCTTTTTTTCTGTGTCTCTTTGTCAGCACTCTACAGGGGTGTGAAAAGTTATTTGACCCTAGCTTTACTTCACATAGTCCCACCATAACTCATTTTTGTGTGGCTCTGACATACAATGGCATGCTATCCTCAAAGCCACAGTGTGGAGAAGCATGTCCGAGCTTGGAAGACTATCAAAGTATATCCAGTCCTCCATGGTCTGAGGACAGGTTTGCAGTTCTCACAGATGGCAGTGTTTATCATTCTGCCTTTGGCACCTGGAAAAGCAGCACAGCAGGTACAATCAGTTTGTTCATAAACTGGTCTCTCTACTGTGCATTTTAGACAGGAACCATATTTTTAGTATATCTAAAGCCCATTAATAGCAACATGCTTTATGCAAGCATTTCCATCGTAATATAACATTTGTGTTTTCTGTTTCATGGAAAGCAATATATTTGTGGTTTTTCACAGTGTTTTGGCCCGGGTCTCAGCTGGTAACGATTGGTTTTGTTTCATGGACTTCAGCAGAGCTTTGACGACTTACAGAGAATCTGGGCTCTTGTACGTGGATCTTACACTAGTGATAAATGCCTAATCCCATTTCCTGGGAGTTAACAAGTTTATTTATCCCCAGAACAAGAAAGACAACAGTCAGCAGATGAGCAAATTTCTTTAACATAATATTTCTCAGGATACTTTTGTATTGCTGGACACAGGTATGTCCCATCATGATTGAAGTTAGCTGGATGGGAGCTATTCTGGTCAGCAAAGCAAACAGATCTTAAGTGAACAACTGAAAAGCCCAGGGCATTAGCTCAAGCACAGCACCACACGTGTGCCATTTTGAAAAGTCATGACAGATTCATGCTGAGGTTAATGTGCCATTCATTATAATTAAAGAATTCCTATTTATGCATCTTACTTTGATGCTGGCTTTCAGTCATTAACACTGCAGGTGACAGAAGTTCACTGCAGTCTCAATGCCTTCAGCTGCTGAATCTCCATTGAAAGAGAAGGTGAAGAGTTGTTTGGAAGGGACCGACTGTCATTCACAATTGCTGAGGGCATTCTGACATGGCTTTTGGAGGACATGTTAAAACAGTGCAGAAGGACAACACTCGGGCTAAGTCTGGTTAGGTAAATCCATATAAACTTTCACAATATTTTATGGGCTCTGGAAAGTGTCCAGCCAGCTTGGACTATAAGCAAAGGACCTCATACTTGTCTGTGTACCCTCAGTTACAAATGATGAATGAAGGAAATCCAGTCACCACTTTCCTTCAAATTCTTGCCTTTTCAGGAATAAAAATCTGTGTCTGCTACACTGTGAAAGATAGCCTGTAGGCTGAACCAGTCTCCAAACAGAAAAGTCCTGTTTTAAGAGCTGCAGAGCACCTATCTGTGATATCTGTAGCTGTTCAGCAACTCTGAAAATCTGGTTTTGAGATGCTTGGGTTGATCTTCATCCAAGAAGTGAGAACTGCTTTGTTATCTGGGTCTTTGGTCCATTCTGTCCTTGCTTCATCTGCAACCTACTGAAGGAAGACATGGGAGAAAAAATTAGTTGAAAGGCTATTTCCTACCGAGTTAGTAGGAAATATCACCACAATAGGAAAATCACAGAGTCACAGAAGGGTTGAGGTGATTCTGTGATTTTCCTGTTGTGGTAATCCTCACCTGTAGTCTGTTTGAGTATAGGATTTGAACAGGCAGACCAGGCCCTCACATATGCTTTTTCTTCAGGGTGTGCTGTGCAGCCCAGTCTGTAACCACTGTTCCTTTCAGCTGCCATGCAGCAACTCCCTGCCCAGCCACTGTATGGCTTTATTTGAGGAGTTAATGTCTGTGTTGAGAGATCTCCTTGGAAATCAGCAGGATGCTAAAGATAGCCAATATCATCTAAATCAAACCTACAGCATCTGTGCTTCTCTCTAGAGAGGAGATGATCCCCTGAGAAGATAGATCACCTTGCCCTGTATTTCTCTCCCTCTCTGAATTGTGAGACTACAGCAGCCATTTGTCCACCAGAAGGATGAAGATGGCAGGCTGCAGACCGACAGTACTTAAAGACAGCAGTTTCACTATTTGACATGTTTGGCCATGGTAAGATTTATATCTCCAGTCAATGGGAATCTGAACCAAGTGCAGCTGCATCCTTGCTGGTTTTCTTTTCTAGGAAGAGGCTGAGCATGAGGGCTGCAGGGAGCGAGGAGAGGAAATGTACACAGGCTTCAAGTGAAAACAGGTGATTAGGACTGTACAGGTAACATCTTCCTCAGAGCCAGGAAGTGACCAATGCAACTGAAAAACTGCTGCTGTGTTGCAGAAGGCCTATTTTCACATATGCAGCTGAGGAGCACAGAAAGATGTAAAGTCTCAGGGGAGTATGTTAAAATACATAAGTAATTCAGGTTACATTTCAACTTCAGGGCAGCTGCAGCCCTGACCTGACTCTTGTGCCAGGACTATGACTGAATCACTTGGCACAGAAATGCATGCACCAGTATATGGTATTTATGTAGGTGAGGTGATCACCCCAAGTCCATGTTTGTTCCCTCTTTTAAGCAGCAGCTTCATCACGTCACTATGGAAAGACTGAGGTGAGAAACAGAGTACTCATCAGCTTAGTTTGATGATCTGTGTGCACTAGAATTTGGTTCCTTTATCCAGAGACAAACTAAAGCAACACAGGATACACAGTACAGGGCTTACATAGATGCCATTTTTCCCCAGCATGGCATGAAAGAGGAATACAGCCATTATAAAGACCTGTGGACTGCTCAAAGTCTTAAGGCTGACCACGAAGCAACTGACAATTTTGGCGTGGTGTGGTTACATGAAGACTGTGACAGAGAACTCAGACTTGTTCTACCTCAGCTTCTCCCTGCAGAGAATAAACCTCATCTACCTTTTAGAAATGCTTTGAAGCATTTGGACAAAAAGAAATAAACTACACTGAACAGTTTTTGATAATCAACACAGAGCTGAGCTGAGGGGCTTCTTACCAGCAGATGTTGTGGATGTTTTCATGGGTCCAAAGAAGACTGATCAAATTCATGGAAGAATCTTACTAAATACTTAGAAATCATGAGCCATGAATGGATGGTGTGATATGCTTCACCTATTTTTATGCCTTTGGCTAAGCAACTGCTCTCGCCATAGTTTGAGATGGGATCCTGGTCTAGATGGACTTTTGGTTTGCTTCAGTGTGGCCATCCTCATATCAACGCAGTTCCTGCCTGTCATGAAAAACATGCACATATGCTCTTTGCTAAGTGCTACACAGGGACAAGTGATTCCTTTCTATTCACGCAAGGCAGTGAGCTTGTTCTTGTTCCAGCTCCCAGCACATAAGGAAGGGCAAGCCCTTCCCTACCCATCCCTCACTCCCACAGCTGCTTCTGTGTGTGGGAGAGGCAAACCACAGCTCCCTCTGGAAAAAAAGGACTGGAAACTCCCTGAATTGAAACTTTGCTTCCTTTCCCTGGCAACAAATTAGTTGTGTACAGCCAAATCCCACACTTACCATTGTAGGAATTTGGTATTTCATAAGGGAAAAGAGGGAGATTTCAAACACTGGATCAGGACGACCTCTAGGTGCGAGTTTGATAGTCTTCATTATATTTATGAAAACAATAACAATAAAAAGGATAAGAAAATTAATGTCCTCGCTTTCTCATTTTTAATCCCAAACTGACCTCAAAGCAATCTATTTTGTGATCTCATTGTGATACCTCAGCAACCAGCTGTGATGTCACACAGCATGAAAATTTCAAAATTCAGTTATGGAATTCATAAGCAAGATGACTTATGCCATCTGGACAAAGAAAACCATTTTTCCTGCAAAAAATCCTTAGTGCAACACCAAAGCAAAGCATGTAGATGTGCAAATTATTTCAGTAGGGATTTTTTTTTTGGTAAGGACTTTTTGTCATCAGACATCAAGAGCTCTTTCAGGGGTGTTCAGAAGAGAAAAACTGAAGGTCCAAGAGCTTCAAGGGGCTGTGAGTTACTTTTTTTTACAGAATGATTCAGTGCTATGCACAGGCATGCACAATCAGTGAAATATTGGATATTGCACCATTATTTCATTCTCTTTTTTTGGGTGCACAGTAATAAGGACTTCAGACATGAATATGGTCATTTCAATGAACATAGAAAGAGCATGAGAAATCAAAGAACATTTTAAAGCGTAAATATGCAGCCATGGAATCATTAAAGTCACACAAACGTTGAAAAAAAGAGAGAAGTTTATGAACTCCATGTTTAACAGAAACAGGCTGGGAAAGAGTTTAGCTGTCCTTCTAGAAAACAAAAATTAATTTGCTTTGGCCAAATTAAAATTAATTAAAATTATGCAATGTTGCCCTTGTGTTAATTTTAACGGTGAGGTTGTTGTGATTTAAGGCTACAATTAGTTCTAGTGTTTGAAAGAGAAGCACTGTAATCGAGACAGGACATTTTAATAATCCTGGTTATAAACATTTAATACATCATCTTTAGGGACTCACAAACACATTGTAATTAACTTTTACAACTGAAATAAATCAGATTGCATTAGCATATTGCAAAGGAAAAAATCATTTGCATGATTGAAAACAGCTTCAGAAAATTATGTATAACAGGCTTCATGTAAACATCAATGCAAGCTAGTCTCAAACTTTTACCAAGATTTTTTTTTTAGGTTATTTTTAGAACAGTTAAAAAAATGCTCACATTTCTTTTTCCCCTGTTAAACCTCTCCCTGCGTCAGGAATGTCACTCACTCTACCTTGTACTTTTTCATACCAGTAATAAACGTGTACATGACCAAGGTCAACGAATAGCATAAAACACAAGATTAAGGTCCTGATCCTGCAAGCACTTAAGACATGTGAGTAACTTTGCTCATGTAAAAGCTCCATTGACGGCATCATGCTGATATGAATAAAGTTATGCTTAAGTATCTTCAGGGTTATGGTTCTAATCATTCATCTACACTCTTCACCAAATAAAGCAGAAACAAAATATAGTGGAAAAAAAACATAAACAGGATTTGAACTGCAAAATCACCAATAGAAAAGGAGAAAATATGAAAACAACCAAAGGCCAAGTAGGAAACTGATTTTAGTTTATTTCATTTATTGCAGATGAAAAGGAAATGACTGACCTTTTGCCCAGACATCCAGATCCACCTGCTTCCAGGGAGCTTTGATACAGATTTGGGCCAGGATCATGTGAAAACTTACACTTGTAGTCATTGTTCTAACCCTGAGTATTGATCTGGACAAAACCTGTGTTCCTCTGAGCTCAGAAATTCCAACAACAACATTTAAAATTTGGGGGAAATTCTGTATGGGGTTTCCTGACTTAAGATCTCTATTAGATAATATAGAATCGAAGTAGGTTATTAAAAAACAAGTAAACAACAATAACAGCAAAAATGGAAAAACCTCTCTCACCTAAGTCTATAAAATTAGACCTCTGCTGGATGAATTTGAATTTTCCCTCTTGAGAGCGGTCTGTAATTTGATCAAAGCCTCTGCTGACTGTTTAAGAAATATTTAAGATAGTCTGTGCTGACTGTTTAAGAAATATTTAAGATAGTCAGGTCTGAACTTGAGAATGGGTTTAAATGTATACTTGTTTGAAAGTGTAGCCAGCTCCAGGGATAGTGGTGTAGAAGTGGGTGTTGGTCATTCTAAGACTTTCCCATAAAGCAAGACTAGAGGTAGAGAAAAGAAGAAAGGCGCAATGGGCAACTTCAGTGGAAAATGAAGATGTGAGACTGAAGAAAAAAGGTTATAGGTGAGGGAAGTTTGAGGTGAGAGGATAGGCGGGAGAGGCTCCTGTGAGACAAGTTTCTGATTAAGCCATAAAAAAAAATTAATTGTAAGGAGAGTTTAAAAAATTGAACAAGAAAGAGATCTCAGGTTCTCAAGAACCTGTGAAGAATTGTACTGATGACTGCTGCAGTTTGGTCCACTGATAATCTCTGCACCATTTGGAGTTCAGTCCTTACAGGATGAACATTACTTTTGTCTTGCATTGAGAAAGGTCTAAATTTCATTTTCAATGACTGAAGTATTTGGTGAGCTCAACCATTTTCTCACTTTCCTTTTTTTTTTTTTTTTTTTTTTTTTCATGTGGAACCGAGAAGTTGTGGAGCTATTTCAGGAGTAATGAGAGGAAAGGAGATGAACAAAACTTTTCTTTTTTTTGCCCCAAAGACCAGGGGGAGAAAGCTTTTTCTCCCGAGGCCACAGTGTATTGATTCAAAGGAGCAGTAAGTTAATTAACACGAGTAGTGAAGCCTCCTGCATAATTAACAAGACATTTACCTAAAATCAATAATCTAATTGCCACACCTACTGTACATGGGGGACTGTGTTTATCCTATTGAGAAAGACTCGTTTATATCTGCGTGTTAACATGGTGATTCATGGTTTGTTTAAGAGCCTAACCTGATCTGTAAAGTGATAATTTATTGAACGATCAATTAATCTTTTTAACCTTGCAAATATAAACAGGTAATGAATAGCCACAAACCTATTTCCATATGAAAGTTCACACATCACAGGGATTTTCCTGCAGTTCAGATTATTTTTCGTCAGTCCACTTTGAGACTTAGTGGAGAAGAAAGAAAGAAGAATAATTTCTCTTTGAGAGGCATTCAGCAGCCTTGCTGGATTTTGGTCCTGTGCTTATATTCCTTAATTTCAGGCTGCTGTTGAAGTACTCTGCCAGCTTTCTTGTCCCTGATGGTTGAAAAGAAGGAACTGGGGAACATGGAGGATCCTTTTCTGGGAAAAACAAATTGTGTGATCAAGGAAAGGTGACCTCCAAAACACCAGAAGACCTAGAGTTGGGGAGAGATATGACAACCCAAAGGAGGTATAGAATTGCTTTTATTGCACTGAAAGGACAGCCCGGAAGACCAGCACACTGTAGCTCCACCATTGTGTGTTTTTAGTCTCACCACCCTGTGATAAGGAAAAGGAAGAAAGGCAAGTGAGTAGGTGGATAGGAGGTTTACCCTACCAGAGAATTGCTTTGCACTGAGGATGACAGCTGGCATCCCTATCTGAAAGGTTGGGTCCACTGAAAGCTGTTAAAATCTGGAGATTAAGATTGTTTAGACTCCTTTAAAAAGTTCTGTCTTTCATCTTGCAAGTGCAAAATTGGACTTGAAAATATCCCAAGAACTAATTTTCTTCTGCGTTTTCAAGTATATGTCCCAGCTTGTGTTAAAATGGCATGGGGCCCAGCACTGAGGTGTCAGATTGTTTTAGATTATATTTTTCATTTTGGCATGTTGATGTTTTCTAGTCTTACCCAGATTTTGATGGTGTGGAGAAACAGAAGATAAAATAAAAAATGAACTTAATGGTTTTCAGACCTTATCTCCAGAAAGCTGGGATTCACAGCAAAGCTGCTTTAGCAGAGAGGGGTTCTGGATTTGGTTTGAAGCAGTGGTTTTTTGATACTGTCATGCAAGACCCAAACCAGCAATTTGGTCCACACCAGGAAATCACTGGGATAATTCAACACACCAGTAACATAAGTGATTGAAAATCCATAGCACCTAATAATACTTGCTAAAGTGTGTATAAGAGTATATAAATAGAACAATAAATCTATCTTTGAATTCTTGGAGCATTTGGCTTTTACAGGCACTGCTGTGAAAGAGAGATTTGAACCTGTCAGTCACCATGAGTTTTTCTATCCTTAGTGGCATCTTAAAGCCATGGGCTGTGGCTTAGCAGAAGTCTTAGAGGTACCAACTCTCAAAACCCAAGGTCATGTGTGAAAGAAAAAAAATGAATAAATCTAGCTAAACTAAAATGCCTTAAAATTCCCTGTCAGTAGCTAGGGTTTGGTAATGAAATTTTTTCTTCAATACATTTCAATAAAATTGGGACTAACAGAGTCAATGAAATTTGTCACAGGAGTGGAAAGAGCAACTTAACTTTATGTGCAGTAGACAGGGACCACAATGCTGTGTGACTTTTCAGTCTGGCAATGCCCCACCACTGACGTCTTACCTGGACTGCAGGATTTTGTGTATTAATGAAATAATTTTGGCATTAGGTGAGGAAAAACAATGAGGGTTGGATGATTTAGATACACGTAAGAACACTTTTCGGTATTATTAGGCTTGCTACCGAAACTAGGATAACAATGAAGTGTGAAATATAATGTTCCTAAAATTGATTTTTCAGTAAGACGGTCTCTGTCTTAAAAGCCCCCACCTCTTTTTTTTGAGTAATTCTTTAGTGATTTTTACATATTTCGTTCTTTCTTTTGCATGTCTTTTAAATCCTTCAACTTTAGTTTTATGAATTGAAGAATTTAGAAATTTGGCATAGCTCCCCCCCCTTTCCCCCCCCCTTACTGTGGCTATTTTAACTCTCTTCCTGCTATCAGAGACCTTGGGTTTTTGTCTATTTCTCATGCTGTACACTAAACAGAAAGTTCCTATGGTCTGTAGCCCATCTGCTCACTCAGTTGGCTTGCAGCTGAGTGTCTTTGATAAAAAGTGACATTTTGGAATATCAATAGAATTAAATAATACAGGTAGCAAAGATATAGCAATAGGTGAGTAGTCATGGTGAGTGGCTGAAGCATAAGACCACACTCCAAGATATTCTTCTGATAGCTCAGCCTCAGCGGTTATGTGATGTGAGTCTTCTTTTCAGCCAGATTTTCTGGAGTATTCATGAATTTTTAATCCCTCAGTTTAACAGAGTCCCACAAAAGATTTTGGTTGAAACATGCAAGTAAACAAACAAAGATATTAATGCAGTAGAAAGCTTGTTATTCTTTTCCCTAATCTTGAAGTACCTCAGTTTCCCCACCTGTGTGTTGAGAGACAGCAGTGTTGTTCATCTGTTATGTGTAACATGCAGCAGTTCCTTATGGACCAAACTGTTCAGAAGTGTGGTGAACTTTCCCTTCACACCCCAGTCGCTGGGATAAATGCATTTTGTAAGGCTAGGCCTTTCTTCTGATGAGCTGGAAAGCTTTTTTGCATTTTATTATCTATGTACCATCAAGATGATGTAGTAATTGTTTAGCTTGGACTAGCATGGCTGTGATTAACCACCTTATCCAACAGTGATTTTTTTGGATCACACCATTGCTGGGATCCACCTGCATTTTCAGCAGGACATTTACCTGACTTTGGTGAAGTTGCATCATGAGAGATGTCACACTGGAAAGCCTTGAAAGGGGCTTGATGTTGCCATGACTTCAATGTTACTGCATGGACACTGTAAGATAACAGTGCAAGGAAAAGATCTGGATTTTCTTATCTGGGGTGCTGGGAGGGTCTCCTGCATAGTGTCATGTAATTATATGTAATTATATCCCTCCTTGTATTATCAATGATATATGCTCTTCCTAATGATCTACACATTATCAGTATTTCCTCCTAGCCCCCCATATGTTTATTCTGTGTTTTATCTTTAACCCCTTGTGGATTCCTCTCCCCGTCCTGCCTTACCATCTTTGCCCCATTGACCCCCATGACACGAGCAGGGTTGGGTTAGCTGGACTTTGTACGTACACCAAAAAAAGGAAAAGAAATCCCAGCTAATGTTTTCAAATTAGCACAGCTCCAACTCTGGAGATTCTCATTAGTTGTTGGCTGAGATTTATCAGCTCTCATTTGCCTAATATGGAGCCTAACTTTAGGCGCCTGGCCCTTTCAGTGGGGGGTAAGAGAGAATAGGAAGGGGTCTTTTGTCATTGCCATGTGGGCTCACTAATTTGCTCTGCCTAATAAAATTACAAATGAACACAGCTTTGCTCATGTTGCCTTTATAGGTTATAATAACCTTGGTACCCCATAACCTCCCGCTAGCTGAATTAATCAGATCATATTAATATTTCTTCTTACTTTCTTTTAACTGGTTCTTCTCTTAATTAAAGGGGCCAAAGATGTAAACAGGGTAGGTGACTAGAAACATGGCGTCAGGTTATAAACAAGGCTCATTAAAAAGATGGATATGCCAGCAGACTGCGAAAATTGCTTACTCCGCAAGTGTACATTTTGTAATTTCCTGACGACTAAAAGGACTAATACCAGATCTTGCTTTGCTTCCCTAGCCCCCACCCTTTTCTTTTTTAAAGCATGTATAAAAGATGATAATTTTTGCAAGCTGGGGGAACACAGAAGAGTTCATTCATCAGCTGGGATAAAGGCCATTTGTATTACAAGCCTTTTTGCCCCTCAGAAAGATCAGGATGCAAAATGGGATGTTATTATAACAACAATAAGTGAAAGAAATCAATGAGAAAACTGAAGATTTTGGAAGGGATGGGGAATACTATCCTGAAATTAGGTTTATTATTAATAATAAATCTATTTTTTAATTATAATTAATATCAAAACTTTATTCAGTTAAAGTGAATTTCCAGAGCTGAAATCAAAAGTGAGTATTTCTGTGCACAGCTTAGAGTTGGCAGGATCTGCGCTAATAGAGACAAGCAGCGTGTGCTGTGCATGCTTGCAACACCCTCCCCAAGCACACGTATGCTTCTGCTGCCTTCCAGACAGAAAGCTCTCTATCGTACCTGCTAGAGTTGGTAGAGAATGCACCAACTGATATTTTTGAAGTTATGTGTGAACTTCATATGAAAAGACTATCTAGTTATCTTACATAAATAATTTATGTTTTCACTCATTAGTAACTTCAGTCCCCTTAATATTGAAACTTGGCCTTGTAATATGTGATATTAAATTCAGCTCCAGTACAATAACCACTGAATAAAGCAGTCCACAGTTTTCTGTCTTCCAGTGATTATTAGTAGGAAAGCCCAAACCCCTGATTTTTCTATCTCCCTTTATCCCTTCACGAGAAGAAGGAAAGTCATTCTGACAGGATGATGCACAGCATGACCAGGAAAGACCTCTCTCCTTCATGAATAAATTAGAGATGAAAGTTTCACTGATCCCCTTGCATTTTTATGGAGGGACCTCATCCTAATTTACCTAAATGCTTTGAACGAAACGAAAGAAAAATGTAAGCGGTGAAGGTGAAAAGGTTAAAATCTGTGTTTAAATGGAAGGGCATTTTAACAAGAAGGCTATGTGGGCTACCTGCATGTGATTGGGGTATCTTATCA
The DNA here is from genome assembly GCF_929443795.1 of Astur gentilis. Taxonomy (NCBI): domain Eukaryota; kingdom Metazoa; phylum Chordata; class Aves; order Accipitriformes; family Accipitridae; genus Astur; species Astur gentilis. Next base: position 20,182,446 of record NC_064889.1, on the reverse strand, counting down.
TATTTTTAAGTTTAAGCATTTAAGTGTGTAAATCACAACACAGGGTGATTCCCATCCCCCCCCCCCCCCCCCCCCAGTAATAATCGGGTTTTTTTCCACTATAAAGCCTCTGTGAGTATGTTCATTCGTCTATGAGGGCCTAATCAGAATTTGATTGAGATTGGTGAATGTTTTATAGTATTAGGTAAATTATTATTATTATTATTAATAATATTAATATTATTATTAACTTTTAAAAATCTGTGATTTATTTATTTAAACTATATAACAATAGATTTCAGCCTTTAGGGTGTTTTCTCTGTTATTTAAAATTCCTATAGATTTAGGAGGAAATAACTGCCTTTTCTGTAGGTAATTTTGAACTCTATGGAATAGTCTACATGTTTTTAATCCAAAGTGGAGAATTCTACAAGTTACTTAAACCAGATCTTTAGGAAAACATTCATTCCCTGAAGTTGTTACGTGTACTTCTAGAGAAGTGCTTTAAAACCCTGTGAAAGATACCAGTTTCATCCCTATTACATTCTCCAGCATTTCCCTTATAAGCTAATATATTTTTATGAGTATCACTTAGGAATAATTAAAATACAAAAAAAAGACACTCTCATTTTCACATCAGTTATTATAGTCTTACTCAGAAGTTTAATGGCTTTGCAAGGTGTTCTTCCAAGCCCAGGTGTACTTTTTGCAGTTTAGTGTCTTCTTTGCCAGTGGAGCTTTAAGCTGGGTCCAAATTCCACAGGGCACAGCAAGTTGGACATTTGTCTGGGAGTGACAGGTTTTGTTTGTGTTGTTGTGGTTCAAAGCCTTCTGGATGCTTATTAAAAAAAGAAAATAGTCACTTGGTATTTTGCAAGGGCTCCAAATGCATTCTGTCTATCCTGTGTGTGAGAAAACCACCTGCACACAGATTCAGGGCACAAGTGAAGAATGTAGTCCCCCAAATACTCCAGGATTTAAGAGACAGGACCAACATTGGACCACTTTTTGAAGATGTAAAATCTGTTGATTTAAATGGATCTATTTCTGTGTTACTGGTGAGGTTTTATCTCTTTGAGAACAAAAAAATCCAATCTCAGCTAAGGTTTCTAAACAGCTCAGGCAAAATGCAATTTTTCAGTGACTGCAGAGAGGGCTCCTGGCATGGTGGAGGAAGGTCATGGTCACACCCAGGTGGATGTGGGGACTTGTGAGGTGTCTGTGATCATAGTTGTCCTGTTTGTTCCAAACTAAATGCTTAACATTTAGACAGCTACATCTGGGCCACAGGAGTTCTGATCTACAAGACAGATGCTGTAATTTATCCTGCCACTAAAACCAGCCCTGGATAAAGGCTGATGTTTTCAAGGTCCACCATAATTTTTAAAATTCCAAAACCATCTTAATTTGTAGAGTACATTCAGCTTCAGATTTCTAAGCCACCTGATGTTTTTAGAAAAGGAAGTCTGCATTTCAGATCACCGAAAAAGCCAGTTCACCTCCCTCAAAATCTGTGGAAGGTTTATGCCTGAGCTAAATTTCACAGTTTGAACCAAAATGATGGATATTGTATTAAAAAGCAAAACAAATCATGACATATGTCCAAACATTTTGGAAAGAAAAGGTATGGTTGGATGCAAAGTCACGGTTACATCTGTAGATGTGGCATTGCACTCTGAATTAGGATGCGAATGCAACTTCCTTCCCAATTTGAGCCACTAAATGTGTGTTAAGACCTCAAAAAGCCCATTAACCCTTTGTATGCCTTAGTTTCCCTACCTGTAAACTCACAGAAACACTGATTATTTGTCTTTGTACATCTATTTATGGCAAAAAATATTTACATATAGTGAGGGACCCCTGCCTTTCTTTGCTTCCTCAGGTTTCCTCAGAAATGCGACTTGGTTTTGATGCTGCCAGCTTCAAATAAAATATTGCAAAAATAGTGAAAGGGGAGAGAGTGAGACTTTTTTTTTTTTTTTTGTAAAAAGGATTGAGCATTTCCAAAAGCTTCAATCCTTCAAGTGTTTTTTTTAACTGGGGTCACTATTGATGTAACAAGACAGAAAATGCATCCTGGTAAATACAGCCTACCGGCCGAGCCGTAGTAACACACCCGTAGATGTACATCAATTAGATGTACGCATTTCTGTGAAAGATAAGCGCCCCCCTTCCCAAGGACACCAGCCAGGCCACGTGTGTGCGTGTGTGTGTGTTTTTTGAAGGCTGACAAGGCACCTCCACCATTTCCTCGTTTTGAGGTCTATCCATGGACCACCACACCGGCCCCCCTCTCTGAAATGTTATTATTCTGTCATGAGCCCTTCTTCGGTCAGGATGTTACTTCATTTCCACCTTTTGTCTCAGGTTGAATGTGAATGATGCTCTTTCAGCAATATACAGTCGCTTGAGCTCCCTGCTGCAGCCTTACATAAATATACAACACCCGTCTCGGCCTATAACTCACTTCAGGCCTGGAAAAATAGTGACTTCCTTTATTGGCCAGATTCTTTCGCAATTCCCAACAGCTGTATGTTTTCACCTCTGAGGATCCTTATCTTCAAGTTTCCATTTGTCTCAGCACTATTCCAGTGGATTGCCAATAAAAATGATTCCCATTTTTATAACCCCTGAGAACACAGGGAGCAGGCTTTCCAGAAAAACCTATTTTTTAGCAGGGGAAAAAAAAAAAAAAAAAAAAAAAAAGGCTCCCTGCAACTTACCAGAAGGCAGGATTTAGCCTTCACAGAAATATTTGAAAGTGTGAAACTTCCCAAGCAATCATTGCGACTCCGCAGAGATGGGAACGGAGACTTCCAGCAATCTCTAACGCCGTTCAATGAAGGACTCTTAATTTTCCATTTGAGCAAAAGGAACGGCTGCAAATGGAACATTTATTAACACATGCGCCTCACACGCACAAAGAGAGCTATATTTACAAAGAATTAAACTTGAGAGCATGAAATAGCCTTGTAACCATATGACAAAGATACACTTAAAGAGATGTAAACACTAGGTGCAGGGAAATTTGCCAGGTTAGAGTCAGCTGTATCACTCTGTTTTATTACTATACAACTGTTTACTGAGAAAAGACAGATGATTGCTGATATACTCTGTGTGTTATCATAAGGGCTTGCTTGGGAGCTCTTTGTGACTGACAATTGCTACAGCCCTATGCAAAAACCTGGCCTGGGGAGTTGTTTTTCTTTTAATTCTTCTCTGTCCATCATTCCAAAGCATTAACAATTCTTTTAGAAAAGCAAACTGGCAAAGCATCCTGAGTGTTTTGTATCACTCCCATGAGACAGTCACTAAAGAAGTTTAAATCATTCTTTCTTTTTCTTACAGGGTTATTGGATTTGGTTCTTCCAAGGATAAATTTTTTAAAGCCTCTCCCCTGTCTGAGCTAAGCAAGTCCCAGGTTCAGGCATCCCTTCCCTGCTCAAGTCTTGGAGAAAACACTGTGAAATGTCTTTATAATAGTTCTCAGCTCCAATTCTGCTGCTAACAGCTCCTAGCAGTGACTCCTAAGGGGAGGTGGTGTTCCTGTGTCTCCCTGGAGATGTGCAAAGCTGCCATCAGGTTGCCCTAAAATGGGTTTGAATGAACCCAAAAGGGGAGCCAATGCAGCGCATGTGCCTCTCTTATCTGTTTCATCTCCATGACTAAGAAAAGGAGTTACAGGTATCTGAGGGAGCAGGTTTAGAGCATATTGTGCTTTCTCTATCCTTAGCGGGGTCACAGTGCCAGGACTGCACTGCGAGACAGCCTCAGCAGTGCTCTTTGCTGCTTCCAGGAGCACATCCCTGAACCGGGGCTGGGGAGCAGGAGGGGGCAGGAGGTGAGGAGGGAAGAGCTATGCGGGCAGGTGTAGCCTTACCCCCATCTCCATTGCTGCAGACATCTGCACAGCAGGGAATTCAAGCCACAGTTCATCCCACTTCACTTCAGATATCCAAAGCACTTAAGTTATGAACCAAATCACTCCAGGCTTCCTCTGTAGACAGCGGAGAGGGCGAGAGGGATGTTCAGAAGGGCTGAATCATCCCTTAGGGTCTCTTCTAGCTGGGAGGAACCTAGGCCCTGCTATCTGCTGTCACTGAACCAGAAACCCGCCATCACCTCCCCCTCTTTACCATCTCTCTTCCCTGGCTTGTGACAAAAATTTTGGCCTGTTTTTAGGTTCAAGTATTTTGCTGTATCTTGCCCAGGGAGAGGAGGGGAAGGGTTCTTTCCTTATGGGTTCCTGATCTAAATGAATTATTGCAAGGCACTTTTTTTAAAGCCTTGGAAAGGGGATTTGAAGCTATTGTATTTATCTGACCGTTATGAGCACTGTAAAACATGCTGTTTCACATTGTAACATAAGCCCTTTTTTAAAGTATGCCCAGAGTATTTGTAATTGTTATCAGGCCCAGATGTATCCGAGTGTCAGCATGAAGCACTGAGAGTTGGCTCAGATGTACAGAATGTAATTAGCTCAAAGCCCTGTGTGCTTAGTTTGTAGTGGAAGCACAGACTGATAATAAAACCAAAAAAAATGAAAGTGGCAAAGGTTAAAATCTATTGTTCACAGTGCTAAAGCTGTTCTGGGGGAAGCCAGTGCCGGCTGCTGCAGTGCTGGAGTGCTCAGACTCCAAACGAGATCAGAAGTGAGCCAGTGACAAAGGTTAGTTCAAAATAGGTGATGATAGACTAACATTAAATTGACATTATTCTCACAATAGTGGCCCAGACATTTGGTCTATCTAGTCTCGTATCCTGCCTCTGACTTGCGCCAATCCCTCATGTGTCCAGAGGAAGAATAGCATATGATCCACACACCCACTTCCCACTGAGCTTCCAGTGACTTGTGAAATCCCAGATGTGGTGGGAGTGCGGTGATGGTACAAATGGTTCCTGAGCTGCATGGGAACCATCTATTCACTGATGTACTCATCCACATGGCTGCCAACTTGCTTAGTTTGAGATTTTTTTGTGTGTTGTTTTTGTCATATCCAGGAAAAATCTGATTTTCTGATAGATGCTTACTGAGAACATCTGAATATCCCTCATCTCCACCTGCTGCTGCCCTCTACTGAAAGGGAGCAGAAACACTTGTCCAGGTTTCTGGAGCTCAGTGCTGCCTAAATTAAAGTCTCCTCTTGCTTGAGTGACTTTGAAGCAGGTGGATTTGATCTCTATCCCTACAGCCACTATGACATTTCCAAAGGCTGTTGTGTGCACTATGGTGACAAGCACGACTTTCCAAGGTGGCTACTACTGGCTCGTTAAAATACAGACACTTTCTGGGTTGATTGTTGTTAAGGAGACAAATCTCAGCACTTGCAAAAAGCTCTGATAGTTACAGTGCTCTCCACTGATATAATGCATAGAGTTGCGGGTGTATTTAAATATAGATGTGTGCACTTGCATCACATTCACAAATGCAATAAACAATATCTAATAACATTAATAAGGCACAGGCACATACCAGTTCACAACAGGAAATTCAAATCCGAGGGTGACACGCTGATCTCAACCCCCTCTGTTTAGAAAAAATAAGTCAGAACAGCTTGAGTGAAGGACAGAGTGTCACAGCCTTAACTTGAACATTTCCTGGCTTTTGTTGGTTTGTTTCACAGCCTTCACATTCCTTAAACATAGGTTTGTTTGATTTTAATTTCCTTTTCTTGCTTAAAAGAATGAAGAAACATGTTTGAGGGGTGCCCGGAGCATGATTTCTTTTCACAGCCACAGCTGAAATTTCCTATGTTTGTTTTTTCTTTTACGATGTTTAGTGTTAAAGACGAACTTCTGGGGAGGTGTTGCAGCCAGCGACAGAGCGTGTGTTTCGAGACAAGAAGAACTGTCTCAGGGAGGGCTATTACTGTTCATCCAGCACATGGTGTACTTTGGTTCAAGTTCTTCTTCTGCCATGGACCTTACCGAGGGGCCTTAGTCAAGCCGTTGCATGTTAGATTGCATGGGGATTGTGGTGCTGCAGTGTCTAATTTTGTGGCATTTGTTTTGCAGGTGGTTAAAAAAACCGCAAACAATGTAAACCCCATCTGTTTGGGCCGCATGAGAGAAGGGTCAGCTTGACTTGGTCAGCTTGAAAGCAGGCCCAGTTACCTGCATTTCTTTTACAATTTTCACACTGAAGTGCACAAGTGCTGCTGTCTTAAATGCCTTCTTCTCCAGAGCTTGACAACCTCAGACCTTGCTTCACAGTTGATATCTACATCATATGATAATATTGTATAAATAAAAAGCTCTGCTAAGTGGGATCCTTCTTTTCACTTTCAAATTGCTGTTATCACCCCGCTTTATCCCTCCTACTCACTCCTTTTTTCTAAAAGGATTCCTATAGAGGTACAAGAGGCTTGGCCATTGGCCTCTTCATATTTTCCCATCTAGAGCTACCTCTTGCAACTGTATTTCAAGAATTCACCTTACCTCCACGATGCTATTTTTGTTGTGACTCTTCTAATCCAATCACAGAGGGATCATTCATGTACTTTCTATTTCTCTGGATTATAAAAGGAGACCCAGAAAGCTGAGAAAGGATTGCAGAGCCACCAAGAAATGGGCATGATATAATGGAGGGAGAGGAGTGAAGGGGAGGGAAATTTCCAGTGGCATTGACTCCTTTCATTGGTGCTCATGAGGGAAATAGTTTCTGAAAGACTCTTAGTCCACAGCCTGGATGCAAAGCCCAGTAAAGGTTACAAAATCACATTAGCGGGTGCAGTAAAATAGGTCTAAGGATGCTCCAAATGGGTTATCTGTAACAGTGAAATAGCACAAGGGCAGAGATGAGGGGAAAATGGCAGCCTTGAAACGACTTCAAGAGCTTCTCAGAAAGGGAATTCTCTCCACCCACTCTGTTCCCTCTCTCCTGGGATTTTTGCAGGCTCTCACACCTCCAATTACTCATTAATTTTTTCCCCTCTAGCCTCAGTTCTGCAAAGTCAACATGGCTTATGAAAATCAAGTTGTATTCTGTATACTTAATACATCATCTCTAAGAATAATCATTTTGGAATCTGAACTTGTTTCTGTTATCTGGCTCAGCTTGACAATGATTTATGAAGCAGAAAACAAGACAGCTTCATTTTCATAAGGCAGCCTGAACCTTCTGGACAAGGAAGAGCTCTGAAAGTTGTTTTGACTAGTAAACTGAAACAAACATGACACAAAAGTCAATACAACTGCAACATCAGCCTCTCATTTTACAGAGTAACTTTCCTCGGCTAGAGCAATCTGACAGTCAAAATGTTGTGATATTCGATAACATTCTGCATCTTCACTAATTACAACTGCAGGGTACTTGCCGTGATGGACATTTTAGATGCAAACGAAATACATGGCAGCCATTCACAAAGCATGTCTGGTTAGCAGTTAAAAGGACACTGTCATCGTATTTGGCTTACATTTTATTCTTGAAGATAGAGATATTACACATTATATTTGAACATTAATCTGGATTTATATTAGCTCTCTGAAAATATAAACTGAGTTATGTGAATCTGTACGTGTTTATTTGGTGATGTGTGTGTTGAAATACATGTGATTGATTCTTTGGAATTTCATTCTATATTCGCTGCCATTATGCAATACTGAGAAACTGGAAGATGCAATTCCCATGAAGATCTTAGAAAAAGCCTTACAATTTTAGTTCAAGTAGACTCTCCACACATCACTAGTAATATAAAACATATGGCATATGCCAGAGACAATGTAGAGAGATATATATCTACTGCCTAGCTTATTGCATCTCCTTTTAATGTGTAATAAGTAATACAGATAGTACAAATGTTTCCATATTAGATTAATTTATTTTGAGCCTTTCCTTAATGATTTATAAAACAAACCAATGAAGTGAGCTTGGTGGAAAACATTATGAAATGAGGCAAACTGAAAATTTTTGAGTTATATAAATGTCAGTTGAAAAGGTTTATTTTATATTATGCCTAAACAGACACCCAGAAAGTGAAGTTGGTCTATCCACTCTTATTATGCAGACCTTGTTGAAATATTCTGAAGTATATTTTGGAGGAGTTTTTTTTAAACTAATGTTATCTGTCTAGACTATTATTGCTCCAGGTAACACTTTAGATAAATATATTATAGTTTTTATTTGACGGTATCCATTCAAAGTTTGCCTTTCATCTAGGTTAAACTGGTGCTAAATTGACCTAAATTTTGAAACAGTGTATTTATAAAACAGAACTGTCATTGCTGAGGAAAATCTATTAAAGAATAAGGTCAGTCAATTTTATGCCAAGTGTCTGTTCCAACATTTTTTGAAATCAACTGTCAGTAGACCCCTAAACAGAGCCTAGAACATACCGCTGCATATTGCAGCTCTTGAGAAAGAGTGCAATGGCAAGGAGTTGCTTATTTATTCATTTACTTGCTTTATCATGAGAAGAGCTTCCAAGAAAGCAAAGCTGGGTTGTGCAAGGCCTTTTCTCTGTTCTCACTGGAGCAATCAGGAGTAGCTCCACTTTAAATCCATATGCCTGCATGGTCAGAAACATGTCCAGAATTGCTCGTCGCCCTATCTGTCTGCCTCCCTAGAGCACTTCTTATTCGTATTCTCTAGCTCTGAGCTTGCGTGTAGCTCCATTGATTTTTACAGCATGTGGTTCATGGTATAATCTCATGTACGGGGGCCAGTGTACCCACGAGCACTTTGATAGGTGTGCGGGCTGGCAGAGGACATATGCGTAACTCTGGCGAGCCAGTGGGGAGTTGTCTCTGTGGTGCTCTTGGGGTATAATATACCTCCGCTTCCCTTCCTCCCTCCCAAATGTGATTTTTTCCTGACCCTTCTTCCTTCAGATCAGTAAAACCAAGAGCACAGGACACTTGGAGAATATCTGATTTTTGAGACTTTACAGTTAAGTCAGTCAAATGCCGGCTAAAAAGCACTGATGTTTTAGTCCCAGCATCAGTACGGAAGTAGATTGTGTACTTGACTTTAACAATCTACCAAGATATAAAGCCATTTGACTGAGGTCATACTTAAGATAATAAAACTCTCTTTGATGAGGTTCATTTACATATTTGTTTTCCTTGCCTGAGCCCATTTTTTGGTATAGATTTAGTGCAGTTGTTTACAATGCTGGAATTTTTATGATTAAGGTCATACACGAGAATATTTACAACGTCAGGAATAAACATGACTCCTATTTAAGAAGCATATCCTGTTCCCAAATGAGATCCAAGCCCTGCTTATAATGTCATGCATTTGGAGAGCACTTAATAAATGTTTATTTTCAAATACAATTATAAACAATTCTTGCATTGTTGTGGTAGGACGTGGACTTTACATCTCCTGACATTAGCACAGTAGATACCCATTAGGCAATATATGCCTCTTTTTGAGGTAGTTTGACCTCCAGCCCTGTCTGCAGAGGGCAACCCCTTGCTTTGTGACACCCTGGCTTGCAAATGATGCTTTAACTTGTATCTCAAAGGGTCCAAGGAAATGCTCTAAATAAATAAATAAATGCATGCATACATGTCTTGGATATTTAAAAGAAATTAAAGTTAGCATACAAGCTTCAGGTCACCATTACCTGCTGAGAATGAAGAATTTTGGGGTGATGGGGCATGCGGTCAGTTGAAACAGCAGCGATATCACAAATATTTTCAGAGAAGTGACCAAGAGCTTGGGTTTGTTTTGTTTTGCTTTCCGGCTCGTGGCCCCTGCCCCTTTGTATGAAATCCACAGACATTCTGGCAACAGACCTCTCTTGTTGGAGGGGCAGAGAAGAAAAAAAGAATCACCAGAAAAAACAATGGGGAGATGTAACACGTGCACTGTAATTAGATGAGGAAGCTATTAATTATGTTGTTTCCAATATCCTCTAAAAGGGTTGCCCACCCCTAACTACATATTTATACATATTTACTTGTTAATCAATAAAGGAAAATGGCTACATTATTTTGATTAAAACATCAACCAAATGTGTGGCAATAAAATCAAATTTCAGGGGGAAGGTAAAAAAAAGAAAGAAAGAGAAAGAATGAGAGAGATAGCTATGTATGCCTTCCTCCAGACCATGATATATGATATTTTCAGGCTGCTAGGAGAGCAGACACATTAAGAAAATAGTGCTAATGATATTAAAGTACTTTACAAGGCTTGTTACTAAGCGCTGACAAACCTGTCAAGTGTATAATGTAGGAGGCTATTGTAGCGTTCTCAGAAAACCATACCTCTGCCCCATTTCAGTGCAATCTCCTAATAATGGAGCTGCTATAAATTCTAGCCAGCAATGGGACAGACTCCTGGCTTCTCACCCCAATGTGAAGACATGATAAATATAAAAGAAAATGGCTGTCAGTTTTGGCGCCCGAACCTTATTACAAAGTCTTAATCTTACTGGCCTCAGCACCTTTTATCACCGCCTTGTTATGAGCTGATGGCTTTTTTATTTGCTGGGAGATGGAGGATGTGTCATTTGATGTCCTTTTATGTAGCCACTGCTCTGTCCTCTCATGGAAAAAAAATCTTTTTTTATATGTTTATTACAGTAACCGATTAAATGCAAGGCTCATGCTGTGTTTGGTGCAAGCATCTTCCTGGCTGATTTTTGCAGAAGCTTGGATTAGATAGTCATATGCAGAGTTATTAAGAATGTGGGCACAATGGAGTGTTATTTTTATTTTCCGGCTCCTGGAGTGTTGGCATAGCTGTTGGTGTTATTATTTATTATTATTTATTGTTTTGTTTTCCGTATGGATTTTTCCCTCTTGCCAAGGTCAGAAAGAAACCGTAAGTCCTGGCTCATTCTCTTTCACTCTCCCTTCCCCCCGCCCCCTCTCTTCCTCTTTGCAAGTGTCAGCCACAAAGATGATGGGCCCGTAAACAAAGTTTGACTCAAAACTCAGCTCAGGTTCAATCAGTTTGAACTTTAAGATGAGATATCTCACAATTATCTAAATATTATTCCTAAACCTCACAGCTGACTTCCTGTCTTCTTCGTTTATGGCAAACAAAAGACTGAACTCCACTTGAAACAATGACCCTGTCAGAGCCCTTATCCCCCCAAGAACTGCAGCAAAGTGCCAGCATCAGGTACTTAACTCAAGATGACATTGATGGGTTGCTTTCAAGCTGTGGCCGGAGACTCCATCACTTGTTCTTATCCTCAATTTGAAGACAGGGCGGCCTACTTTGTTGCTGCAGAGGAGTCCCCTCCCTCTGATTTTGTCTGCCAGATGGTGACCAGGCTCTGAGCAGGGCTGGACCCATTAGGCGAGCTCCCCATCTAGCGGCTGCCAGTGTGAGGGGTCTGGGGGGCCAGCAGGCAGGAGCTGAAGCAGGACCTGTCGCCCTCCAAAGGCCAAAGCCAAACCAGGGAAGAGGGCAAAAGAGAAAAAAAAAAAAAAAAAAAAAAAAAAAAAAGAGGGACAGAAAAAGAATAGGGTTTCCAACCAAGTATCGGTGAGGGTAGGTTTGTCTACTCTGAGAGTCACTCTGGGCTCCTCTGTACCGTACAGTGACTTTCCCAAGACCCTGACACCAGCTGCAGGTACTCATAGCTCCTGAGGATAGAGGGTGCATTTGCACGCAAATGCACACAAACATCCCATGCTCCTGCACACAGAAATGCCCGACAGAAATACGCACACAGTCTCCTGTGCCTACTCCTGTTTCCTATAAAGGCTCCAATAGGCAACGCCCATATTTAACTGATCATCATGCAGGCTCATTGTCGAGGAAGTTCCTTGCAAAACGTAATTTACAATCTAAATGGATTTAGGAGACAATGCAGTAGGAACAAGAAATATAAAGATGTTAAAAGACATCTTTAACTTGCCACAGCAGATCAGTGGCAGAGCTAGGAATAAAACATTCTTGAGTTTGGGACTCGCCTGAGCCAAACTGGCTGTTCTCCTTCTACGTATATTAGAAGAATCGTTGTGTAGATACTGATACGTATGATATGAGGTTTATTTTTAGCCTACGACTCACAGTTAGGTTCCTGTGAGTTGGATGGAGCTAGGCAGTTGGGTAAAGGACGGAGACCTTACGGATACTGATTATGGGAAAAGTCTGAGCCTGAGCTCACACATTATCAGACATCAGAAAATGTGCAGGGGATCAAGTGTGTTTCGCCCTCCCCCTTGTTCAGTACTGCCCTGGCTCTGGAAAGAATTTCAATATGAGCTCTCACCATCCTGGAGATCATGCTCAATCATCCATAAGAAGTTTGGTTAGTTCTGCTGCATAATGAACTGTCGTATAGTCCAGGGATGAATGCAGCTGGAAGTTTGAGGGGTAGAACCTATGGTGAAAGGATCTTTCTCTCCCTTACCAGTTGCTGGGCATGTGCTACATTGGTGTTGCTAAAGGGGAAGGGTAGGAGAGCCACAGCTTCTTAAGCCTATTTCCATGAAGAAGTATTTGGTGATAAACATATTAGAATAAGGACTGCAAAAGAGGAATGAATGGTTTGACCAGGGATATGCACAAGGTTCCCTACAATTGCATCTGTCACACATAATGCCACTCTGAATCTCCTTATATCCTGGGGAAAAGATGTCTCAATATCCCTTATTGTGGGTTATCATCCTGTTGTTAATATGCAGCTAAAGTAAAACAAAATGATCCTTAATACATCCTGGGGTATTAGCTTGTTGCATATCTTTGGAAGTGTGTTTGTACTTTAAAAGCAACCTTCAGGGTGAGAGAGCAGAGGAACAGTGTGATAGTTACTGTAATAAGGCACTTGTGGTTTGCTACAGCACAAGGGGAAGAAAAACAATTGATGAAAAACTCAATAGGATGGGAAAGGCAAATTGCCTGGCTGGAGATTTAATTAAAAAGGAAACAGCCCTCCCCATTTAAAGGTCGGTTTGCACCCCTTAAATTACAAAAAGAACTTGGGGTTGAAATCAACACACGATGCATGTTAATAAGAGAGAGCAGCAGGCTGCGGGACTGATCCATCTCTTCTCGGGCAGGGCTAGCAAGCTGCAAGACCTGGGACCTGACTCCTAGCAAAAGCCATGCACTGGCTACTACAGAAGCTCCCTACAGCAGATATGATGCTTACCTGGATCATGAAACTTGCAGAATGAAATATAATGTGGCTCAAGTCTCTGTTTGCTATTTTCCTTCTCCTATCTCGCACCCCTCCTCACCAGTCCTTTATATATTACTCTTGGCTTTGTGCAGCACTTTCACTGCCATGAATGTCTCTATCCCATGGGAGAACTTGGTGAAGGTTATCCATTGTCACCCAGTGTTATACTGGGATGTCAGGACACCTTGAATAAACAGTTTACATGAGATGTTGCCTCTAAGTGCATCCTCGGAAAAACTGCCATTGCCCTTTGCTGAGAAAGTTAACATCATAAAGTGAAGGCTGCCTCCGACCAAATGGGAATGACATTGCAGATTAAGGGCTCTTTAAATTATGCATTTAGTTCAGACTCCCGGGGAGACAGTATATGAGATAAAGCCAGCAGACTTACTTTGCAGTGTGGCTCTGGAACCAAAGACATTTTTAAAACATTTTTCCAAAGAAACTTCTGTAGAGGTAAAAAAGCCCTACCCAACAACAACAAATCCAAAACAACAGAAAACCTTGGTCATATCTTTAAGTGCACATATTATTCAAACAAGGAAAAAAGAGAAGTGAAGAAAGGGGAAAGAGAATTTCTCAGGGCTTTGGTAGGTTGGTGACTATATCCCAGTTTTAATGATAGGATTTTGATTTATGTTGAAATTCCTGTTAGCAGAACCAGGGTTATATTTCCCAAACTTTTATTACATTGAAAATGCTCTTTGCTTTCCAGGCTGATCGCCCCCATACACTCAGTGACCCTGGCAACACTGAAGTATTCAGGGCATCCTCACAGTTTGTACCTGCTGAGACAGATTTGAGAAAAAAACCTCTTGGTTCCCCTGTTTGCATGCAGCTCTGTAACCTGTAACTTCCTGCCTTCATTTAACAGAGTTTAAATTGCAAATTCATGTTTCTTAAAAATGCTGTAACATCATAAGTGGGACAGTTTTATGACAGCTCTGAATTACCAGACAATACTGACACATGCCGCGTGCACTTACTTTGCCTACCAGTTATGGCTGTATTTATCTGCCCATATGTCACTCTGTGTCTAACGCATCTATTTACCATTTGAGATGGATATTCCACAATTGAGGGCTCTTAGTGCATCCTTTAGAATTAAAAAAAAAATAAAATCTTGTTCCTCAGATAATTTATTTTATAGGGGGTAGTTTTGCCTTTTTTAGGGATTTTGCATGCATCTTTCTGCAGTTCCTTTATTTCCAGATGACACTGATTTGGAACTCTTCCCTGGCAGGCAAAATGGGCTGGGTCTTCATTTTATTGATGGTAAAACACAGAGATGCCACTCACAGGTGTCTGTAGGTGAATCTGGGTTGGCTTATGCAGAAGATACACTCCCTTGACCAGTGATTGACATAAAAATTCAAAAACGAACCTTCACTGAAAATTTGTCAGTCTCCCTCAGCCTCCTTCCCTCCTCCACAGACTCACACACAACCCAAAATGTTGTGAGCCTCCCTGCCCTGCTTTTGTCCAGCCAGCTGGCACCAACCAGCCACATGTCTGGTGAAACAGAGAAGTTCCCAACACAAAGTCGCTGATGACCAGGAGGGACAGGCAGCTGGGAGAGAGATGTTCAGTCTGCAGTTCCATGTGGCGATTGCAGCCAAAACAGTGTTAATAAGATTTGAGGTTCCTCCTGGATATTTTGCCTAAACTGGAAAAATTGGCAATTGGCTGGTAGCTATCGTCTCCCTGAGATGACAAAACCTGGGTGCAACAAGGTGCTTTTGTTTTCCATTTTATGCTACGATTTTAATGTGGTTTCGTAGCTTTAGCTGCATTTCTAAGGAGCAGGCAGTAAAAGTTCCAAAAAACTTTTAAGACTGTCAAATTTGCAGTAGATAAATATATATATGTAAGAATGCACACATATATGGAGAGAGAGAGAGAAAGAAAAAGAGGCAAAGAGAGAAAGAGAGAGAAGCACATGTATATTTAGATGTATGTATGTTATGCATACATATAAATGTGCATTTTTTTCAGGACCTTTACCCAGTTGTGTGATCTGCTTTGACCAATATTCACTGGCATACTCCACCTTTTAATTATTCTGAGCCAGAATTAGGGTGATCTCTATTCATCCAAAAGAAACCAAAATTTTCTGTCCAAATACATCAACAGATCCATCTCCCTATGATTCAAATCCTGCACGAATTTTGCCTGAGCTGGAGTTGCCTGTACTCTAAAGGAATCATTTCTACCATCACAGAAGTGCTGCCATTTTGCGTTGAAACACAGCAAGTGTGTAATGAAGCACAGAAACACTTCACAGTAAGATAGGCCCAGGTCTGAAATGTAGTATGTCTAACAGAGATCACCGGGCAGAATGTTGGTCAGTGGATTATTTAGAATTAGTCCAAAGTTTTTTCCTCCAAATCTTTATCTTGCAAAAAGTGCTGCAGGTCATTAGCACCTACAAGTTGGTTTACCTCATGGTCAAAAGTTAACTGCTCCTACCACACAAAGCCATTAAAATTGTTCTTTGGGTGCAATTCAGTGATTCTGAGGACTGTCACTCCTTCAAATCTGCTATTGCTTTCTTGCAGCATTTGAAGCTTCAACACCTGCATCCCATTGGAGAAGGTCTGGAAGCCAGATATTGACCATATCTGACTGCTCACGAGAGCTCAGAGAAAGATGAGACAACCTCCTCCTTCCACAGATAAGGAGAAATATGGCTTTTTTTACTCTACTTACTAGACAGACAGGAGAATTACTCCTTCAAGGTAGCGCAAGAGCAATTGCACTATCCCCTTAATCAGTACTTGCAGCATATCAAGCTCATCATCTTGATGGTAATAGCTGTTTGACAAGTCAGGATAAAAGTGATAGTCTTCTGAAAATGAGATAACAATCCAGTTTAAAAAAGGAACCAAAAGAAAAGAAAGAAAGAAAGAAAGAAAGAAGGAAAGAAAGAAGGAAAAAAGAGATATGACCCAGTGTGAGGTGTCTTTTAATTTAATTTCATCCGAGGATAACAGTTTGACCAAAATGTCTTCCATGAGTCACGTATGGTATTTCAGTCTGTCATCTTGTATTGACCTAGCTAACATGGAAATATACTGCACTGAGCTTTTGTCAAGCTTACCAGCTTGGTCTAAAATTTGATGATTTCTTTTTTAGACCATAACTGTGCTGAGGTATCTGCTTCCACTTTCTTCTCTCACACGCAGAGAGCTCAAAATGGAAAATTCATCCAAATGCAAAAAGAAACAGCATGATCTGGCTCACAGCTCCTCAGAAGTACAGGCAAAATTGAATTTTACTGTTTTCCTAAAAGTGAAGGCCCAGAGTCAAGCCAATGCTGCCACGGAAAAGGGAAAGGGAAATGGCTGCAGCAGAAGGGGAATGAAAAGAGCCAGGCAGAGCAGCAATAGGGAAACGTGCCATTCTCACTATTATAACAATTCTAACACTGTTTTATTTTAGCAACAATTAATTTTAAAAAGTTATTTACAAACTTTCACAAGAGTCAACTGCAAGAAATGGTTTCTTGTACATATTGATAGATTGCAATATAATTATTTCACATTATTCTGTAGCTGAATCAGTAGTAGAAATGAGTTCAGTCTTGACTTGATTAATTCTGAGAAGAGGTACCAGTTGGGCATGTTGCTAGTCTTTAACTGTTAAAGTGTTTCTGAGAATTTAGTTTCCAATTCAAATATTTATAACATCAGAATTAGTTTTCTGGGAATCTTCTCTACTGTTTTCTTTAAGGTAACTAAAATAATAAATTAAAATACCCATGCTGGTCTACGAGTATTCCTGACAGTGAACTTGTTCCTGGAAGCAGAAGGGGAGAAAATACATTCAAAGCAAATGTATTTAAAACTGAATAAATCTTCATACAGCTTCATTTGAACATTTTGTCTCCTCTGGTATTTGCTCTGCTCTGGTTGTTGCTTCCCGTGCTTCAGTGATCAATCTCTCTATGCTGTTAAAGCTGTGCCACCAGAACACTACCCTAGAACGCAGTAAATTCCGAGAAATTCAGTGTTAGTGTATTCCA
Source organism: Astur gentilis (assembly GCF_929443795.1). Taxonomy (NCBI): domain Eukaryota; kingdom Metazoa; phylum Chordata; class Aves; order Accipitriformes; family Accipitridae; genus Astur; species Astur gentilis. The sequence continues at coordinate 20,165,355 of NC_064889.1, read as the reverse complement.
GCAGTGGGATCAGTGATTTCTTACTGAGCCCCTCACCCAATACTCTCCACCCCCCCCCAAAAGAAAACCAACAAAAACCAGACAATCAAAACCAACTCAGAGCAATGGTCTGGTTTTAAGCTGGAAAAGGAGTATTTTTGTGGAAGCCATGCTATACAATGTACAATATTAGAAGTTGTGCCAAATGGATGTGAGAGCAGGAAGTGGAGAATGACCAGGCATGTGTTCTTACAGTGCGTTCAACAGATTAAAGGTTTACCTGAGATTTATCAGAAAAGCAATCCTAAAGAAATGAAGCTCGGATTTTCACAAGCATGACCTTCCTTGGAAGTTTTCCTGTGTTTTCAAAATCTGCAAGTAATTGGGTCCTTTTAAATGTGTTCTTGAAACCTGTGGTGTCACCAAGGTAATTTAGACCTTTTACTTTTCCCACACATCATCTTAATCTAGGAATGCCCTTTATCTTCAGCTCTTTGCACTAGTAGGACCTTCAGATCCTAGCCAAAGTCCTGCAAACACAGGACTACATTTGTTGTTGAGAACACCTTGCAATCTGAACAGAGCAGACAAGGCAAGAAGAGAAATGGAATCACATTAAGGGATAATGATTTGTCCATGCTCTTAAAGAACTCCTTGGCATCAAAGTAAGCCCAGATCTCTGCCTGATGCCTTACTGTCAGCTAGCCAAACAGATATGGAAAGACTAATAAAAATCAGTCAATATTTAGATGGTGCCATAGTATCTTATTATTTAATGAAACTGAGTAGAAAAGTAGGAAAGTAGATGCAATGCACGTAAAGATCTGTATTTCAGCAGAATCCTTCCTTTATGAAGATTAAGAGGGAGGCACTGGGGCAAGGAGCACTTTTTTCAGTGTCTGATAACACTTAAGACAAAGTGTTTTGAACAACACTAATTGCCCCTCGGATTTCTACACTGCTTTATGACAGAGCAAATATTGCCACAGATATTTCATTTCTTCCTGGAAGAATGTTTTACACCGGCCACCTGTTGATCTCCCATTTCTATTTTATTTTTCCGTCCTCTGGTTGATTTCTGTTTTCAGCAGCGTGTTGCAAGTTCTTTAGCCTGATCAATAGTCCCGATGTAGTGAGGTGGGAGTTTTTACCAACATGACAGCCTGTCTCTCTTCAACACAACAGCAGACCCTTAGCAGGATCTCTGCTCAGCATAAAGATGTTATCTCTGAATACAAGTAACTGGCTGCTGAAAGCTATTTAGAAGATTTTTGGAGAAGAGGTGGTCACAGCCAGGCGAGGTCTCTAACCCACGTTCCACCCCGGTAACATGAGAAACTCTGTAACTTATATCATTCTGAGTAATGTTCTCCATCACATGCAATTCACCTTCCGGTTTTTTTTTTGTTTTTTTTTTTCCCCTTCCTTTTTCAGCTGGCTTTGTTGTTTGTGTGGTGTCAGTAGGAATGTGCTTGGAGCAGAGTTATATGGCATCATTTGGAGAAACATTGCGTTAATAACCAGAGTTCAAGGGCAAAGGATATAAACGGAGCAAATTACAAGTCTGAGCAGATATATGGCTTTTGCTAAAAGGGACACAGGCTGCTACTTTTATTTACTGGGTGCTGGAGCGCTTGTAAAAAGGTGCAAGAAAACATGAATACTTTTTTTAAATGATACTTCGTAGCTTAGAAAAGCAATGCAAATTTTCAATCCACAGAGAAGGACTGTTTGAGGGGGGGGGGGGGAAAGAAATTGCTTACCCTTGTAGTGACTTTGTATTTTTTAAATCTACAATACTCAAGCGCTCGCATCATTCAGATGTTAGTGACCTAACTTTGCCCTGACTGAAATTTGGAGGTATTAAAGCAGACATTAACAATAAAACAATGGCAGGTTCAGAGCAACCATTCATCTAACCTCAGCTGTAATTAAGTTTCTGCTTTGAACGGCTCAATCCACACCCTTGGTCCTCTGGGTTCAGCCACCACATCTCCTTTATCTCCAGATTAGGTGGCGAACCACCTGCCTCTGTGACTCAGCAAAAACCCCAAACCCCGGTCCCTGGAGGGATCAAAGTCTGCTAAAAGGCTGGGGAGTTTCAGGCAAATTCTGCCAGCTTGTCACAGGGTGGGATTATTTCATTTCACAGCCTGTAATACAATTTCATGTACTGCTATTGAGTGTGGCAATAACTAACTGGAACATTTTGTTTATCTGATTTTCTGAGCCTGCAGATTCATCACTAGTTTTATTTCATTTTTCTTAAGTGTTTCATAATTTATTTTTTCTAAAATACAAGATAGTCCTGAAATTCATTTTTCTACTATTGCTAGACATATATTACTGCTGATTACCAGGCAAGATATATAATGCAGTCCATAAATAATAATCTCCCCTGGTGAAAGGATATCCAAAATAAAATCTTTCCTATTTCAAATTCTTTGACTCTATATTTTTTTAAAATCAGCTCATTATTCAAGCATTGTTTTTACAGCTTGTTCTACAAGTGTGCAAAGAGAGAGAAAAAAAACCCAGCAAAACTCAAACAGTTTAAAAAATGAATTTTCTGAAAACATCTGGTCTCCCTCCTTTGTCACAGTGCCACAGAAAATATTTCATCTAGGAAATTGCAGGTGATTTTTAAACATACAGAAGTTAGGAAAATATTAAGGAAGATTTACTCCCATCTGAGAAATGTTTTATGATGCAAAAATGAATGCAAAAATGCATACGTAGGGCATTAAAAAAAGAGAGAAAAATTGTAACCTTTGTGGGGAAGAAGAATGCTAGAGGAATGTTTCATTTCACATTATTCACCAAAAAGACCAAACTTTTCTTCTTTTTGCTGCTTGCAGTTTATGGGATGCTTCCTTTCTTGCTGGGTTCTGAGCCTACATTTTTAAACAAAACAGGGTCTATTATGATTTTAATGCTGTACAATATAACAACAGATGTGCACATTTGAATCAGATATAAGTAAGAAAAGCAGAAAGTGACTATTTAAGTATGCAATTGAATTCTGAAGGGTTTGGGGGTTTTTTATATGCTGTGCACTGCTCACAGCAGAGATCACAATTTAACTTACGGATCGGTAGAGATATATTTTATAACCAGTGTAAGCACCTGGGCTTTTTGGGGGTCTGTGAGCTGATTCCAGCGGTAGCACAAGCCGAGCCACACTCGGGAAGCGGGCTCTCTCACTTCTCTGCAACATGAAGCCTATCCAGTTTCCCGTATGACATATTCTTTTCTCCCACTGGGACATAATAGAAACTAATCTTCAACATCTAAACATTCAGAGTCGAGTCCTTTTGTTAAGTCTTTTTATTCATTTCATTCTGTGCCGGTACAGTGCTGAGCCCACGTGTATTTACATACACGAAGAACCCTGCTGCTCCGAACTCTCTGCTCAGAAGACAGGGCAATTAATCATCCCCAAATCCTCCCGCCGTGCGCGCGGCGGCTCCGACAGCAAGCATAACCAATCAGCCAGGGCAGGTGGGACGCGCACCGGCAGGAAAGCCTTGCACCTTGACCTGGCACCGGTGTGCTCTCTTCCTTTCCCCCTCTCATTGCTGAGTAAGAATAACACCATTAACAGTGTCCTTGTAATCAGCTAAACATATTAAAGTCAGGAACGAACAGGTCTTGCTTTTGGGATTTTGGGAGGTCGCGGTTTCTCTCTCCCTCTGTCGTTGGTTCTGTGACAGGAGTGTGGGGCACAGCTGAAACCCAGCCTGTAATGTAGAAAAAGCAGGTGATTTTGCGCTACGATTTTCCATTTGTGAGTCGGATTTGCCTCTGTGGTCCTGTGCTGCCTTTTGTAAACCAAAACCGTCTGAGAGCCAGCGAGACGTTTTGGTGACAACATAATTACCAAGGAATGACCTGGTTAATTGTACCGACCGGCTAAACCAGTAAGATCCATGAGGCTACGCTGAGAGCCTTCATCCAAGGACCTTCCCTCCTGCCATAGGCAGTACACACATGACCGTTAAAACACTCACTACTTCTCTCCCCTTGCCCCTTCTTAATATTTGCCTTCTTACATGTCTTCCCTGATGCCCTTTCATATTTTTATCATCCTTTTTTTTCAATCTCTTGACTTGTATTCCTGTCTCACTTAAATGCTGCCGTTTTCTTTTAGTGTCTGTGTGTCCCTTTAGACCACATATGGCAGGACACCATCACTGACACGGTGTTTTCCCCTGTCACAGCCACGCTTGCAGTTGGGGAGACAGTGAAGTCAATGGAAAGATACCCATCAACGCAACCGAGCTCAGGGTTAAGCCCATAAATTTGCTACTGAAGTTGTCTCATTCCTCTTTGTAAGTTATAGGGACCATTGAAAATAGCTCAATAAAAGCAGCAAAAGTCAATTGTTAATGATATCCGGCATATTAATTCTCCAGAAGTGTAACTTCTTGGTCAGGCTTTCCTGGAGAGTCTCGTCTTTTCCTTCCAAACCTGACAGGTATTCTTTTTTTTTTTTTTTTTCTTATGAGATTGTTATAAAGTTCCTATTTACAGCTCCTGATGAGGCTTGCCCTTTAGCTGCATCTTACTAAGAGCATCTGTGATTTTGTCATTAAATGTTCTGCAGATTATGATGTGCCAGGACAGGACATAGTTGAGTTTGGAGCTGAATTAAAGTTCTGAACAATCTTAGCTAGTTTTAATTAATACAGAGGCAAAATGAGCCGTTTTGTGCATATATAAATTGTAAATGACTTCTTTTTTAAAAAATTAATTATGACACTAGAGCTGTATTTGTTATATGGTACATTGCAATTCTTCATGGCATTTTGAAGAAAAAAAATCACTGCCTGAGATATATGCTGTCAGTTGACTCATAATTACTTCTGTAGTGAAACGTCAAAAATGTGTACCTTTAATATTCATCTGCTGAATAACTTAATAGTTTACAAAACTTTCCAAGTCTTTTGGAGTAGGAGCATACACAAACAACTATGAGGTGAAACTGAGATTTCTAGCTCCGCTGCTTCTGTATTGTTTGGGACAAAAATACTCTAAAACCAAGAAAACATTTTGGAGATAGGAGAAAAGTGTGTCTTGAGAACAGATAAACCACATTGTTCCGCACCTTCCTTTCCAGGAAAGACAGCTGACTGTCTTCCTTATCTCTAGTCATACCCAAGACATGGCTGTTCTCCTAGGCAGAAATTAGGCAGTGTACAGAAAACTTGAGAAAAACAGGTTTTTGAGGAGATGGAGAAGGGGAAAAGCTTGAAAAGCGTTCCCTGTCTGCCTGAAATGATGACATTTGTGTCCCTGCAGAGGACCTAGTCATTTTGGTGAGCACCAGATTACCTAAACTATCCTATTGATTTTCAATCAATACTAGTTTCAAGGTTAAAGAAGGTCTAGGCAATGCTCTCCAGGACTGGGATGTACACACGCTCTGGGCCAAAATAATTATTGAAGTAAATCCAGAGAGTTGCACCCATCAACCCTTCACCACCTGCACCCACGCAAAAGCAAAAGGGAAACAGCACCAAGAAGCAGCAGAGGTCTCGCTAATGATTATCTTCACTCCCTATAGCAATGACAGTCTGCTTCTAAAAAAAAAAGGGAGAAAAAAAAAAAGCCCTTTTTTTGGCATGGAAATTGCTTATCTCTAGAGTGCAAATCATAAATCATTCACAAAGATAGTAGTGACTCCAGCCTTTGAGTGTTACTTTGTTAACAGCACAAACTGGTACAAACCAAAAGGAAGAGAAATTAACATTTGAACCATATTGTTTCTGAAGGGCTGGGAGAGCCCTTGCGAGCCTTGGCTCTGCCTTCGTGATGTAACTCCTGGCACGGGATGAGTTACTTGTGAACTCTGGTCCCCCCAGTTCAATCTCAGAGCCTTGCTTGGAGGATGATACTATGCAATCTGTCTGCTTTTAAACCAAAATTGGGAATGAAAAACATTCCTCTGTCTCTCTCTCTCAGCACTTCTTTCAATTAGCATTTTTTCTTCTTCTTCAGTATGGATCCCTTGAGTTTAGCATCCTTGCGCTCTAAATTTTTGATTGCATATGCATTTCTCTATTAAAAAACGGGAATGAGGCTTTCAGTGCTGGCCTTCCACTAATTATTACTTGCTTCCCAGATAAATAAATATTTGATCAATTTCTTTGGTGGTCTGATTATAAATTGTCTTTCAGGCATTACTTCAGAATACTAGAATATTATTTAGTACTAAATTCTAAGGGACAGTGCCAGTTTGAAATCTAGTAGTTTTTAATACATTAAAAGTGCAGTACATAAAGAAATTTACATTTTCATTACCCTATTAAGAAAAAAAGTTTTGTGGTGGTTTTATGTTGGGTTTGGTTTTGGGTTTTTTTTAATTTCCCTATGCCGTGAAATGAGACCCAGAGAAGTGAGGGAAAGTGGTGAAGTCACTGAAACAGAAACAGTAGAACGAGCTATACAAAGCACAACGGAACTCAACTTGAAAAAAATTGAGGAAAGTATACTTTTCCTCAGTTCCTTTGAGTTACAATAACTTTACTTATATTTTAATAAGATTTATATAAAATCAAGCTGATTTTTAAGTTGACATGCCTTAAAATCTATACATATGGTGGAAGAGAGAGAGAAAATCTAAAGTTTTCATCATGGCACAGAGACAGCATTTAGGTTTTGATCCTTCTGCCAATGAAATCAGTTGCAAAACCACTGCCAGATTCCCACGTGGAAATCGGCTCCTTTAGAAGCAACAGCAGCAACAAGCCTCGTCGCAATCTGTACCCACCACAACACTCCTCCCTGCCAGACCCCCAAACTTTCGCATTATGTGGGGTTTTGAGGCAGGTTTGGTGGCTTTCAGATTCTTTGTGCTCTTTTCCTTTGAGACAGATAGTCTGTTCTTTGCTGAGACAACCTGGCCTTTTACAGGCATTGATCCCCCATCTCCAGGCCAGCCAAGGTGGACACCTTTGCTTTTGAAGTGATGCCCTGCCGCAGGCACCAGAGGAAAATTCAATTTTCAACTCCAAGTATATAAGACGGCAGAACTCCTCCACAATTAGGATGATGGTTGTTATTATTTTACTTTTATTAAGCAAGCTCCAGCCTCTGCTTTCCAGTCTTAGCTTTTACTTACAGTAATCAATTTTTCAGTATAACTGGCTGTAATTGTTAGCCAGATATTGAGCCTTCATGGTGCTTAGACATAGCGTGTTGCTGTGAAGCGTCTTCCCCATACTTCTCAGACAGATGGGTAATAATACTATACATTAATACCTCCACATTGGTTTATGTGTGTTTGACCACAGCACTAGCATAATTATTTTTCCTCAGTAAAAGCTATTAGAGATCTATTTGGTAGGTTTTACGATCAATAGCTCCTGTGATATTTGTGTAGCAGGCCCAGAATAATCAATTGAAGGTCATATAAAGTAAATTACCATCCTCCTATAATGATTCTTTTTTTCTAGATGAGAATGGGTTTTATTATTTCATCAGGAGAGCCCTCACAATGTGTGCTCCTTTTTTTTTCTTTTTTTTTTTTTCTTTCCTGAGAGAGAGAAATAAATGTCATGGGTGTATTTTGAAACATGGTATTAATGTCTATTATCTAAATTTATATTACTAGATTATTGAATTAGTGCATGCCAACATGTGGAATTATTTTATATGCTTGGTGACACGAGAAATAGCCACTTGTGAGGATATCCTGGCCACTATGTTGCTGCAGGTGACTTAGCTAAAGCCATTTCTCAGCAGATTTAACACTGGTCAAGGCACTGCTCTGGATGCGGAGGTTCACTGGTTGGTCACAGATCTATGGTACCGAGCCCTGGCGGGACAATTTCCGCCATGTTTCTCTGCAAAGGTGTTTCCTCCATCCCCTAACACAGGCACCGCTGCACATAAAAACACAGCTCAGTCTCCGCACTTGCCTCAGTCCTTTGCCTCCTTATTTGAGTTGCAATGTGCTGGAAGTGGGGAGGTAAATGTAGCAATGTGGGAGATCCCCCAGAGCCACCACCTCCTTCCCCACCAACAAGAAGGAGACGTCTGTGGATACTCTTGACCTTGGCCGCCCAACAAGGCTAAGGCTGTTTTGGAGATGGAAACACAATTGCACAAACATACTTTTCCTTTCCAATGGACTATGTGTGTGGTCAAAGTCAGTTGGATGCATTTTAATTTCCAACTGACTCCCATCACACATGAGATAAGCTGGAGCTCATAAATGTAGCATTCATACAATTTATCCTCCTATTTAGCACTAGAAGGTGGCTATGGGACTCTTTGTCCTTTCTTGTCCAAAAAGCTCTGCATTCTTAAATTTAGTCCCTGGAAGTCTACTGCCTTCCTCATGAACAAAATTGATTCTACTGGTTTTAGGAAGGCACCAGCTTCATTGAAAAAGAGCTACCTACCCTCATGTGACCCTCATCACCACGTTTGAGCAACTCATTGTGATTAATTGAATCTCTTCTCCTAAAAAAAAATATGCATGAAGCAGAGGAACGTTGCAAGAGTGCTTGAAAGAGGTGGGAGAAGGATGTTTAAATAAACAATTTCCACTGAGAAATGCTGATTCATCAAAACTATTTATTAAAAAAAGGCAATCAAGAACAATTAGGGCTGGGGAAACTGAGGCACAAGGGAGTTAAAATAAATTTCTTGATTTTATATGGAATGTTTGTGGTTGAAACAGTCACTGAACAACATCTTTTACAGCATCCAGCTGGGTATTTCATTCACTGGGCCAGCCCTCCTTTCCAGGAAAAGGAAGTCACATTTCAAAGTAATTATAGTGAAAAGACCCCAAGTCCCTCAGTGTTGCAAAAGGCTTCCCTGAAGCTATTTAATGTGAATCATTTTAATCTTTTTTTTTGGCTAAAACCGATTGGTAAATGTTAACACACAAAGGCAACCACAACTGGACAAATGGAGAGAAGATAAAGTGAAACAATTTGTAAAAGGACAGAGCTCAAGGAATAGATGCCAGTCTTCAGGCTGAGCAGGTTCGAATATCTACACATCTGCCCCACCTGCCATCATTTACAAGACCATCTACTTGCAAGGTTATGTAGTACTTGCAATGTGGGTCCTTTACCCTTGCACATCAGCAAGAGCTCCCACAACCCATGACCTTTGATACTGAACTCTCTACTCAGTGTGACTGCTTCAGCAGGGCTTTGCAAGGTTATGATGATAGGAAAAAGGGGACATTCATTCTCAGTGACATGACTTAATAGTGATTCTTTTTGGCTGAAGCATACAGACCTCTCCAGAGATTGCTTTTTCTATCGGTTGAGGGGGAGTATCGGTGGGTGGGTGCTGATGGGGGTGGTACCTGGACAGAGAGGTGCATTGCTTTGCAGAAGGAGGGTCTTTGTGCTAAGCCACATCTGAGGCTCAGACCAGCTGAGGGAACTTTGCAGAGAGCAGGATTGTCCTGCTGGATGCCACTGTAGAAAAGCAATAAGGCAAAACTGTGGAAATACAGTGTCTGTTCCTCAGCCAGGAGGAAACAAGTGGGTCAGTCTCACACCTATATGTAAGACTTAAAGGAGCAGAGGTTAAGATGGGGGATGAGAAACCTGTAGCTCCTTGCCCTGCTGCAGATGTTCTGTCTGACCAGGACAGCTCAAGATACCACTCTGTGCCTCAGTTTCCCTAGCTGTAGAAGGAGTATAAAAATACCCTGAAGAAAGAAAAGGCTTAATGCCTTCAAAGAGTGCAGTGTCAGCATCCATCTGGCCCCATTTGGAAACACAGCTTCTCAGAAAGAACAATGGAAATCCCAAGCAGTTGAGTTCCAGGGTCCTCCAGTTGCACAGCAAAACTCATTACAATATCCCTGTATTTATTTCCAGCTGCATGGCCAAGTGGACCCAAGGGCAACCTAACAGAGAGGAAAAAGGCCTAACATAACATCAAAGTGGCTAAAAACCCGGGTGGATTGCCATTTCATCAGTACTGTATGACATCACTTTCCACATGACATCAGTCAATGACCCTCTTCCCCTCCACCCCCACCTCCTATTTCTTTTTGAAAAGATGATGGAGCTGCTTGAAGTTGAGCAGAAAATGGGGGGGAGGGAGGGGAGAACAAAAACACACTCTATATCCCTTCAGCTGAATGCAACCCAATGTGCTACACAAACAATATTAACCAAAACAAAGCTAGCAGGAAACGTTTGCACACAGCATCTGTTATGATCACATAACCACCAGACAGATGTTTAATCCCAACTGCTAACATAAGATCATTTGTATGTTTGAAGAGGGAGAGATCCCATTTGGGTTCTTTCCCTTTTATTTATTTCTTTCCTAAAGGGGAAAAAATAATAAAGGGAGGGTGATTTTCTCAGCTGTGGGAAGCAATTTTGTTTTGTTATTGTTCTCTTTCTCCCCACTTTCACCATCAGCTGCTGAAAGGAAAGGAGTGGTTGCAGCCTCTTGCAAAGAAGAGAGCCTGAAAACTGTGTGGTCTGGTAGTCGAGAGCCGCACGATCCTTTTCCAGCTTAAGGGACTAGAGCTCGGTTTCTCAGAAGGCTCATTAAATAATTCTGGTCCAATGAGGCAAAAGGGGAGGCCACACATGAAACAAGTTTGGTGGTCTCAGCCAAGTTCCCGGGGAGTTGCACCGCGGTTTCCCAGCACCACCCCGGATTCCCTCCGCCCCTGGAAATTTCATCTACAAAAGTGAAAACAAACTCATTAGCTCTACGTAGCTCTGCAAGGGTCACAAAAAGATGTCAGCATTTTGTGTGGCCTTTTTTTCCATTTAGCAAACAGCCAGACACCTACAAAGGGAAAAGAAGGTTTGAGGTCTTCAACTGTTCTGAGGGATTATTTTACTTTTAATGATACCGGGAGGATTCAATGGAGATTTATGCAGATAGGAGAGATTATTAATAACACATTGCACTTCTATAGCACCTTCCATTCAGGGTTTCTCAAAGAACTTTCCAATCTGGAATGAATTGGTCTTTACACACCCCTGGTGAGTGGAGTAACTGTCATTAGATTAGGAGGTAACTACTGCAGTAATGAAAAAATCAACCAGGGTATAAAATGTAAGTGGGATACTGGGCAGAGCTGATTCAGGGTCTTGCTCTTCCACAGATTTCCTATATGACCATAGGGAAACCACTGAGTTTCTCACAGTTTTAGTCCCCAGACAGTAAAACGAAGCTTCTATTTTCCTAATCACAAACGGGCATTGTGGTTTTGGGTTTCATTTTCAGGGGGATAACATAACATGGCATTTTAGTACGTAGCACTTAAAGGGGTGATATAAGGAAACTGAGGCACAAATGTGAGAGATGACATATCTCTACTTTCAGACACTATTGCAGCAGGAATGAAAAACCTCAATTCTGACTCCTGGTCCTTGTTTAGGCTCACTTTCTCCCATGTTGCAAATGTGGAAGACCTGTGAACGGTAATAAGGAAAGTGAATCTCTTCAAGCACCTTAATATTCTTCTGCCATCCCTGAGTATCAGCTGTAGGATTATAAGAGAAAATAAAAGCCAAAGTTTCCCAAGGCTGGAAAATAAAAGATTTACTGAGCATTATTCAGCTAAATAGCAGTAGGCCAGAGAAGTAGTAGATCCTTGGAAGCTGAATGAAAAAAAGAGGGAAAGAGAAAGAGAAAGAAAAAGAGCATAGGAAGCTAAAATAAGAAGGGGTTAACAATTTTCAGGCCTTTCTGCTGTGTGTGTGTTTGCACTGTGCACAGCAGAAATGCATTCACCTATGACATCCTTTGGCAAAAAAAAAAAGGAAAAAAAAGAGAGAGAAAAAAAAGGCTACATCCCACAGTGAGGACAGTTGTCCCTACAGATTAGGAATATCCATCTTAATGTGCAACTTCCCCTGCACGGGTCAAAATTGCCAACAGCTTTAATGGGAGAAAATGCTCTGTTGACTGATTCATTTCCACGTTTTGTTCCTGCTGCTAGACGGGATATCCTGTAAGGTGGTGAAAAGGGAGGGAAAGCCGGCACTATATCAGTTTATGATTGACCATTATTATTATTGTTGTTGGGATTTTTTTTTTTTTTAACACTGTTTTAAAGTTTGATATTACATTTGTCTACTGCAATTCTCGTAATTTTTTTTTTTTTTTCTTTTTCTTGGAGAGGTAACAAATCGTATCTCCAGGCTTGAACAGAGACACCCCAGCTTTGGCAGACAATAATAGTGATATATTAAGAAACTCTGCCTTGGATCTCTCTGCAATCTTCTTCCTGCTTTTCCCATAGATATTTTACAGGCTCAACAGTGCCTTCAGATATTCAGGTAGCCGCTTGCCCCATGGTAGGGTAGCTGCTGTCCAAGTGCTTTATACAGTCCTCCTGTGCCCAGTCAACAGGGACAGAAGGGATATGTCTAGGCATTCCTAGATGAAGAGAAAAGTCCAAGCAGGCTCTAATCCACAGAGCAGCAAGGCTCTGTTAGCACAGTACCCATGTGGGAGATCATTGGTCATCACTGGGGCAAGCAAGGGAGGGGAATTCATCCTTCACTTCATGTTTGCAACTATTTCTGCAAGTCCGCGAGCTCCAGCCAGAGCCCCAGTGAGGGTTAGGTAAAGGCGTTATGGTATAGGTAATTTTATGTACTGGAAATGCTGCTCTGCCATGAAGGTTGTCTCAGAAGCACTGTTCCTCCATTGCACGCATGTTGCTGGGTTGTCTCTGTGTGTGGATAACACTGTTGTGCTCATATAAATACAAACTCCAGCTGATCTTGCCAGTTGCACATGTAGAGGTGGAAGTGACGCTTTAGGTCGCACAGCCCAAGTGTCCCAATGTGTGATTTACACTTTTGAGCATTTTCTTTTCCTACTGAGGAAAGGAGTAGGATCCTGCTGTTACTGGCCAGATAGGACTAATCACCAGTGAATGCTGTCAACTAGTGGAAGGTCTGGAAGAGACTAATAGCTCATTTAATGCAGTAATCTGATTCTGAAAGCAAATTTTTCTACGTACTGTGACCCAAGGAAAGAAAAAAATGACGTTAGTAAGTAGGTATGGCTATGTCATGAGGAGAAATAGTGTCGAGTAAAAAGGAACAAAAGCTTATGAGAAATGAGAAAGCACTGGGAGAAGCCCTTGTATAGGGGAAGCATCTCCAAACACATACAAGACAACTGTAAAGAGGAAAGAACATGGAGGAATAATACCATGGTATACTGTTGTAGATTTAATTTACACCAGAAAAGCATTCTCACAGTAAGAATAGTAAAGCAACAGAATAAATTTCCTGGAGATGTTGTGGAATCTCCGTCGATGGAGGTCTTTAAGAATGGGTTGGACAAGAATGTGTCAGAAATAATATAAAATATACTTGATTGTTCCTCTGGGCAGAAGGATGCACTAGGTGACCTCTGGAGTTCTCTCCCAACCTTATTTTCTGTGATTTCTATGGACAATCAGACAAATGATTGCTTGTTGAGCTAAATAATCATGTAGGAAGCATAATGTAATTGAAACATAAATGTACAGAGAAGAAAAGTGAAATGCTGAAATGCACCTACTGCAGTCTCATTCCCCCTCACCCACTGCCCTCAAAAAAAATCCCCAAAAGATAGCCCAGACTTGTAGCTAAGCAATCCTGCCAGCGGAGAACTGATTACAGAATACACATGACCATTTGTTTGAAAAATGCAATCTCTATTCCATGGGAAGTCAGGATGTTTGTTTTTATTCTAAAATGGGATGAAAAGTTGAAATATGAAAAAAAAAAAAACTTTGAGGAAGAAAATGTAGCCAGGATACGAATGTTTTTGACATTTTCAATCAAAACTAAACTCTTTGCCTGGAAATGTCAAATAAGAAAACATAATGCTTCTTTTCAAAATGTCGACATTTCGGACATTTCAAAATGTCGACATTTTAGAGATTTTTCACCACTTCCAAAAGTAGAAATGTCAAAATGTCAGTTCAAAATAAAACATTTCATTTTGAATTTTCCCATCAGAAAATTAGAAATTTTCATCCAGTTTTGACATTTTCCCATAAAAAATGTAAAAATGTTGATTTTTTTTCTGGAAACCCTACATTTTGCTGAGAAAATATTTCTGTT